>NC_073626.1:30102126-30410356 GCF_029407905.1 Bubalus kerabau | reverse complement strand
CTCATCCTCTGTTGTCCCCTTCTTCTCCTGCCTTCAATCTTTCCCAGCATCAGGGTCTTTTCCAATGAGTCAATTCTTTGCATCAGGTGGCTAAAGTATTGGAGTTTCAGTTTCATCATCATCCTTCCAATGAATATTCAGGACTGATCTCCTTCAGGGTGGACTGGTTGGATCTCCTTGCAATCCAAGGGACTCTCAAGAGTCTTCTCCAACACCACAGTTCAAAAACATCAGTTCTTAAGTGCTCAGCTTTCCTGGGCATATATCCTGAGAAAAACTTGTCTGTTTTTTTTTTTTTTTTTTTTTTTTTCAAAAGGATACATACATCCCAGTGTTCATTGCAATGCTGTTGACAACAGCCAAGACATGGAAGCAACCTAAATGTCCATCGACAGATGAATGGATAAAGATGTGGTACATATATATTATGGAATATTGCTCGGCCTTTGAAAAGAATGAAATAATGCCATTTGAAACAACATGGATAGACCTGGAGATTATTGTACTAAGGAAGTATATCAGGCAGAGAAAGACAAATATCATATGATATCACCTATATGCAGAATCTAAAAAAAGGATACAAATAAACTTATTTAAAAAACAGAAATAGACTCACAGACTTAGAGAATGGTTACCAGAGGGGAAGTGTGGGGAGAGGTTTGGGATTTACATATTTAAAACAGATTTACATATTTATTTACATATAATTATAAGTAAATGTAAAAATATGTAAAAACATATTTACATATTTAAAATATCTAGTATACTTAAAACAGATAACCAATAAGGACCTATTGTGTAACAAGAGGAAATCTGCTCAATATTCTGTAGTAATCTAAATAGGAAAAAAATTTGAAAAATAATAAATACATGTATATGTGCAACTGAATCACTTTGCTGTACACCTGAAACTAACACATTTTTAATGAATTGTGCTCCAATATAGGCTTCCCAGATCGCACAGTGGCCAAGAATCCTCCTAACAATGCAGGACATATGGTTTGGATCTCTGATCAGGGAAGATCCCCTGGAGTAGGAAATGGCAACCCACTCCAGTATTTTTGCCGGAATATTCCATGAACAGAGCTCCCTGGTGAGCTACAGTCCATGGGGTTGAAAAGAGTTGAATGCAACTGTTCACACACAGCATAATGCCACACACAACACTTTTTTGTGTATCATTTATGTTTGCATTTTAAAATTTCTGTTTCATGTTGACCTCATGCAGGGTATTTAAATATATTTAGTTGATTATCATAGAGGCTCTTTGCACCATAGAGAGCAAATAGTATATTGATTACATCTTTTCCTTTGTAAGAATATATTAACTGGCCTATTAAAAGAGACTAAATAAATAGCATTTAGTAAGTCTACAATTAACTTCCTCAAAGATCCCTGAAGCATTTTTCAGTTTCATTGATCCTCATGTCATTTCTCTGCTTACCTCAACAAGCAAAATCAATTCAACTGCACTGATAATCAGACCAGATGTAAAACCATCCACTTAAGCAAATATGAAAGAATTTTGAGTTTGCCTGATCTGATTTTTGGAAGACTGTGCCAATGTGAAGTCAAATGGAGGACTTGTGAGTTCAGAGAGGATAGCCACATATATTTATTTTCAGCAGAGAACAATTGAGAGATCTAGAAAAAAGGATGATAAGCTAATTCAAGTTTAATTATAACCTGTGCTGTGCTGTGCTCAGTTGTGTCCTACTCTTTGTAACCCCATGGACTGTAGCCCGCCAGGCTCCTCTGTCCATGGGGATTCTCCAGGCAAGAATACTGGAGTGGGTTGCCATGCCCTCCTCCAGGGGATCTTCCCAACCCAGGGATAGAACCCAGGTCTCCCACGCTGCAGGCAGATTCTTTACCATCAGAGTTACCAGGGAAGCCCAATGTCTCACCTAACACTGAGCTATTTGTTAAGAATCTTAATCCCTCTGTCTGCTGGCCCCTACTCCCTCAGTTTGCATACTCCACAGATGATGAGTCTGTGTAGCTACACCAATGCTACAGAGCACCTTGACTTACTCTGGTACCTTTTTCACAATTCTGTACAAAGATGCAAAATAAGCTTTGGTAAGTATAAAAGTCCAATCGAGGGAAGGACAAGACAGGAACCATTCATTGTAACCCCTGCCTTATTCTTATTCCTTACTACATATTTCTTGCTTATTTCAAGAAAACACTTAAGAAATTCTTCCTGATTGCAAAGATGATAAAAATCATTTGCCTTACTGAGAATATGAAAAAGAAATAATGTTTTTTACTCTCCTTAAAAGTTAAATTTTCTAAATGCTTTATTGAAATAAATAATGATGTTTGCCTCATAGAGAAAATGTTTACCATGAAAACATAATTGTCATTTCTCTGCAGAACTGGTGCGGTGTGTTGTAAGAGAAGGATTATTGACATAGGGGCTAGAAAATTCTAAATTCAAATCTGACCTCATCAGCTTGAAAGATGCATTTTCTGTAACATTTTATTTTTTGTTCCCAAGTTACCTACCTCTTTATCTTAAATAATGAAGATTTAATAAAGGGTTGCTTGAGAAAATATAAGATAATACAAATAAAGTGGTTGACACAAAGGAATATTTTTATAAATATTACAATCCCTTCACTCATCAACTACCTATTACCCAAATCTCATACTACATCTTACCTTTCCTATCATTTTTCAAACAAATGTTATATCTGAAAACATCATTACATTCAATGTCAGGGCAGGAAACTTCCAATCACGATTCATTAAAACAGTCGAACCCATTTCTGTCAAATTTGAGGGATGAACCTTCTGTCATGCCTTTGCTTATACAAGATCAATGGAATCTTTCACGTGTGTTTCATATCTTCAGACTCCTCCAAAAGTTATCTCTGAGAAAATTGGTAGAAGTCATTTACCAAGACACATGGATGTGTGTTTCCAGAAGGACAGGAGAGTTCAGAAGTGTTCTTCTGACACTAATTCATAATCAATTCTTTCCCTCAGATGATGTGGAAACTTCTAACACATTTTTTAACTGTGTAAACTATTGACAGCATCCACAAATTTATTCCTTGTTGGATACATCCACGGGGCAACCATGGCGGCCTATGGTCTTGATGTACTGGCCTTGGACACAAAGTCTCCAGAAATGGTGTAGCCCTCTGTTGGCCTGATTGGGGTCTAAACAATTGTTCTGCTTACACAGAGTTCATTTTCTGTAATCTGGGTCCTTAATTAAGGTACTTCCCTGACTCTTGGAACAAAAATATTTGTCATTTCTTTCCCTGATCATTTTTAATTCAACTGATGGATGTATAAAATTTGGGCTTCCCAGGTGGATCAGTGATTAAAAAAAAGAAATCCATCTGCCTTGCAGGAGAGGTGGATTCAATACCTGGGTCAGGAAGATCCCCCGGAAGAGAAAATGGCAACCTGCTCCAAGATTCTTGCCTGGAGAATCCCATGAACAGAGAAATCTTGAGTCACGAAGAGTTGGACACGACTGAACAACACAGCATATAAGCATGCAAGTACAAAAATTAGCACATGTATGCTCATTATTGTTTTAATTTAAAATACTTACTATACCTTCCACCGACATTAATTGAATAAAATAACTTTAGACAGAGATATAGAGACACACACACTGGCTTCAGTTTGATTCAATCTGATGATTCAGTTTGATTTAATATCACTTATTATTCCTTTTAAAGAAGGCTTCAAAACTGTTTGATTTGGAGTCCAATGGGCATAGTTATCTGATATGCTCACCCATTACCCAATTCTGTTTATTTTCTTCAATCCTCTTTGAGCTATCATATCTCATTAATATTTACCTAACACTGTACTTGGCATTTTATATTTCACACCTCTCTAATCTATGTGCTGTACGGCTGGTACACCGAGTTATTTAAAGTAGTTATTTGCAATGTGATGTTACTATAGTTCATGTTATAGTTTCATTTCCTATGCAGAACTTAGGAAACAAAATATCTGTCTTCCAAAAACACAGACTTCAGATGTAAGCACACCCAGACTTTGGCTATGAAGGGGGTAACACACACACAAAAATAAACTTTCATTTTTAACTGAAACATAGGTCCTGCTGATGCTGGACTTGTGATCAGGCTTTTCATATCAGACCCCTCCAGGGTGGAAGAGTGTCAAAGTTTGGGGGAAAAATGTTTCTTCATAATGATACCTAAAATTTATTTTATAGGAGTCTGTGGCATTTATCCCAAATTTAAAGATAAAATTAAATGGCAGTCTTCCCCTAGAAGAACAAGAATAGAATTCAAGCCGTCTCACACATCCACTGATTTAAAACATCTGGCAAAACAGAGAGTCATAGTTACTGAGCCAAGCCAGCAGATGAACAAGGTCCAAACGAGGTGGGAGAAGATTTAGTATAAGTGATGTTCAGTGCTGGGATTAATGCTCATGAAAGGACATTCAATTAATGCAATAACAAAACTGTTCGGCATGAAAAATTGCATTTTACAACATACTTACATACTTCAGTTCAGTTCAGTTGAGTCGTTTAGTTGTGTCCGACTCTTTGCAACCCCATGAATCACAGCACGCCAGGCTTCCCTGTCCATCACCAACTCCCAGAGTTCACCCAAACTCATGTCCATCGAGTCGGTGATGCCATCCAGCCATCTCATCCTCTGTCATCCCCTTCTCCTCCTGCCCCCAATCCCTCCCAGCATCAGAGTCTATTCCAATGAGTCAACTCATCACATGAGGTGGACAAAGTACTGGAGTTTAAGCTTTAGCATCAGTCCTTCCAAAGAAATCCCAGGACTGATCTCCTTTAGAATGGACTGGTTGGATCTCCTTGCAGTCCAAAGGACTCTCAAGAGTCTTCTCCAACACCACAGTTCAAAAGCATCAAGTCTTCGGCACTCAGCTTTCTTCACAGTCCAACTCTCACATCCATACATGACCGCAGGAAAAACCGTAGCCTTGATTAGATGGACCTTTGTTGGCAAAGTAATGTCTCTGCTTTTGAATATGCTATCTAGGTTGGTCATAACTTTCCTTCCAAGGAGTAGGCATCTTTTAATTTCATGGCTGCAGTCACTCACCATCTGCAGTGATTTTGGAGCCCCCCAAAATAAAGTCTGACACTGTTTCCACTGTTTCCCCATCTATTTCCCATGAAATGATGGGACCAGATGCCATGATCTTTGTTTTCTGAATGTTGAGCTTTAAGCCAACTTTTTCACTCTCCTCTTTCACTTTCACCAAGAAGCTTTTTAGTTCCTCTTCACTTTCTGCCATAAGGGTGGTGTCATCTGCATATCTGAGGTTACTGATATTTCTCCTGGCAATCTTGATTCCAGCTTGTACTCTGCATAGAAGTTAAATAAGCAGGGTGACAATATACAGCCTTGACGTACTCCTTTTCCTATTTGGAACCAGTCTGTTGTTCCAGGCCCAGTTCTAACTGTTGCTTCCTGACCTGCATATAGGTTTCTCAAGAGGCAGGTCAGGCAGTCTGGTATTCCCATCTCTTTCAGAATTTTCCACAGTTTATTGTGATCCACACAGTCAAAGGCTTTGGCATAGTCAATAAAGCAGAAATAGATGTTTTTCTAGAACTCTCTTGCTTTTTCCATGATCCAGCAGATGTCGGCAATTTGATCTCTAGTTACAACCTATCAATTGTACTCCTAGGCATATATCCACTAAAAATATCTGTGCATGTTCACTATAAGACATGTACAGGAAAGTACCAGAACAACATTATCCCATCATAATAACAAAACGTTCAAAACACCTAAAATGTCCACCAAATTAGAATGCCATTTCTGTTTAATGGAACATTCTATAACAATGAAAATGATCAAAAGATACACCTAAGAATTTGGAAAAAATCTCATACATAAAATGTTGATCAAAGTAAAAACCACATACAATATAATACATTTGTACAGAATTCAAAATATTTGAAGTTATACTGCATTATTTAGGATTTAAAACAGACAAAATCATGAAAAGTTTCTGATTATTTTCTGGAATTTAATGTGTGGCGGATTCATTTTGATATTTGGCAAAACTAATACAATTGTGTAAAGTTTAAAAATAAAATAAAATTAAAAAAAAAATAATAATAGAATTCAGATTTGTGGTCACCCTTGTGGAGGGGAGGGATATTGACTATAGGGAGCATAATGAAAAATTCTGAGATTTTGTTCTGTATTTTTGTTGTTGTTATTTTACCTTCATTGTGTCCATGTGTTATTCACTTTGTGATATATCATTGACCTGGATTTTTTACTTTCAGAGCTAGGCTTTTCTAAATGTGTCATGTATTTCATGTATCAAAAATTCAAACATTTTCATAAAATTGTTTTCAAAAATCCCTCAGAGTTGAGGGATGGTCTATGAACGATTTGTACTTGTAGAGAAATATGAAAATGAAGAAGCTCTATTATACAGAATGAAAGGATAATAAAGTAAAATTTCTTTCCTTTCCTATTATGTAATTGCCATGCAAAATTTCAAATAAACTCTGTGTGTGCACACACCTGTATGTGTGCATAGGAATGGCACTACTTGATGCCCTTATCGCTGAAGAATTTGTTGTATACCACAAAGCTTGACATTTAGAACTACATACAAACTACCATAACCCCACCATGTTACAGTGGAGTAATTTGAAGTGGTCAGAAAATGATCTTACATTTTTCCATGAGGTAATTTTCACATTTAAATAAAGTATATCAAGACTTCCTTGGTGGTCCAATGGTTAAGACTCTGTTTTCCAATTCAAGGGCCCCTAGTTCAACCCCTGGTCCAGGGAATAAGGTCCCACATACCATAGGGTGCAGCCAAAAATTAAAGAAATAAAAGAAAGAAAGCATATTACCATGAACCCACAATTTACTTAAATTTATGTTATCTGGCTTTTATTATTGAGATACACTACACCTTGCCAGTGCTCTTTGTCTGACATGACAGATGACTTTTTACAAACATTTATCATGTGCTTATTTTTATTCTGTGAAGAATGAAGTTGTTATGGCTCAGAAGTTAAAAAGAAAAAAAAAAAAACCCTCAGAAACTTACAGTCAACTTTGTATCATGTTTCTTGGTGTAAGGGGTAGAAGAACAGTGAGTATCACATGGATCTTTTATCCACTTTGACCTTCCTCTGCCCAACATTCACATCCATATTTATGTCTGCTTGCATTGCTACCTCAGGGGCATCTAATCTCTAAATACGGACTCCTATCTCAGCATCTCTTATTGACTTTTCCTAATCTTATTATTTCGGCTGATATTTACTCTGCATGTCATTTTTGCTTTCCCAGGACTATACATTGATGTGATTCACCCTGGAGGAATCTTTACATTACCAACCTAACAAATGAAATTAGGGAAGAAAAGTGGTCATGCCTAGATCCTGGTTGAACAAAAGAACCAGCATCTGCAGGGAGGGTGCCATGAAAATTTAAACTGTGGTCAGCATCTAAATACAGTATTCACTGCTAAGATCAAGATCCATTTTGGTTTGATTTAATAAATTTTGTTTTTAAAAAGATGCCTGCTTCAACCTTAAGGAGAATCAATAAATAAAATTTTCATAACAAATTAGAAATCTACCTTACTTTTTAAAATTTGGTGAAGAAGAAAGGCTATGATCTTTGATTTCAAACAACAGTTTTAGAAGAGTATTATCTTAACATCCACAACCCTAAGTGTATTTATCTATAAAATAGAGCTACTAACCCTTAAGAATTTATCATTAGAGTTAAAAAAGATTTGGGATGTAAAATGCCCTGCATCTATTTGACATTAATGAATCTTTCCAAGGCAAACCATTCAATATCACAGTAATCCAAGTCTATGCCCCAACCAGTAATGCTGAAGAAGCTGAAGTTGAACGGTTTTGTGAAGACCTACAAGACCTTTTAGAACTAACACCCACAAAAGATGTCCTTTTCATTATAGGGGACTGGAATGCAAAAGTAGGACGTCAAGAAACACCTGGAGTAACAGACAAATTTGGCCTTGGAGTACAGAATGAAGCAGGGCAAAGGCTAATAGAGTTTTGCCAAGAGAATGCACTAGTCATAGCAAACACCCTCTTCCAACAACACAAAAGAAGACTCTATGCATGGACATCACCAGATGGTCAACACCAAAATCAGATTGATTATATTCTTTGCAGCCAAAGATGGAGACGCTCTATACAGTCAGCAAAAACAAGACCGGGAGCTGACTGTGGCTCAGATCATGAACTCCTTATTGCCAAATTCAGACTTAAATTGAAGAAAGTAGGGAAAACCACTAGATCATTCAGGTATGACCTAAATCAAATCCCTTATGATTATACAGTGGAAGTGAAAAATAGATTTAAGGGACTAGATCTGATAGAGTGCTTGATGAACTATGGACGGAGGTTTGTGACATTGTACAGGAGACAGGGATCAAGACCATCCCCATGGAAAAGAAATGCAAAAAAGCAAAATGGCTGTCTGGGGAGGCCTTACAAATAGCTGTGAAAAGAAGAGAAGTGAAAAGCAAAGTAGAAAAGGAAAGATATAAGCATCTGAATGCAGAGTTCCAAAGAATAGCAAGAAGAGATAAGAAAGCCTTCTTTAGTGATCAATGCAAAGAAATAGAGGAAAACAACAGAATGGGAAAGACTAGAGATCTCTTCAAGAAAATTAGAGATACCAAGGGAACATTTCATGCAAAGATGGGCTAGATAAAGGACAGAAATGGTATGGACCTAACAGAAGCAGAAGGTATTAAGAAGAGGTGGCAAGAATATACAGAAGAACTGTACAAAAAAGAGCTTCTCAACTCAGATTATCAAGATGGTGTGATCACTCAACTAGAGCCAGACATTCTGGAATATGAAGTCAAGTGGGCCTTAGACAGCATCACTACAAACAAAGCTAGTGGAGGTGATGGAATTCCAGTTGAGCTATTTCAAATCCTAAAAGATGACCCTTTGAAAGTGCTGCACTCAATATGCCAACAAATTTGGAAAACTCAGCAGTGGCCACAGGACTGGAAAAGGTCAGTTTTCATTCCAATCCCAAAGAAAGCCAATGCCAAAGAATGTTCAAACTACCGCACAATTGCACTCATCTCACACGCTAGTAAAGTAATGCTCAAAATTCTCCAAGCCAGGCTTCAGCAATACGTGAACTTCCTGATGTTCAAGCTGGTTTTAGAAAAGGCAGAGGAACAAGAGATCAAATTGCCAACATCTGCTGGATCATCTAAAAAGCAAGAGAATTCCACAAAAACATTTATTTCTGCTTTATTGAGTATGCCAAAGCCTTTGACTATGTGGATCACATAAAATGTGGAAAATTCTGAAAGAGATGGGAATACTAGACCACCTGACCTGCCTCTTGAGAAACCTGTACGCAGTTCAGGAAGCAACAGTTAGAACTGGGCATGGAACAACAGACTGGTTCCAATTAGGGAAAGGAATATGTCAAAGCTGTATATTGTCACCCTGCTTATTTAATTTAAATGCAGAGTTCATCATGAGAAACGCTGGGCTGGAAGAAGCACTAGCTGTAATCAAGATTGCCAAGAGAAATATCAATAACCTCAGATATGCAGATGACACCACCCTTATGGCAGAAAGTGAAGAGGAACTAAAAAGCTTCTTGGTGAAAGTGAAAGAGGAGAGTGAAAAAGTTGGCTTAAAGCTCAACATTCAGAAAACAAAGATCAGGGAATCTGGTCCCATCACTTCATGGCAAATAGATGGGGAACTTTATTTTTTTGGTCTCCAAAATCACTGCAGATGATGACTGCAGCCATAAAATTTAAAGACGCTTACTCCTTGGAAGGAAAGTTATGACCAACCTAGACAGCGTATTCAAAAGCAGAGACATTGCTTTGCCAACAAAGGTCCGTCTAGTCAAGGCTGTGGTTTTTCCAGTGGTCATGTATGGATGTGAGAGTTGGACTATGAAGAAAGCTGAGTGCCAAAGAATTGATGCTTTTGAACTGTGGTGTTGGAGAAGACTCTTGAGAGTCCCTTGGATTGCAAGGAGATCCAACCAGTCCATTCTAGAGGAGATCAATCCTGGGTGTTCTTTGGAAGGAATAATGCTAAAGCTGAAACTCCAATACTTTGGCCACCTTATGCGAAGAGTTGACTCATTGGAAAAGACTCTGATGCTGGGAGGGATTGGGGGCTGGAAGAGAAGTGGACAACAGAGGATGAGATGGCTGTATGGCATCACTGACTCGATGGACATGAGTTTGAGTGAACTCCGGGAGTTGGTGATGGATAGGGGGACCTGGCGTTGGTGCAATTCACGGGGTCACAAAGAGTCGGACACGACTAAATGACTGAACTGAACTGAACTGTTATTTTTGTTGCTGGGTCTAATTCAGACCCTCTCTGTCTGATCTTGCATTAACCTTTTCCCCACAACAAGGTAAATCCTAGGGGTTATCATTTTCTTTGCAGTGATTATAGAGGCATTTGTGTCCAAAGGTTTTCCTGTTGTATTGTATCATAAATGAATGAAAAGAATGAAGGGGTGAAGGGTAGGTAAAGAGGACCAGGTGAGATTGAAAGAATAGAGGATGGTAAAGATAGACAGACAAATAAAAATAAACAAAAGCTATGTGCATATCTTCTGCTAAGGTTAGCCTGTGACAAAGGGTAGTTCGGCCCTTATATTTGAAGGTGACAAATTCCCTAATCCATGTTCACATTTGAATTCAGAAAATGATTACAAGTAAACTCTATTTTTTTGGATTATTTACTCTGTGTCTTTTCATATATGAATGAAGATTTGGAGAATATGAGGTTGGAAGAATATTTGTTAAAATTAAAAAATCCATACATAAAAATATTAAAGTGACTTGTAATGAGAAACAGTATTTCCTCATATACCCCTTCCTAACTACAGTTTTATTCCACTAAGCTAAATACTTTTTATTTTAAATATTTTTTCTGATGTTGTCTTCAGAATTTTGCAGTAGTATTTATATCATATTATCTAGATTTTTCAATTTTTGTCATCTAGTGCCTTCTTCCTATGACTAAAGAGTTCAGGTTGCCTGTAATACCTGCATATGCCCACCTTCCCTCCATTTTTCTTGCAAATGGTCATATTACTATTTTTAGATCCGTTATTGGTTACTTTTGTTACATTTATACTTTTATTCATTATTTTGTAGCTCCCAGCTACTTAAGTTTCTAAATTTTCTTTCAACTCCTCTCAAATTTACCCTCCAGACAACTTCCTAAAGAAAAGGAGAATCCACTATTTGAGTAACTACATATGCAAGATATCTGTTGTCAGTCCCAATTAATGTATAAAAGCATGACTGGTACAGAATTACACACTGAGATCATTTGCCCCTGGAAATCCAAAAGATTCATTTCATTGTCTCTTAATTTTGACTTTTGCTATTGTCTTCTGACAATGTGTTTCTTCTTCTATATCTTCTTTTTTTTTTTTTTTTTTCCTCTTCTCTTTGGACCCTTTTAAAATGTTCTCATTTTCCTCAGTTCTGCACAGGGGAGCAAGCACTGCCCTCCAACGTGTTTGCTGGATTTGTTTGATGAAAGTATTAGTCGCTCAGTTGTATTCAGCTCTTTGCAACCCCATGGACCGTAGCCTGCCAGGTTCCTCTGTCCATGGTATTCTCCAGACAAGAATACCGGAGTGGCTTGCCATTCCCTTCTCCAGGGGATCTTCCTGACCCAGGAATCGAACCCAGGTCTCCTGTACTGCAGGCAGATTCGTGACCATTTAAGCCACCAAGGAAGCCCTGATGGGTCTTTACAATTTGAAATCTCCACATTTTAGTTCCAAATAATTCATCTCTATTGTTAAGCAATGGTGCACTTTCCTCTGCTTTCTGGTTTCTCTTTAATCTGTTTTATCTATTTAATCATGTGATGGAAATTTGTATTACTAGTCAGCGTCTATTCTTTCCCCTACTTTCAATCTCTGCCTTTTTGATCTTTCTTGGAGACTTGCTCAATTTCCTCTTTATATACATAGTTTTTTTTTAATTTTGAAAAGCTTTTTATTGTTAACTACTTGTTTCTTTTAATTATATTATTTTCCTGTCTTCTATATAAGGCAGAGGAGAAACTGTATGTACCAATTTTTAAAAAATTGTCTTATACACCTGAATTTATTTTATGGTCATTTAAAAATTGTTTTATTCCTTTTTTCCCTTTTTCAGACATTTCTAAATATCAATGAGCTTTGTCTCATGTTTAAAGACAAAGCAACAACAACAACAAAATAACTGTAAGAAATAAGTGTATGGATGAGGTCTATTAGTTAACAGATTTTTATAACTTCCTTGCATAAATAATGCATTCAGTTTTCATCAGTTGTCACTCCCTCATTCACTTGTAGTTCTTCAGATACTAGCTGAAGTTACTTGTCTGCTACTTACCTCTTTTAATTCTCTTTTTACTGTAGAAATATCTCTTTTTCTGTTTATCATTTTAATTAGGTAACTGTTGGGACTGGTGATTAATATGTAAGATAAAGCTATTACCTGAAACTCAACTCAAGTATTTTATGTAAGCCTGCACTCTAATTAAGATAAATATTGCCAAGTATAAAACCAATGGAGCCTTTAAGTTACCGTTTATTTACTGTGCATTTTACATGCAATTTATTTTAGTGTTTATTATTCATAGATTTCAGGAAAGAAAATGAGGCTCTTGGAGATTACATAAATTCATCAAATTCACAGAGGTATGAAATGATAGACCTGGAATTCAAACTTAGTTTTGTTTCAATAAAAAGCCCAAGCCCTTTTCACCATCTCAAATAGTTGCACGTCTACCACCCTTAGTAAACGTGACTTTCGTTTCTGAATGGGGTGATTTTTACCTCCATGGAACTTTTAGCATTTAGGACATTTTTCATTGTCACAAGTGTGGGATGCTTCTAGTATCTGATGCGTGGAAGCATCACATTCCATAACAAACAGAGCATTCGAGCAACAAAGGACAGCATAGGCCAAAATGTCAGGGGTGTTGAGGTTACGGAACCCTGGTCTCATTAAAAAGCAGAGTTTTCATAAACATTAGCAGTTGACAGCAGCATATGAATTTCCAATGTTTATTGCAATTTGTATTCTTTAAATTTTAATACAGTATCACAAACAGTTTTTACAAAAAACTCTGTTGGAAATAAGTCACCTTTTTAAAATCATGTGAAGGACCTGGATTCTTTGTGAATGGGATATAATAATAAACAAAATTCTGGAAATATACCTGAGTTTAATTTATGTGAGCAAATTCTACAGCCTCTCCGCCTTTAAACATGATCCTTTTTTTGATGATGTGACACATTACACAGGCCATGCAAGTGAAGATCGGAGGAAAGACTCTGCGTTATTTTACTGAAGTTATATATAAAGAAAACCAATCTTTACAATTTTGTTCCTTTTAAAATGTCCCCCAAAGTAGCTACAATTTTGTTGCTTTTAAAATGTCCCCCAAAATGTCAAGATATATGGTCCATTTCCCTCTTTTCATCTCTAATGCCATAGGAGAATCTAAATCTTTCCCTAAAAGGTCAACTCAGCCATTGTTCTTTCCATTCACTCTAGAGCTAATATTCTACTTCCTTCAATTGGTTACACTGTTTACCATTTAACACAGAGCTAATATCTGCCTGCCTGATATTTTCTTACTCTAGCTGAGCCCAGCCAGTTTCCCAAAGAGCAAGTCCTGCCCTGATGATGAGCAGCTGTATCTACCACGCTGTTCATCTGGCAGAGCTGCAGGGCTGTTCTCAGCCTGTCTGCAAAAATGAATTTCACACAGCTCCAGTTATGAGGAGAGGAGAAAAAATTACAAAGTATATAGCAAAGGATTTTTTTTTTAAGTAGCATACCTTGGAGCAGGTCAAAATAAATTTCCATTAAATTCTACAAAGAGGCTGTTAAGTTTCCTTGAGATTGAGACTCCCTGGAAATGTTTGTGCCAGGAGCCGGATGTCTGTTCACTGAATGAGCCAACATCCCCCCCAGGAGAGATAAACAGCCCTGTAGAAATGAGCATTCACTAGGGTAGCTGGAGCAGTGGGTGAGGAAGTATTGCTGTCTGCACATAGCAAAAATAAAATAGCAACACATTAGCAGTAGCCTCTAAGACTTCACAGAAAAAAAGCAGTGGAAAGGTGGTAGAAAAGTGGAGACTTGGCTTACCAGAAGGAAAGCCAAACCAAACCAAAATTAGGTACAAGTTGTCCCCAGAAGAATTGCTAAATTAAGTAGGGCTTTTTGTCTCAGAAATTAAAGACTTTTCTAATTCTTAAATATCAATTTTTATTGTTCCCCAAAGAAATTGCACAGATCTTTTAAAGTAATTTAAGAACAGGCTAATGGAACTATGCCAAAGAATTATGTTTCCTCAAAGAAATAAATGTAACAGCATTGCTATATGTACAGAATACCAGATCTCCATTTATGAATCTTAACAAGTACACTCAGATTTGAAAATAGGAGCTTCTCTTCCCTAGCAATATTTTGATGATAGAGGAAAAAATAGACATTTTCATTAAGCTCAAGGTTTGTGAGAAAGAGGTTATAACTACCTATGGTCAGGTCAGTGACAGCTCTTTTCAATTGCTGCTGTTTAAAAAAAAGTATATTGAAGTAGAAAAATGGGAGTCCCATACACATGTGCTGAACAGATGCAAGAGGAGTGAAAAATGAAAATATATATAAAAATATATAGGCTGCAACAGAATGGCAGGTATGTAATATAAAGTAGAATCAGAGAAAGCAAAAATCAGCAGCAACAGAAAATTATGGTGGGAATGATCAAACATCCAGGGAAATAGATCATGTTTCAGTAAAAACTGAAGGAAGTAGGTGGAAATTTTCTTCTCATTTTATTGATTACCAGTAATGAGTTATATACCTTAACATGACTTCATTTGTAAATAAATAATGCAATCTATAAACATATATAAAAATATAAAAACAAAAATATTTATAAATATCTTTAAGAATTTAATTTATACAATATATAACTTAAATATATATAATGTATATATATGTATACTATATACATATACAACTATAATGTATATAGTAAATAAATATTATATAAATATATAAAATGCCTAAATGTAAATACAGTAGATATGATATATACTATAATATATATGCATTAATATTATATATTTTTCAAGAAGTTCACTCACAGCTTCATAGAATACTTTTTCTGTTTAATATATTGTCTTCAATAGTTTGTATTTCCCAAAGTGACATCATAAATATAAACGAACTTCACAACCTTATACTGATAAAAGCTTTCCTTGTTTTCTACTCTACAGCTCAGTAAAGTAAGAGTCAATATATGTGAATTTCAGAAAACAATTTCAGTTGCAAAAATACTTTCAACAGACAGAAGAATTGAGAGAGGGGAAAAATGTTTAAAAGGACTTTCACCTTTTGTGGCACAAGTCACCTGTTTACATCTAGTAAAATAATTTTTCTAAATAGATATTCTTAGGTTATATTGGAGCCAGTGTAAATTTGAGGATTGTTAATAATACCTATTCAGTTCAGTTCAGTTCAGTAGCTCAGTCGTGTCCGACTCTTTGCAACCCCATGAATTGCAGCACGCCAGGCCTCCCTGTCCAACACCAACTCCCGGACTGAATATAAAATTATGTTAATATGGATTTATGCAAAATTCTGAAGAGAATGTCCCTGGCTTTTAGTAGACTCCTAAATATCTGCAATGAAATAAAGATTAAAATTTATACTCTACAGGGCATGATTTGCAAGCTTATGCCCCAGAGACTCGACCTCCTTAAATCTATTTCCTGCTGCAGTTACCAGGTAGTAGGGAAACCACATGATGAGAGTTTGGTTCCAATCTTATGCTGCCCCTTGACAAGCTGAGTGCTTTGGGCTAAGAAAATGTTTCGAAGAGTCTATTGAGTTCTAAGGACTCTACCCTCTGGCATTCTCTCCTCTTAATATACCAGGAAACCTTAATTTATTCAAACAGGTCTTTATATGCTTATAAACCATAAAATCTGAAAATCAAATAAAGCAAAAAAGAAACATGTAATAGATATGTTATTGGTTGACATATTGAATTATTTAATAATTTATTGTTCCAAAGAGCTAAATTTTTAAGAATAATGTCAAAGTGTGGCAAGACTATGAACATGAAAGTGTCAGTCGTGTCTGACTCTCTGTGATCCCATGGACTGCAGCCCACCAGGCTCTTCTGTCCATGGAATTCTCCAGGCAAGGTTACTGGAGTGGGTTGCTATTTTCTTCTCCAGGGGATCTTCCCAACCCAGAGATTGGACCCAGGTCTCTTGCATTGCAGGCAGACTCTTTACTGACTGAGCCACCAGGGAAGACAAGCCTATGAGGGCTAAGAAAATTGCTAGCATTTCAACTGTCATTCAAAAAAGTTTTTTTACGCCCAGAGAGTACTTTTTTTGGTGGCACTAATCCTCTACTATTAGTGTGCATAATTTAATTAGAAATTTAATATGAGCTTTTGATTTCCTTTTCAAGATGGTCTATTAAGCATTCTCTGCAACTTGCCTTTCTGGCATCAAATCCTAGAACATGGTCTTAAAAGTAAATGAATAAAGCTGAGCTTGAAAACAAAGAGGATAACATTGATAGAGTAAGCATTCTAAGGAGTATATGGAAGAAGGAAAATATAGATTATTAATTAAATATTATTTATCATTTTAAGCTTAAGTTTTAGTTAATGCCTTAAGACAAACAATCTATAAAATAGGCAGAAAATTAGAAAAAGAGACACAAAACCATAATTACATTAAAACCTACACTTGTCTATGTAGATAATCCAGAATATTTAGTTGACAAATTACTATATCAAATAATTGATATTGTAGTTATGTATTAGAGAAAAACAAAATTCATTAATGTTTCAATTAGGAAATACAGCAACAAAAAACTAAGTATCTAGAAATAAACTGAACAAAAATGTCCAAGGGGAAAAGTCAAATAAAACTTATCCAAGAGGTGGATGAACCTAGACGCTGCTATACAGAATGAAGTAAGTCATAAAGAGAAAAACAAGTATTATATATTAACACATATATATGGAACCTAGAAAAATGGTATTGATGAATCTATCTGCAGGGAAGGAATGGGGATGCAGATATAAAGATTGGGCTCGTGGACACAGTGGGGGAAGGAGAGAGTGGGATGAATGGAAAAAGTAGCATAGACATATATACACTACCATGTGTAAAACAGATAGCTGGTGGGAAGTTGCTATGTAACACAGGGAGCCAGTCAGATGCTCTGTGATGATCCAGAGGGGTGGGATGGGGGAGGGAGGGACGCTCAAGTGGGAGGTGATACATGTATAATGATGGCTGATTTGTGTTGTTTTACAGCAGAAACCATCACAACATTGTAAAGCAATTTTTCGCCAATTAAAAAAATTAATTAAAAACCTTACTCAAAATGTAATGTTTTTGTTTGTAAAATATATGTAGAAATCTACTGAAGCGCATATAAACTGAACGAATAGACTAGACCATCGAGTCAGAAGACACACTGTGAAAGAAGACAGTTCTCAATTTAATAAATAAATTCAACAAATTTTCATGCATTCAATGAATTCAAAACATTTCCATACATTTCTAACAATATTCTTAAGGAATTTTTAAGGCACTGATTCTGAAATGTATGTGAAAGTAAAATTGGAGACGACGGCAAACAATTCTGAATAAAAAAAAACATAACAGGGATGTCAGAAGACAATATAAAGATACAGTGATATCATCTAGAATAGACAAATACATCAATGAAACAGATATGTGACTCTATATCTGTATTTATAACATGATGTAGATTGCATTTAATTCATTTTTTTTTTTTTGGCATGTGGAATCTTTGTTCCCCAAGGAGGAATCAAATCTGTGCCCCCTGCAATGGAAGCATGGATTCTTAACCACTGGACCCCCAAGGAAGTCCCTAGATTACATTTAAAAACCAGGGGTAAAGCTAAACCATTTAAGGAAGTAAACTAGGAAGCCAATTAGTATTTTAGAAAATAAGGCATATCTCCGTCTACTATCTTAATATAAATAAATTCCAGATTGACAAATAATTTAAACATAATAAGTTTAAAATTCCAAAGAATACCAAGGAGAGATAAGAAAGCCTTCCTCAGTGATCAGTGCAAAGAAATGGAGGAAAACAATAGAATGGGAAAGACTAGAGCTCTCTTCAAGAAAATTAGAGATACCAAGGGAACATTTCATGCAAAGATGGGCTCAATAAAGGACAGAAATGATATGGACCTAACAGAAGCAAAAGATATTAGAAGAAGTGACAGGAATACAGAGAAGAATTATACAAAAAAGATCTTAATTGTCACGGTCTTCATAGACTGGGACCTGGGGACTGGAGTCGACTAGAAGAGGGATGCAGGGGACCCAAGTCTCAAGTGAAACAAGGGTACTTTATTTGCAGAAACACATGCTTATATATCTTCAATAAAATGATTACTCAGCCATTAAAAAGAATGAAACTTCACCCGTTGCAACAAAATGGATAGCCCTTTAAGTACAAGGTCACTGAAGAGACTCACTGAAGGGAGTCACTGAAGGAAATCCAAGCAAGTGCCCTTTCCCATGATCTCAGTCCTGAGAACTGTGTGCAGCTCTGCTCGTTCCTGTTTTCAAGGAACTGATAAGGAACAGAAAGTCCTTGAGAAAAGGTACATAAAGGAAGAAAACATATTGGATCCCCTAAAGTTGAACGTCCCCTGACACTTTATGACCCAGATAACCATGATGGTGTGATCACTCACCTAGAGCCAGATATCCTGGAATGTGAAGTCAAGTGGGCCTTAGAAAGCATCCCTACGAACAAAGCTAGCAGAGGTGATGAAATTCCAGTTGAGCTATTTCAAGTCCTAAAAGATGATGCTGTAAAAGTGCTGCACTCAAATATGCCAGCAAATTTGGAAAACTCGGCAGTGGCCACACGACTGGAAAAGGTCAGTTTTCATTCCAATCCCAAAGAAAGGCAATGCCAAAGAATGCTCAAACTACCGCACAATTGCACTCATCTCACACGCTAGTAAAGTAATGCTCAAAATTCTCCAAGCCAGGCTTCAGTAATACACGAACTATGAGCTTCAGGATGTTCAAGCTGGTTTTATAAAAGGCAGAGGAACCAGAGATCAAAATGCCAACATCCACTGGATCATGGAAAAAGCAAGAGAGTTTCAGAAAAACATCTATTACTGCTTTATTGACTATGCCAAAGCCTTTGACTGTGTGGATCACAATAAACTGTGGAAAATTCTGAAAGAGATGAGAATACCAGACCACCTGACTTGCCTCTTGAGAAATCTGTATGCAGGTCAGGAAGCAACAGTTAGAACTGGACATGGAACAACAGACTGGTTCCAAATAGGAAAAGGACTATGTCAAGGCTGTATATTGTCACCCTGTTTATTTAACTTATATGCAGAGTACATCATGAGAAATGCTGGGCTGGAAGAAACACAAGCTGGAATCAAGATTGGCTGGAGAAATATCAATAACCTCAGATATTCAGATGACACCACCCTTATGGCAAAAATGAAGAACTAAAGAGCCTCTTGATGAAAGTGAAAGAAAGAAAGTGAAGTCGCACAGTCGTGTCCAACTCTTTGCTACCCCATGGACTGAAGCCTACCAGGCACCTCCATCCACAGAATTTTCCAGGCAAGAGTCCTGGAGTGGATTGCTATTTCCTTCTCCAGAGGATCTTCCCAACCCAGGGATCGAAAGTGAAAGAGGAGAGTGAAAAAGTTGGTTTAAAGCTCAACATTCAGAAAACTAACATCATGGCATCTGCTCCCATCACTTCATGGCAAATAGATGGGGAAACAGTGGCAGACTTAATTTTTTGGGGCTCCAAAATCACTGCAGATGGTGACTGCAGCCATGAAATCAACAGATGCTTACTCCTTGGAGGGAAAGTTATGGCCAATCTAGACAGCATATTAAAAAACAGAGACATTACTTTGCCAACATAGATCTGATTAGTCAAGGCTATGGTTTTTCCAGTAGTCATGTATGGATGTGAGAGTTGGACTATAAAGAAAGCTGAGCACTCAAGAATTGATGCTTTTGAACTGTGTTCGAGAAGACTCTTGAGAGTCCCCTGGACTGGGAGGAGATCCAACCAGTCCATCCTGAAAGAAATCAATCCTGAATATCCATTGGAAGGACTGATGCTGAAGCTGAAACTCTAATACTTTGGCCACCTGATGTGAAGAACTGACTCATTTGAAAAGAACCTGATGCTGGGAAAGATTGAAGGCAGGAGGAGAAGGAGACAACAGAGGATGAGATGGCTGGATGGCATCACCGACTCGATGGACATGAGTTTGAGTAAACTCCAGGAGTTGGTGATGGACAGGGAGGCCTGGCGTGTTGTAGTCCATGGGGTTGCAAAGAGTCAGACACAACTGAATGACTGAACTGAACGGAACTAAGCCACACAATAAAATTTTATAATAGATATTGAATAAGCTTTTAGGAAACTTGGGATGAGGAAACCTTATTAGTAAGACATAGAATTCACAAGCTATGATAAAAAAAACTTGAATACATTTAGGTATATCACAATGAAACAACTTTTTGACAAAAGTGTGTGATTAATAAAGCTAAAAAAATAAGACAAACATGAGAAAATAAAAAGAAAGCAAGAAAAAACTACACACATTTTAACTCACTAAAATCCTGGATAATATAAGTTTTTTAAAATACCAATTCTTACTCATATTTCTTTAAAAAAAAGAAGTTCGACTTTATAAGATTGAGTGAGAGGATTCTCATGCATTGTTTTAAGGATAGATTAAAGTTTGAAATTCATGTACTACATGTCTTAAGTATTTTCAGTTTTTATTTGTCTTCCATACTGCTTCCTGAGAATGTTAATGAAGTCAGAATGCTTATTAATATTCACTTAATCATTTAAATAAACATTTACCTTACTTTCCATTACTGGTCAATGTTAGACATCACTTTCTTCCTAGAAACATTTGTTGTTACCACTGCTAAAGACAATGTGTTTAGGTGAAATACTGAATTCAGTTATTTGATTATTATCCCATCTCACCTAGTAACTTTCTTTGATCCACTCACTGTCTCAAGTATATCCAGTACCTTAGCTTATTTTTTTGTTTGTTTATTTGCTTTTCATCTCACTGAGATCCACGGTCCACTGACTCCTTGATTTCTCTCTGTGTTCAGCCTGCTCTTATGTTCCCTATTCAGCTTAGAAGAAATGAGCGATTTTCATATTATCAGCCTAATCCTACCTAGCATCACTGTCCCTGATAGAAGGTCAAATGTTGAATGAATAATAGATCATAGCTGAAGAGAAGTCTGTAACTTGGTAGATCAAGGTCACTATAAATTTGGGATCTATAACCTCAAATTAGTTCTCAATACTCCCCAAGTGCCACAAATTTCCCCAGGTTGCTTTCTGACTTTAAACATTATAGTAATTCCTGAAACTGGAAGCTTGCTAAGTTGCTTCAGTCATGTCTGACTCTTTGCAACTTTATGGACTATAGCCCACCAGGCTCCTCTGTCCATGAAATTCTCCAGGCAGAATACTAAAGTGGGTTGCTATGCCCTCCTCCAGAGAATCCTTCCAACCCAGAGAGGCAACCGGAGTCTCTTACTCTCCTGCATTGGCAGATGGGTTCTTTACCATTAGCACCACCTGGGAAGCACCACCCTAATTTCTGAAAACTCTGCTCAGATCTTGGAGCCCTTTCCCTAACCCTATACTATCCACTGACTATGTTTCAGCAAAACACTGTAACTTCAAAGTAATAAATAGAAGCCATTAGACTGCAATGCTTTTCCTTTCCCACCTGCCTAGTTCATAAACTTTTCCATGTCCACCTTTCTTCTTCCCTTTGTCAGTGGTGCTCTGAGTCCACCTTTGTATCAGGAGTTCCCAAGTCCACTCCGTATGATAACTAATGAGAATGATGCAAAGAACTCAG
Source organism: Bubalus kerabau (assembly GCF_029407905.1). NCBI lineage: Eukaryota > Metazoa > Chordata > Mammalia > Artiodactyla > Bovidae > Bubalus > Bubalus kerabau. The sequence continues at coordinate 30,388,344 of NC_073626.1, read as the reverse complement.
AAATAAATCTATGGTGATCACTTATGGTTTATTATAGCAAAAGAATACCAATTAGGCTCAGCAAAGGTAAAAGTTGAAATCACATGCAAACTTTCAGGTGTCCTATCCCAGTGGACTAGTACAGACCGCACTTAATTTTCCAACAATGTGTGATAATGTATGTGACCAACCAGGGAAGCCCATCTGAATTCAGTGTCCAGGGTTTTTATAGGGGGTCTGCCACATGGGCATGTAGCACCCACAGGACTGACCTCAGCTACTCAGACTCCAGCCTCCCTGATACACCCTGATACAGTGTGACTCAAAGCATCCAGCATACAAAACAGACGTTCACCACAAGTCACATGGTAGGCATAAAGTATCCAGTATGGTCCAATCCTTGGGTATATACAAACACTCTAATCAGGGAGGATACTCCAAGGGTTCATAGGTGATTTCCCAGGAAGTGAATTAAGGGTTCGTTCCAGAGACCCCAGAACAAGCAGAATGTGAAAGCCCAGGTCAACTTAGTTAACCTTTTCTGCACAGCCTCTTCCCACTGTTTTGGACATTTGATCCAATTAAATTATCCCTATTACCTCTCCTCTATTTTCAGTCTCTCCTGACCAAACACTCAATTTTCAGCTCTGCCCTCATATCTGAGGACTTTTCCCTTCTTCCCTACACCTATAATTACCTTGTCCCCTTTCTATGTGAGTCCATATCTTAACTTACTCTAATCTAATTGCTTCTCTGCCTATATTTCCTAATAAGGGTACAAGATCCTCAAGGGAAGAAATCTTGCTCTATTTTATTTTCTAATTAGCCATGCTTGGCTCAAAGTACAAAGTTAAATATTTTTATTTTAAAAAGTCATTGAATAAAAATATGCATAATGATGAATTGGGCTGGACGGACACTTGCTCTGATTCAAATATATTCCTTTTGTGAACTTTCCCTGTGCTCCAGTTTCCATTAAAAACCACTGTTCTTCGTGCCCAACAATTCTGCCTCCACCCTTGTGGAGCTGAAGAAACCACTAGTTACTACATTGAAAGGACTTCTTCGGATCCATCCAGTTAGATCGTTAAGACTGAGCATATTTCTACCCCACAAGAATCCATCTGGAACATGTAAATTCCCTTCTTCAGGAAGACTTTCCCAGTTATCTGATATTTTCATTGAAGATAAAAAAATATATGTAGTGAAAATCATGAAAACAATTGCCTTTCTTACTTGTAAATAACTGTTTGTATTTCTGATTTACACTTTACCTCTTTTTTAAATAATTACCTATTAACTGGCTCCTGCCATTTCTTCTCTTTAACTCTCTCTATATTTTTTATTCTTTTTCCCTCACCCACAGTCTCCTGACAGCATTTATCAAATTTGCTCTCCATTTTCAAATTCCAACCTGAAAACAAGGAACACTGCATGAGAGAAGATCCAAAATAAATAACTTGCCTAGAGTTAAAATTTTATTAAAGTGGTTTTTTTTTCTTTGAATGTGTTAGTTGTGACTCAACACTGTTTCTTTATTGGATTTTAGCACAGTCTTCATAAACAGTGCACTTTAGAAGGAACTTTTAGAATTAAAAACTTTTTCTTCAAAGATGAGTTCTATGTAAATATATGATACTCAGAAGTCCATGAGGCCTTTACCTTTAAAGGATGATGATTTACATGCCATCATATGGGTGAATCTCAAGTACAGTATGCTAAGTAAAAGTGGAATAAAAAAAATGAAAACTCCATTCTATATGTTTTCATGTATATAACATTCTTTTAGAAGTAAAACAATAAGGGAGGGAAAGAAACAGTGGCTGTCAAGTGCTGGAACTTAGAGGCGGGCTATTGCGAAAATTTGGGGACATGTTAGAACAAGTCTATATTTTAATTAAGAGATGAATTCCTAACTATCTATGTGTGTCAAGGCTCAGAGAACTGTGCACTAAGAAAGGTGAATGTTGTGCATATAAATTATTCTTGATATTTAAAAAAATGGAAACAACATCAAGAATTAAAAGGTGGGAGCTCATGCATTTCTTGAGTGCCTCCCATATGTCAAATATTATCCTCAGTTCTGGTAATACAGCATTGAGAAAATAGACAAGAAACACTGCTCTTTCTAGTAGATTGATGGAGAGATCATGTGATAGCAACCAGTCACATTCATCAGGACTTAAATGAGAGCCTACACAGTGAAAAATGTCCCAAGAGGCCACAGAAAAAGCAAAGTCAAGCTCTACTGGTCATAGAGATTCAGGTTATTCATCAGTCCAACTCTGCCCAGACAATATTACTACTTACTGAAGAAAGAAACATTTAAAGAGGACCCATCACCAGCAAAACTGGTATAAAATTTTATTACTCACCCGACATATAGTTATTATATAGAAAAACATTAACTTTAAAGAAGGACTTTCTGCCCAAATATTAACACCAATAAAATGACAGTGTATCCATTTATTTTTCAAAGTTTTCCTACTGTTATGAAACACAGTCACTGTTTTAAATCCTGTGATCTAGAAATCTAGGTTATAATGTCAGCAGTTTTACAAAGAAAATTATAATATCCACTGCAAAGATAGAGGTTACTTTTTAGGTGAATAAGATAAAAATATGGTAATAGAATCTCATATTTACAAGCCTCGGACTTCATAAAATAAACTGAAACTACAAGGGATAATAAAAACAGAAACATGAGAAATATAAATATGGTGAAAAGAACATTATCCTGTTAGAACTGAGTCCTTCTGCCTCCAATAATGTTTCTGAGCAATTTGTTTTTTGCTTTATGGAAAAACACATACTTTATATATCTGAAAAGCTCTTGCCTTTCAATATGCTCCAGTTATTTTCTGTTGTAGCTAGCTATCACGGAAAGATTTTTGTTGCTAATATAAAAGAAAATCATCAATTTGTCCTAATGTTGGAGCAGATTTACATTAGATTTATCTTCCCTGCTCAATATTCAAGTGTTTGATTTATTTTAAACAACAAAAATTATTCCCACATTGCATTTCAAAGGCCTATCCAAAGAGATTACAGGGAGTCACATGGAGGAACAAAATTGGCATTTCCAACCCAGAGAACAAAGCATTTATATATTGAAAATTTACTATAATCAGGGAGACATACAATAATTATTGCATATCTTTGATGGACATAAATAAAATTTTCTGTTTTGCATTAGTCTTTGATAATTTCTGTTGAAATAATGTGTCAAGTAGGCATAGGTAATGTTTGATATTTATCGAGAAATTACCAGGACTGGTATTATATATATGGCAAAGACGAATCTCCTGTCTCATGGACTCCAGTTCAGAGACAAATGTGATAATAACTCATAAAACTGAAGTCGTAGATACTTATTCTAGTACTAGTTTTATCACTAGTTTGTTTTGTGTCTTCAAGTTACTTAGGTTTTCTTGCTTTTTGTTTTCACCACTGCAGATTGGAAGAATTGCAATTAGATGATTCCTAAGGTTGCTCTCTTTCTTAATGTGGATTCCCTTAAATACTTTTAAGGCTTGAAACAGGCTTAAGTGCCCATCATTTCTTTGTCATTCAAAGAAGCAGGAATAGGGAGCAGGAAGAGTAAGACCAGAAGAAGAAAGGCTAACCAAAAGTATATAATCAACCCCAGAGGAACTTCTGAATAGCTCATAAGTACTTCTACGACATAACCGTGCCAGAAGACAATCATTCTATTGCCCACTGTTGGGTGAGATTATCCCTTAAGGAGAGCACCCTCCCATATTCTGGGCTGCTCTTGGGCTTAGATTGGAGCAGGGTTCCATGGTTTCAGAGAAAACAGACAGGAAAGCAGAAGTATGCACGGTGGGCAGTTTCTATGGAACTTCAGTGAGTGAAGAACAAAACTGTTAGCAACAGCACTGACAAGAATTACAAGTACAGTGTCCCTCAGGGGCTTATTCCAGAACTGCTGTGGATACCAAAATTAACTGATGCTCAAGTTCCATAGTAGACCCTCCGTATTTGCGGGGCTGCCTCCACGGATTCAACCAATCACAGATCATGTAGTACTGCTGTACTTATTTTTAAAATCCACATATAAGTAGGCCTCTTGAGAAATCTGTATGCAGGTCAGGAAGCAACAGTTAGAACTGGACATGGAACAACAGACTGGTTCCAAATAGGAAAAGGAGTACGTCAAGGCTGTATATTGTCACCCTGCTTATTTAACTTATATGCAGAGAAACGCTGGGCTGGAAGAAGCACAAGCTGGAATCAAGATTGCCGGGAGAAATAGCAATCACCTCAGATATGCAGATGACACCACCCTTATGGCAGACAGTGAAGAGGAACTAAAAAGCCTCTTGATGAAAGTGGAAGTGGAGAGTGAAAAAGTTGGCTTAAAGCTCAACATTCAGAAGACGAAGATCATGGCATCTGGTCCCATCACTTCATGGGAAATAGATGGGGAAACAGTGGAAACAGTGTCAGACTTTATTTTTCTGGGCTCCAAAATCACTGCAGATGGTGACTGCAGCCATGAAATTAAAAGATGCTTACTCCTTGGAAGGAAAATTATGACCAACCTAGATAGCATATCCAAAAGCTGAGACATTACTTTGCCAACAAAGGTCCGTCTAGTCAAGGCTATGGTTTTTCCTGTGGTCATGTATGGATGTGAGAGTTGGACTGTGAAGAAGGCTGAGCACCGAAGAATTGATGCTTTTGAACTGTGGTGTTGGAGAAGACTCTTGAGAGTCCCTTGGACTGCAAGGAGATCCAACTAGTCCATTCTGAAGGAGATCAGCCCTGGGATTTCTTCGGAAGGAATGATGCTAAAGCTGAAACTCCAGTACTTTGGCCACCTCATTCGAAAAGTTGACTCATTGGAAAAGACTCTGATGCTGGGAGGGATTGGGGGCGAGAGGAGAAGGGGATGACAGAGGATGAGATGGCTGGATGGCATCACTGACTGGATGGACGTGAGTCTGAGTGAACTCCGGGAGTTGGTGATGGACAGGGAGGCCTGGTGTGGTGCGATTCATGGGGTTGCAGAGAGTCGGACACGACTGAGTGACTGAACTGAACTGAACTGATAAGTAGACCTGCCAGTTCAAACTCATGTTGTTCAAGGGTAAACTATTTTCTGAAAGACTGGGATGATGGCACCATGAGTATTCAATAATCTTTTGGATCTAAAGACCATGGTTCTAAATCTGTGTTTTCTGAATTGCATTGAATATGATGGTCACTGAGAAACAATTAAGAATGGGTAACAAGAACAAATAAAAATGATGGTGATCCTCATGATATTTATATACAGAGAATGGTGCAGTGTCAAGTAATTTGCCCACATACCTCGATGATTTCTGAAAAGAAGGAGACCTTAGCATTTGTACTTTCAACAACATGGTAGGTTGAGTTCTGTGGTAGGAGAAGGTGACTCACCAGACAAAAACAGTTTGATGAAAGATTCTTTAAGGACATCTGGCAACTAATCAAAAAGTCCTTGCTCAGCTAGCAACTTTCCACTTAGTGATAAAGCTTTCCAAGTGCCAAGATACTGGAAAATGGATATCTTTGCAAGGATTTAGATTTATCTCCCATTGTGAATAATGAGTGGATTTGCTGATACATAAATCATTCTTTTTAGTTTGGTCATTGTAAAACCAACACATAAAAGGAGATAACATTTGAATGCAGGAGTTTTTAAACATGCAGTCCTCAGAATTAGACCCTGCTTCATGATACCCTAAAATCTAGAATACCTGCAGTGTTTAGTGTTTATGTAAAGAGACAGTGGGGGTGGAGGATAATGATATACACAGAGGTACACATGTCAAACCAAGCATCACACAATTAACTTCCACAGTATGTTGGTCTGAGCCTACAGTATGTGTGTAAATGCTTTGTATCTGAGACAGGATACATGGGTGGGGCTTCCAACAGATTTCAAAGTGTTCTAGACATTTCTAGAGGGCTAAGAAGAAAAATCAATCTAATTTTCCCCACACCTCCAAAAAATATTGACAAGATTATGTGCTCAGTTGTTCAGTTGTGTCCAACTCTTTGAGGCCTCATGGACTGTGGCCTGCCCAGCTTCTCTGCCCATGGAATTTTCCAGACAAGAATATACTGGTGTGGGGTGCCATTTCCTACTCCAGGGGATCTTCCCAACCCAGGGCTAGAATCCCATTTCTTGTGTTTCCTGCATTGGAAAGTGGATTCTTTATCACTAGCACCACCTGGGGAGCCCTGGCATGATTATAGATGTTTAAATTTATGCTGACAGTTCTCTAAAGTTTTCTGAAATAAAGTTAAAAATTATGTGGGGCATTGTTGCAATAAGTTTATATACACAGTCAGTGAATAGGAAAAATTAAATATTATCTATATTCCCATTACATTAATAAGTTAGGAGGGAAAGACTTAACATACTGTGCAGAGCACTGAAAGATTCCTGGAAAGAATTCTGAAAGCCATATGTCAACAATGCCAGCATAGAAATGCTAGAGTGACTTGGCAAGTTGAACTCTCTGAACTCTAAGTATGACACAAATGATTGTAACTACAACCAATCTACCTGAGATTACTACATGCAAAAATGATAGAAATATTGGTAGTAGTAGTAATTCAGAAGGTACCCACATTCTACCCATATGGTTTTCTTTGCCCAAGAAAATGAAAACTATTGGCTTTTGCACTTCAAATTTTATACAAGATATTTTTAGATATCTAATGTCAGTTTGTAATGAACTTTTTCTTTTTTTCTAGTTTTATTTACAGCACTCTATAACTTTAAAGTGATTACATAAGGATTTGATTTAACCATAATGAAGCAATTGCCACAAGTTCACTGAATATCCATCCTCTCATATAGATACAAAATAAAAGAAAAAAATTTTAAATATTTTTCCTTGGAAGGAAAGTTCAGGATGAAGGGGACATATGTATACCTACATCAGCTTCAGGAAGCAACAGTTAGAACTGGACATGGAACAACAGACTGGTTTCAAATAGAAAAAGGAGTTCATCAAGGCTGTATATTGTCACCCTGCTTATTTAACTTATATGCAGAGTACATCATGAGAAACGCTGGACTGGAAGAAACACAAGCTGGAATCAAGATTGCCGGGAGAAATATCAATAACCTCAGATATGCAGATGACACCACCCTTATGGCAGAAAGTGAAGAGGAACTAAAAAGCCTCTTGATGAAAGTGAAAGTGGAGAGTGAAAAAGTTGGCTTAAAGCTCAACATTCAGAAAATGAAGATCATGGCATCCGGTCCCATCACTTCATGACAAATAGATGGGGAAACAGTGGAAACAGTGTCAGACTTTATTTTGTGGGGCTCCAAAATCACTGCAGATGGTGACTGCAGGCATGAAATTAAAAGATGCTTACTCCTGGGAAGGAAAGTTAAGACCAACCTAGATAGCATATTGAAAAGCAGAGACATTACTTTGCCAACAAAGGTCCACCTAGTCAAGGCTATGGTTTTTCCTGTGGTCATGTATGGATGTGAGAGTTAGACTGTGAAGAAGGCTGAGCGCCAAAGAATTGATGCTTTTGAACTGTGGTGTTGGAGAAGACTCTTGAGAGTCCCTTGGACTGCAAGGAGATCCAACCAGTCCATTCTGAAGGAGATCAGCCCTGGGATTTCTTTGGAAGGAATGATGCTAAAGCTGAAACTCCAGTACTTTGGCCACCTCACTTGAAGAGTTGACTCATTGGAAAAGACTCTGATGCTGGGAAGGATTGCAGGCAGAAGGAGAAGGGGACGACAGAGGATGAGATGGCTGGATGGCATCACTGACTTGATGGACGTGAGTCTCTGTGAACTCTGGGAGTTGGTGATGGACAGGGAGGCCTGGTGTGCTTTGATTCATGGGGTCGCAAAGAGTCGGACACAACTGAGCCACTGATCTGATCTGATCTGATGTATACCTATGACTGATTCATATTGATGTACAGTAAAAACCATCATAATATTGTAAAGTAATTATCCTCCAATTAAAATAAGTTAATTTAAAAAATATTCTTCCTTGTGATGAGAACTCAGGATTTACTCTCTTAGCAATCTTCATGTATCAAGTAGAGTAACATTAATTACATTATTGATGCAATCCCTAGTACTTATTTATCTTATAATTGTAAGTTTGTACATTTTGATCACCTTTCTCCAATTTCCCCCTCCTCCTGTCCTCTTCTCCAGTAACCATAAGTTTGATATCTTTTTCTAGAGTTTGTTCCTTTGTTTTTGAAGATAATTGCTCTACAACTCTATGTTAGCTCCTGGTGTACAACACAGTGTTCCATATTGCTATACATTACAAAATGATCACCACGATAAGTTTAGTTACCATCTATCACCACAGAACTATATTACATTATTATTGATTATACTCCCACACTGTACATTCAATACAGTGACTCATTTTATAATCAGAAGTGTGTACATCTTAACTTCTCCTTTTTCTCTCATGCCCCAACCACCTGCCTTTCTGGTAACCATCCATGTGTTCCCTTATTTTCCACACAATCAGAAGTCTCTTAAAATGAGAAAAAAAGTAAGGATCTTAGTCTTTTCGTTTGTGTATATAAAAAAAAGATTGCCGGTTATATGGTAGTTCTTTTTTAACTTTTTGAGAAACCTCCATACTGTTTTCCATAGTGGCTGTACCAATTTAAATTCCCATTAATAGCATACAAAGATTTGTTTTTCTCTACATCTGCATCAACATTTATTTACCTTTTCATGATCGCCATCAGAATAGGGGTGAGTGATACCACACTGTTATTTTGATTTGCATTTCCCTGATAATTGATGATGTGAAGCACCCTTTCATATACCTGTTGGTCATTTACATTCCTACTTTGGAAAACAACCTCTATTTGGGTTCCTTGCCCATTTTTAAATCAGGTTGTTTTTATATTCTTGAGTTACATGAGTCTTATATTTTGGATACTAATTTCTTATTAGATGTATGGTTTGAAGACATTTTCTCCCATTCCATAGAGTGCTTTTCTCATTCTGTTGATTATTTCCTTTGCTGGTCAGAATATTTTCAGTTTGACGTATCCCTGCTTGTTTATTTTTCCTTTCATTGCCTGAGCTTTTTATGTCATAAGGAAACATTATTGCCAAGGTCAAATCAATATGTCAAAGAGTTATCTGCACTCCCATGTTCACTGCAGCATTTATTCATGATATTGAGATATGGAAACAACATAAATGTCCACTGACAGATGGACAGATGAAGATGTGTAACACACACACACACAGACACACACATACACACACAGACACACATACACACACATACACACAGACACACACATACACACACATACACACAGACACACACACATACACACAGACACACACAGACACACACACACATACACAGACACACACACACAGACACACACATATACACATATGCACACACATACACACACGAATATTATTGGGTTGGCCAAAATGTTCATTTTGGTTTTCTATAACACAGAACATCTGGAATGAACTTTTTGGCCAACCCAATATGTTACTCACATTGCTACAGTATTTGCAACAGCATTAGAAACCTGGGAAATTTTATGTTAAGTGACATAAGCCATACCCAGAAAGAAAAAAAAAACACGATCTCATTTATATGTGGAATCTAAAAAATTCAAATACACAGAAGCAGAGCATAGAGCAGTGGTTAGCAGGGGTAGAGAAGTAAAAGAAATGAGATGTTGATCAATGGGTAGAAAGTTAGTTACATAAGATAAAGAAGTCTAGAGATGTAGCATACAGCATGATGACTATAGTTAGCAGTACCATATGGAATACTGGAAATCTGCCAAGAAAGTACATTTCTAGGTGTCCTTATCAAACACACACAGAATGTAACTATGTGAAGAGAAGATATATTAATTGGCTTGACTGTAATCATTTTGGGCTTCCCAAGTGGCGCAGTAGTAAAGAATTCGCCTGCCAGTGCAGGAGATGTAGGAGACGCATGTTTGATCTCTGGGTCAGGAAAATCCCCTGGAGTAGGAAATGACACTCCACTCCACTCCACTTGCATAGAAAACTCCAGGGACAGAGGAGCCTGGCAGGCTACAGTCCGTATGGTCACAAAGAGTCAGACACGACTGAGCATGCACACATGCAGTCATCATTTTACTAGTTATATGTATGTCAAGTCATGTTGTACACCGTAAATATATACAACTCTTATCAAAAAATAAATTAATGTAGGTAATCAACATGATAAAAATAGTAGAGGTCTTAGGTTTTATGTCTGAAACATGAATAAGTAACATCAGTGTCATATATGAAAAGAACTAAATTCAAGCACAGGAGTGTGTGTTCATTTTTATCTTAATCTCACATCTGTGTGTTCCTGAGAGAAGATATGAAATGGCTACATGTGAAAATAATATATGACTATACTCAATGGGAATGTCCCTTAATATTCAGTTCAGTTCAGTTCAGTTGCTCAGTCGTGTCTGACTCTTTGCAATCCCATGAATCACAGGACACCAGGCCTCCCTGTCCATCACCAACTCCCGGAGTTCACCCAAACTCCTGTGCATCGAGTCGGTGATGCCATCCAGCCATCTCATCCGCTGTTGTCCCCTTCTCCTCCTGCCCCCAATCCCTCCCAGCATCAGGGTCTTTTCCAATGAGTCAACTCTTCGCAGAAGGTGGCCAAAGTATTGGAGTTTCAGCCTCAGCATCAGTCCTTCCAATGAACACCCAGGACTTGTCTCCTTTAGGATGAACTGGTTGGATCTCCTTGCAGTCCAATGGACTCTCAAGAGTCTTCTCCAGCACCATAGTTCAAAAGCATCAGTTTTTCGGCACTCAGCTTTCTTCACAGTCCAACTCTCACATCCATACATGAGCACTGGAAAAACCATAGCCTTGACTAGACAGACCTTTGTTGGCAAAGTAATGTCTCTGCTTTTGAATATGCTATCTAGGTTGGTCATAACTTTCCTTCCAAGAGTAAGTGTCTTTTAATTTCATGGCGGCAGCCACCATCTGCAGTGATTTTGGAGCCCCCAAAAATAGTCTGACACTGTTTCCACTGTTTCCCCATCTATTTCCCATGAAGTGGTGGGACCAGATGCCATGATCTTCATTTTCTGAATGTTGAGCTTTAAGCCAACTTTTTCACTCTCCTCTTTCACTTTCATCAAAAGCCTTACTGGAAATACCAAGGTCTTTGCGATAATAAAAAGTGGAACCACAGTTAAAGACATAGAAGTTAAAAGAGGTTAAATAATTGTCTCTAGTTGCACTTCAAAGGTAAAACTGACAATTTTAAAGGCCTTATTTTCTTTTTAATGTCTGGGGTTTTTGTTATGTGACAATTTTTTGTTACATAATTATATAAAAGAAAAATGCTTTCTCTTCTCTTATCAGGCTGCTCTTCTCAGGGTGTCTACCACATCCACCTCCCCACCCCCTTACCCAGACATTGTGCATTCAACTATTACATTTCTTCCACTGGGTTGCCCCCTCCCTTTTTTGACCTCATCTATCACCCATAATCGGAGAAGGCGATGGCACCCCACTCCAGTACTCTTGCCTAGAAAATCCCATGGATGGAGGAACCTGGTAGGCTGCAGTCCATGGGGTTGTGAAGAGTTGGACACGACTGAGCAACTTCACTTTCACTTTTCACTTTCATGCATTGGAGAAGGAAATGGCAACCCACTCCAGTGTTCTTGCCTGGAGAATCCCAGGGACGGGGGAGCCTGGTGGGCTGCTGTCTATGGGGTCGCACAGAGTTGGACACAACTGAAGCGACTTAGCAGCAGCAATAGCAGCAGCATCACCCATAATTCATGGTCTAATTAAAGTTCTACTTTGTTTGTGTAACTTTGGCCACTCCAATCTATAGTAATCATTACATTTATTATACTACTAATGAACATTTAAGCTATAACAGAATGAATTAATATATAGTTACTGTGATATTCAGCCATTTGATGGTTTGGTATCTCTAAATAGATGGAAAACTCCACCAGCAAGGCTGGGACACATATAGGCTATAGTAGCACACAGCAAAGAACAAAGTCTAATACATATTGGAAACATAGTAAATAAAACCTTCTTATTGACTCAGTGATTCATTCATTTGTTCATGATCATTGCAAATGCATATTCTTTGTATGCTAAAAGTTGCAGAGGTATTCTGATTCTGGTACTGAATAAAAAAACGGGGCCAGACTTTCAATCTACTTTGCAAAAGTGTTGGTCACTCAGTTGTGTCTGACTCTTTGCAACCCCATGGACTGTAGCCCACCAGGCTCCTCTGTTCATGCAATTCTCCAGGCAAGAATACCAGAGTGGGTAGCCATTCCCTTCTCCAGGGGATCTCCTCCTACTTTAAACAACTAGAAAACCAGGTAAAACACATATAAAACAACATTTTCAGATATTAGACCAGAGGCAGTGTGAGATGATGACTTTCAAGAAAACAGGACTGAGGTACCTGAGTCCTATAATTACTTTGCTTTCTGGAGTCACTTTCCAGACCACAGTGAAGAGAAAGGAAGCAAAGAGAGTCAGGCAGTCTTGCTGAATCAAAAAGAGATTAGAGCTCAGGGATGTTAAGTTGCCTAAAACCGACGGGGCTGAATCTCTGAGGGTATAAAATTACAGAGAAAGAGAGCTACTCAGAGATGTTTAGAAGCCTGCCCTTGAGTCTCAGACTAAGCACTACTTTATCCATGAATGCCACTGGTGAGCAGTAAGCTGAATGATTCCCTGAGTTTCTACAGGGGTGGGAAGTTTGTGTTTGTATCAGTCAAAAGGCCTCTTGACATATGGAGCTTCAAGCAGAGTTCCAAAAATCAAGTATATGTCAAAAAAAAGAAAGAAATTATAAAATTGGCCAAACCAATCTATAATTTCAGAAAGACCAGACATTACTTGGGGTTGGTACAGAATTGGGCTGACTGCAGAGGAAGACAGGAGATATTTTCAAGGAGACAAAAAAATATTTAATTCATAAGTTGATAACAAAGGTATATATGGCTGTCCAAGTTTATAAAATTCTACATTTAAATGTATATATTTAATTTTATGAAAAGGATACTCTTAAAATTAAATTTATCAGTAAAAAATAATTATGACAGAGCTCCTAGCAAGCAGCCACCATTTAAATTTACATTTTGACATCTTTGCTTCAAAGTTTAGACTTAAAGATGTTATAGGCATGCTTCCAGCACCTGAACCCATACAAAGTCACTTATGTACAGATGGTAATTGAAGTCATTGTTTGGATACAACCAGATGGAAAGAGTATATAGGATAATGTGACAATTTCCTTACCCATTTGGTTTGGTTCTTATCTTAAATTACCCTGAAATACAGTTTGCACTTAAAACTTTCCTATACAGATGAATGCAGAAAAGTTGGAACATTTGTGGGATAATTTGAATAAAAAGAGAGAGAGAGCTTCAATAAAAAAGAGAGAGAAAACCTCAGTAGCATTGGAATAAATGAAAATTTTGAAACCCAAATAGATTTGCATTATTTAGAAGTTATTGGATTTCAAACTGAAAGCTTTAAAACTGGTTATGGGAATGCAAAGAGGAACCTGCCCCCACAACCTGCCCTGCCCCCCACCCCTCTGTTTCTGAAGGCTAAATTGGAAATGACAGCAGGAATTAAACTGTGGAGTTTCAGAGTAGTACATCAATGACAAATCACTATTTTTCTTCCTGTTATGCATTTTGTCAGAAATATTCTTGGGATTGGGTTTTTCCAAAGACTATAAAAACAAATCTAAAACACATGAAAACACACAATAGCTTTCAGTTCACAAATGAGAGGATACCCTCCAAATACAAGTATCTTATCTTGTCAGACTGTTGCTTGGGACATTCCTGATAGTGCTAAGAAGTTGAAAGCTAGCCGTCAATAAGCATATTCACATGGCAAACGCATGTCAGTGGCTCTATTTTTGCACAGCACACTATTTTGTCAAACTTAATACAAACCAGATAGAAGACAGATAGTATTTTTATACAAAATGGAAACTAAGGTCTCCAAATAAAGGACTGTACTTGCAACTTCCTGATCAGACTCTCCCAGATCGTACACATGTATTATTTTAAAAGAAAGAACATTCACATATGATACAATAAAAATTAAAATTTATCGAATATTTTAAAAATAAAAACTGTTTCAACCACTTTAGAAAAAGGAGATAATCAATATGGAGAGACTAGCTACTTTTGGAAATCCATTTTTCAGGAAATGCTCTGATATTTCAGAGACTCCTGGGAAAAATAAGATGGAATGATAAAAAAGTTGATGAAATTTGCCTTTGTCATCCTTTTTCTTAATTTTTAGCATTATTTTCCAATTTCATTTACTGCCCACTCTAGTTTTCTATCAGATCAGATCAGATCAGATCAGTCGCTCAGTTGTGTCTGACTCATTGTGACCCCATGAATCGCAGCACACCAGGCCTCCCTGTCCATCACCAACTCCAGGAGTTCACTGAGACTTACATCCATCGAGTCAGTGATGCCATCCAGCCATCTCATCCTCTGGTGTCCCCTTCTCCTCCTGCCCCCAATCCCTCCCAGCATCAGAGTCTTTTCCAATGAGTCAACTTTTCGCATGAGGTGGCCAAAGTACTGGAGTTTCAGCTTTAGCACCATTCCTTCCAAAGAAATCCCAGCGCTGATGTCCTTCAGAATTAGTCTTGTTTCTCTGCCCTTGAGACAGTTCAGTTGAGTTAAGAGACTGTCATTCTTTTTCTTCCAATAAGAATAAAACTAAGAAAATTTAACCTTGGTTTAATATTTTCTTAAACGCAGACTTTCATTCATAAACTGGGAGAGAACATTTTCAAAGGATTTCTCAGTTTTCTTCCTGACTTGCTCTCTCTGCTCCTTTCTCTCCTTCCTTACTTCCTTCATTTTTATCTACAAATCAAAACAAACACATATTCTTGCCCCATATTTCAAATAAGACTCAGGAAATATTTATGATTTCCTCCCCTGCCCAAGGTCACATGGGTTTGACTGGGAGATTATAATCAAGAGCATTTATGCTCTGTTTATCCATTCATGATGTAAATAACAAATTTCCATAGATACCTGGAACTCTTCAAAGCAATGGAAAGAGGTATTGAATGAGAAAGACCCAGGCTTTCCCTTCCAGTGGTCCATCCAGCAAGATAGATGGGCAATGAGCAAGTACCTGTGAAGGCGAAAAGGCGCGTGAAGGAAATTTAAAAGATGCATTGTAAGTGAATGGCAATGGGGCACAACAGACTTTTGGGATCAAGGAAGTAATCTTCTGAGAAAATGGTGTTTCAATTGAGACCTGAAGAAAAAGTCAAAGTTAGATTAAAAAGTAAGTATGGAGAAGGGAGTGTTAAATTTAAGGGAGCAGAAGGCAATCCAAGTGCATGGAAAATCTGGAAAGTGAAGATGATCAGTATAAAGATAACTTACTTGGGCAAGAGGTCCCTGAATTTTACACTTGTTTTCCTCTGTCTAAATGCTCTATCCCCAGATGGCTCATTGCTTCTCCTCATTCCAGTCTTGGCTCAAAGGCTAAAGTCTTCTTTGATTATGTAATTTAAAATTCAGTACTCCCAGCACTCATTATTTTTCTCTATTCTGCATTATCTTTTGATATAAAGTATGCTTCTGTCTCGCTCCCTCATCTAGGATGTAAGTCCTGTAAGAGCAGGAGATCTGAACTGCCTTGTTCTCACTACCAAGAAGAACTAGGGCTTAGTACATGGAGAGTAAACATGTGTCAAATAAAAGATAAAGAGGCAAGTAGAGAGAAATGAGCTCACAGCCAGGAGCAGACATTTTAGGATGCCATATGCTATGAAAATAATTTTCTTCTTTAATGACAATGAAAAAGATCGAGGAATAGATTTAAATAAGGAAATAACATGATTTGTGTTTTCAGAAAAAAATAAGAATACTTTTGTTTTTAATGTGGAGATCAGCTCCAAAGGGGAAGAGATGTATGTGGGGGAGGATAGCAAGGAATTCATTGTGGTGACTGAAGTCACAGATGTCATGAAGATGTTAAAAATTACAGAGCCACCAGGACTGGAAAACTGAAATGCAAGACTCTCATTGAAAAGGGCTTTGTGTACCCAACTAAGAATTTAAACTTAGATTTGCAAACAGCATGATGCTATTCTAGGCTACTCTAAGAAGGAGAAAGGTATTTATTGTTTTGGAAGAATGACCCTGGTAGCAGCATCTAGAAAGCTAAATCAGGGCTTGATGTGAATAAATGTGCCAACTGGAGATAAATGACTTGTTTAAGATTATGCAATCAATAAATAGCAGAGTTGAAATGCTGACTTTAAACTTAATGTTACTACCACTAAGTTACCTATTTGTTATGATAATATTACGTAACAGCAATAGCAGTGACATCATTTCTAGTTAGTTAGTTAATTATATCTGTACACAATAGCATGTATTCTTCACATTAGTCTTGTAAGATAACTACTATTATTACTTCATATATGTGTGTGTATGTGTCTGTGTCTGTGTGTGTGTACACACATCCTCACGCAACCACACAAGTTGAATGATGCCAGAGGCATGGGTCTCCCAGGCTCCAAGTCTGGAAGACCCACACACTTCCAATGGCCTTCTTCTATTTGTCCCAGGCTTTGCCTGTAGCTTGTGTAGAGTCAACAACACAAGAGACGACTCTCCTTGGACTTCAAGGAGATCAAATCAGTCAATCGAAAAAGAAATCAGTCCTGATTATTCATTGGAAGGACTGATGCTGAAGCTGAAGCTCCAATACTTTGACCACCTGATGTGAAGAACTGACTCGTTGGAAAAGACCCTGATGCTGAGAAAGATTGAAGGCAGGAGGAGAAGGGGATGACACAGGATGAGATGATGGTAAGGCCTCACCGACTTGATGGACATGCGTTTCAGCAAGCTCTGGGAGTTGGTGATGGATAGGAAAGCCTGGCATGCTTCAGTTCAAGCAGATTGCAAAGAATTGGACACGACTGAGCAACTGAACTGAACTGAGCTTGCCTGAAGCTGGCACTGAAGTTGGTGCTTTCATTTCTTTCCTCTGTAATTAATGTCCTCTCATCTCTCTTGTTCAAGGAAACAATTCTTTTGGGCTTTCCCTTGTTCAAACAGTCTGAGTAAAGTACCCATTCCCTTGCAATATGAGTCCTGGAGAATGCGTGGAGCTGAATAAACACACACAGTTTGGTGATATTAATACTCTTACACAGAAGCAGAGATCACAAGAAATAGCGTGTGAGTCACACAAAGCCATTTCATGGAGGAGAAAATGGAAACTCAGAGAAAGAAAATAATTTAAGGCAAACAAAACAGTCACCCTACCACCAAAACCAAACCAAAACAAAACGAAAACAAGTTCTTTTTGAGGACACAACCTATAATCTTTCTATTATATCACCTACTTTCATAATATCTTTATACAAATTAGGTTCAAGTATAAATCTTCCCAACCCAAGGATCAAACCCACAGCTTCTGCATCTCCTACTGGAGGGCAGATCGTTTACCATTGTGCCATCTGGGAAGCCATAACATACCGTAGAAAGATTTTAAATTTCAGTTTTAAAATGAAAAATTTCATTTATAAGGAAAATTCATTTATGTTCAATTCTTTATTCCCATTGCTGCTGGATTATTATAGAATAGGAAATGCTTATACCAACTACTCTTTTGTGAAATTAAATATGTATCCACTTGTGTCAAAAGAGAGAAACCATACAAAACAACCCAATCTCTCCATTTTCATGATAGTTCAGATGAAAATGAAATGAGTATTAATCCTTGCTTACATAACTTGGCTCCTATGGGAAGGCCAGATTTTGATTGTTAGGCAAATCACATTTGCCCAGAAGCTATTTTATAAAATATTTCTCTAACCAACGGGTGATGCAATTCTCTAATTCACACGCATTGGTGTTTTACAACGAGCAATTCTCACTTTTTACTGAGACACTACTATGAAATTAGTTTTGGCTCCACAGAGTCATCATCGTTATTTAAGAAACATTGACTTCTGTTAGAGGTCAAAGCACAAAAACCATTTGGCTTCTGTGCTTGTGCCCAAAATAATTAGTTATATATAGATTTCACCTTCTCTTTGTGAAGAGCAAACATAGCAGGGGTCTCCAAGCCTACGGCAGCCAAGTAACGTTGAACAACGTTTGTTGTGTGCAAAGATGTCAGGTCTATAAAGAGTTTGGGGGCTGAAATCCAGCCAACATTCAACCTGCTAGCTTCAAGAAAGAGTAACTTCTTTTCCAATTTGTCCAGAGTCTTGCAGAGTTTGGCAGAGGCTGATGAATTATATGACCGTGGGTGAACACTTTTAAGCACTTTTAAGTCGGACAAGACTTAGAGACTGAACATCAATTTCTTCAACTATTAAAATAATAATGATAATACTTAGACCATAAAATGCATATTATGTAATTACATTGTAAATGCTATACTCAGGCACATGTGTCATCATTCACAATTTTCATTTAATTGGTCCTTTTCCTAGATATATCCTATCTCTCTTCCCTAGAGAAAATAGCATTTCCTGATAATTATTTCTGGTAAAATTTGTTACCTGATAATTATTCTCTAGCCAAACAAGTTCTACTCCCAATTTGTTAAAATTGGCTCCATCTTTAAAAATTTATTCTGGCAAATGCTGGTGTTATGAATAATTTATGGACAAGTTAGCACAAGAACTAGAATACTTAGAAGAGAATCTTAAGTGGTTTCTAGCATATATATCTGATGTAGTTAGAAGCAAAAAAAATGTGATCAAAAAATCTGTGCAAATGCATATTGTAATAAAAGATGCAATGTAAATTTCTATCAACTCACTTCCGATGTAAAAATATACCTCTAAGCAGACACTCATTTTCCCATTTCCCTCTAGTTTAACAGAGAATTCAGTACACATTTCATATTATCCAGAAATAATCCACTCAAATGAAAAGCTCAGGGAGCTATGCAAATTTCATTGAAAAGATTGTAGTAATTTTGTAAGATGTTTACATTACCCACCCTACAGCAAATTTCTCAAAACAGGCATATCTAGCTTTAAAAATCCTCTAATCCCCAGAAGCCTGCTCACAGGATTAATCTTCCTCATTTTTATCCCATACAGCTCCTTCCTCCCCACCCTGCACCATTTTTCAGGCTTCTTCTCTCTCCCACTTCCATAAACTGCTACTGGCTCCTTACATTAATACTCAAAACAATTCAGCAAATTGCACACCTACAGTTACACCACCACTATCCAAGCAAGGACCCTCCATTTATTGGGACCTATTTCACCTTAAAATAGCACAGGGGAGAAGGAGGAGGAGGAAGAGGATAAAATCTTGACACTTAGATACATGCAGGAGCTTATTTTATTCATTGAACAAGATTTTATCGTGTTTCTTTTGACTTTTCTGAACTCTATCTGGCAACCCATAGAGGGGCATGTCCATTGCATTTTAAATGTATTTCTGCTGCTGAGACAGAGTTCATTCTTCAGCACACGATGGCTTTGTCCAAGTACTTCAAAGAGTTGGGCAATGTGACCTACTTTGTGTACTTAGTCACTCAGTCATGACTTAGTCAGTCATTCAGCAACCCCATGGACTGTAGTCCACCAGATTCCTCTGTCCATGGGATTCTCCAGGCAAGAAAACTCAAGTGGGTTGCCATTACATTCTCCAAGGGATCTCCCCAACCCAGGGATCAAACCTGTGTCTCCTGTGTCTCCTGCATTGCATGTGATTCTTTACCTACTTAGTCATGGAGAAGAACAGTCTGCTTGCAGTAATCTACAATTGTAGAAGGTGGGGTTGGGGGAGATTCTTCCCAAAGGCTCTTTGGAGGCTTTGGATTCATCCAGGAGACTCTTTGGAGCAGATGATTCCTAGCTGCCAGTCCCAAGAATTCTCCTACAGCTGAGAGGTCAGGAGATGTGTGTGGATACAGAGGTGTTATAGGGCACAGAAAGGCTCCAAAATCACTGTGGATGGTGACTGCAGCCATGAAGTGAAAAGACTCTTGCTACTTGGAAGTAAAACTATGAGAAACCTAGACAGCATATTAAAAAACAGAGACATCATTTTGCTGACAAAGGTCCATATGGTCAAAGCTATGGTTTTTTCATTAGTCACGTATGGATGTAAGAGTTGGACCGTAAAGGAGGCTGGAATGCTGAAGAACTGATGCTTTCAAATTGTGGTGCTGAAGAAGGCTCTTGAGAGTCGCTTGGACAGCAAGGAGATGAAACCAGTCAATCCTAAAGGAAATCAACCCTGAATGTTCATTGGAAGGACTGATGCTAAAGTTGAAACTCCAGTACTGTGGCCACTTGATGTGAGAGTTGACTCATTGGAAAAGACCCTGATGCTGGGAAAGATTGAGAGCAGGAACAGAAAGGGACGACAGAGGATGAAATGGTTGGATGGACTCAGCAGATGTGAGTTTGAACAAACCCTGGGAGATAGTGAAGAACAGGGCAGTCTGGCATGCTGCAGTCCTTGGGGTCATAGAGTCGGACATGACTTACTGAACAACAACAATAGGGCACGACAGACCTTAAAATTTTGACACTATTCATTTGCTACATGTTTTTCCCCAAAACAGTAAAAAAAAAAAAATCACTTATGACACTTTGCAGGCATGAATGTTAAGCAGTAAATTTTTAGACTGGTTGAACTAGGGCACAGATGGCAATGGTGTAAAATCTTTCTGCAAGTTATATATACACAAAAGATGTGTTTGTATCCATATCTATGAACAGATATATTTGTTTTCAGAAAGGGAGAAAAGACAAGTGTTTTCTTATCCCAGTGATTCAAAAGAAAATTAAGGAGTGGGATATATTATTTGCATGTGGTTGCATATGGGTATGAAATGTTTCCTTGGTGTCTCTAATTTTCTTGAAGAGATCTCTAGATTTTCCCATTCTATTGTTTTCTCTATTTCTTTGCACTGATCACTGAGGAAGGCTTTCTTATTTCTCTGCCTTCAAATGGATATATCTTTCCTTTTCTCCTTTGCCTTTTGTTTCTCTTCTATTCACAGCTGTGTGTAAGGCCTCCTCAGACAACCATTTTGCCTTTTTGCATTTCTTTTCCTTGGGGATGGTCTTGATCACTGCCTCCTGTACAACGTCACAGACCTCTGTCCATAGTTCTTCAGGCACTTTGTCTATCAGATCTAATCCCTTGAATCCAACACTCTTGAGAGTCCCTTCGACTGCAAGGAGATCCAACCAGTCCATCATAAAGGAAATCAGTCCTGAATATTCATTGGAAGGACTGATGCTGAAGCTGAAGCTCCAACACTTTGGCCACCTGATGCAAAGAACTGACTCATTTGAAAAGACCCTAATGTTGGGAAAGATTGAAGACACAAGGAGAAGGGGACGACAGAAGATGAAATGGCTGTATGGCATCACTAATTCAATGGACATGAGTTTGAGTAAACTCTGGGAGTTGGCTATGGACAGGGAGGCCTGGCGTGCTGCAGTCCATGGGGTCACAAAGAGTCAGACACGACTGAGAGACTGAACTGAACTGAACTGATTGGGTATGGGCACGTTATACAAACTTAGGAAAATTTGGATACAAAGAGAACTGCTATCTGGCCTGTGAAAGAGTGTGACAAAGACCTGGGGAATGGACAGTTTTCACCTCTTGCATGCAATCCAGAACCCCCTTAACATGGTGAAGATATGAATCAAGAATATCAGAAGAAAGTACATGTAACATAAACAGAAGTGACTGTGACATGGATTCTTCAAAGAACTCTTTATTTAATGAAAAAAGAGAGTAATGGTTAATAATACTCCTCGACCTAAAGCCACAAGTGACCATTAAAGATATCAATACTCAGAATGTTTGTAGAGAATGTCAATGCCCCCAGGATTGAAAGTAGAAGACAATGGCAGAACGGAAGGAGGAGACTTGGTTTATGTTAATTTCCCTGGTAAGGACTTCAAGCCCCAAACTGCTCTCAGGTCAGTTCAGGTCAGTTCAGTCACTCAGCTGTGTCCAAATACTTGTGACCCCATGGACTGCAGCAAGTCAGGCTTCCTTGTCTATCATCAAGTCCTGGAGCTTGCTCAAACTCATATCCACTGAGTCAGTGATGCCATCCAACCATCTCATCCTCTGTCGTCCCCTTCTCCTCCTGCCTTTAATCTTGTGCAGCATCAGGGTCTTTTCCATCAAGTCAGGTATTGGAGCTTCAGCTTCAGCATCAGTCCTTCCAATGAATATTCAGGACTGATTTTCTTTAGGATTCACCGGTTGGAACTCTTTTCAGTCCAAGGGACTCTCAAGAGTCTTCTTCAACGCCACAGTTCAAAAGCAACAATTCTTCTGCGTTCAGCTTTCTTTATAGTCCAACTCTCACATCCATACATGACTACTGGAAAAAACTATAGCTTTGACTAGACAACCTTTGTTGTCAAAGTAATGTCTCTGCTTTTTAATATGCTGTCTAGGTTGGTCATAGCTTAACTACCAAGGAGCAAGTGTCTTTTAATTTCATGGCTGCAATGACCATCTGCAGTGATTTTGGAGTGCAAGAAAATAAAGTCTGTCACTGTTTCCATTGTTTCCCCATCTATTTGCCATGAAGTGATGGGACCAGATACAGTGATCTTAATTTTTTGAATATTGAGTTTTAAGTCAGTTTTTTCACTCTCCTCTTTCACTTTCACCAAAAGGCTCTTTAGTTCCTCTTCACTTTCTTCCATAAGGGTGGTGTCATCTGCATATCTGAGGTTATTGATATTTCTCCCGGCAATCTTGATTCCAGCTTGTGCTTCATCTAACCCAGAATTTGCATGATGTACTCTGCATATAAGTTAAATAAGCAGGGTGACAATATACAGCCTTGATGTACTCCTTTCCCAATTTGGAATAGGTCCATTGTTCCATGCCCAGTTCTAACTGTTGCTTTTTGACCTGCATACAGATTTATCAGGAGGCAGGTCAAGTGGTCTGGTATCCCCATCTCTTTAAGAATTTTCCACAGTTTGTTGTGATCCACACAGTCAAAGGTTTTAGCATAGTCAATGAAGCAGAAATAGATATTTTCCTGGAATTCTCTTGCTTTTTCTATGATCCAACGGATGTTGGCAATTTGATCTCTGATTCCTCTGCCTTTTCTAAATTCAGCTTGAACATCTGAAAACTCACGGTTCACATACTGTTGAAGCCTAGCTTGGAGAATTTTGAGCATTACTTTGCTAGTGTGTATGATGAGTGCAATTGTGTGGTAGTCTGATCATTGATTGGCACTACCTTTCTTTGGGATTGGAATAAAAACTGACTTTTTCCAGTCCTGTGGCCACTGCTGAGTTTTCCAAATTTGATGGCATATTGAGTGCAGCACTTTCACAGCATCATCTTTTAGGATTTAAAATAGCTCATCTGGAATTCCATCACCTCCACTAGCTTTGTTTGTAGTGATGCTTCCTAAGGCCCACTTGACTTCACACTCCAGGATTCTGGCTCTAGGCAAGTGATCACACCATCGTGATTATCTGGGTCATGAAGATTTTTTTGTATAGTTCTGTGTATTCTTGCCACTCTTCTTAATATCTTCTGCTTCTGTTAGGTCTATACCATTTATGTCCTTTACTGTGCCCTTCTTTGCATGAAATGTTCCCTTGGTATCTCTAATTTTCTTGAAGAGATCTCTAGTCTTTCCCATTCTGTTGTTTTCTTCTATTTCTTTGCATTGATCACTGAGTAAGGCTTTCTTATCTCTCCTTGCTCTTCTTTGGAACTCTGCATTCAGATGGGTGTATCTTTCCTTTTCTTCTTTGCCTTTCGCTTCTGTTCTTTTCTCAGCTATTTGTAAGGCCTCCTCAGACAAACATTTGGCCTTTTTGCATTTCTTTTTCTTGGGGATGGTTTTGATCATGGCTTCCTGTACAATATTACAAACCTCTGTCCACAGTTCTTCAGGCACTCTGTCTATCAGATCTAATCCCTTGAATCCATTTGTCACTTTCACTGTATGATCATAAGTGATTTGATTTAGGTCATACCTGAATGATCTAGTGGTTTTCCTTACTTTCAATTTAAGTCTGAATTTGGCAATAAGGAGTTCATGATCTGAGCCACAGTCAGCCCCCAGTCTTGTTTTTGCTAATTGTAAAGAGCTTCTCCATCTTTGGCTGCAAAGAATATAATCTGTCTGATTTCAGTGTTGACCATCTGGTGATGTCCATGTATAGAATCATCTCTTGTGTTGTTGGAAGAGGGTGTTTTCTATGACTAGTGTGTTCTCTTGGCAAAACTCCATTAGCCTTTGCCTTGCTTAATTTTGTACTCCAAGGCCAAACTTGCCTGTTACTCCAGGTATCTCTTGACTTTCTACTTGTGCGTTCCAGTTCCCTATGACAAAAAGGACATCTTTTTGGGGTGTTAGTTCTAAAAGGTCTTGTAGGTCTTCAAAGAACCATTCAACTTCAGCTTCTCTGGCATTAGTGGTTGGGGCATAGACTTGGATTACTGTGGTATTGAATGGTTAGCATTGGAAATGAACAGAGATCATTCTGTCATTTACACCTAAAAATTATATTTCCTCAGGATGCAGTGGCCTGGAAAAAAATGTGTGCAACCTGGGTTTTAAATAAGAAATAAAACTAGAATTATGAACCGAAAGTTGGAAAATAATGATAGTCCATTAGGTAAATGCAACAAATATAACTCCTTTTCCTTGGAATCTCTGTTTCACCCACTGCTGATAATACACTTTGTGATTTCCAAATGAGAAATCACTTTAGAAGTAGAAATAATTTTGACTAAGACTGATGACTAAACTTTTGGTTGTTACAGCTGACAAACACTGAATTTGAATCCCAGGATTTCTCCAGGTTTTTCCTCTTTTTTCATAATAAAAGTTACCTTTCTTTGACATTTTTAGATTCATGTGAATATATTTATAGTTTGAGTTATAATTGTCTCTCCAAAAAAAAAGGAAGGGAAACTTAGACATTTTAGAGGATACAGGTAAGAGACTAACTTATGAATTTAAATTTGTTAATGCACTAAAATGCTTTCCTCAAATGCCAATTTTAATTTCTCTCTTTCACTTCAGTTCAGTTCAGTCACTCAGTCATGTCCGACTCTTTGCGAACCCATGGATCGCAGCACGCCAGGCCTCCCTGTCCATCACCAATTCCCGGAGTTCACTCAGACTCAAGTCCATCGAGTCAGTGATGCCATCCGGCCATCTCATCCTCTGTCACCCCCTTTTCCTCCTGCCCCAATCCCTCCCAGCATCAGAGTCTTTTCCAATGAGTCAACTCTTCGCATGAGGTGGCCAAAGTGCTGGAGTTTCAGCTTCAGCATCATTCCTTCCAAAGAACACCCAGGACTGATCTCCTTTAGAAGTGACTGGTTGGATCTCCTTGCAGTCCAAGGGACTCTCAAGAGTCTTCTCCAACACCACAGTTCAAAAGCATCAATTCTTTGGTGCTCAGCTTTCTTCACAGTCCAACTCTCACATCCATACTTGACTACTGGAAAAGCCATAGCCTTGACTAATGGACCTTTGTTGGCAAAGTAATGTCTCTGCTTTTGAATATGTTATCTAGGTTGGTCATAACTTTCTTTCCAAGGAGTAAGCGTCTTTAGTCATTGCTAAATAGAAAAGAATTTTTCTCTGTGATATTCTGTATATGCAGGCATACGTACACATATCTAAACCTCTCCCAACTTTCCAAGCTTAAAAAAACCCTCAAAGTATTAATTTTTAAAGTGTCCAGAGTATTCTAGCCTGGAAAGTCTTATAAGCATGGTTAAAATTAATTTATAACCTGAAAATTGCATTTTATACAAGAGTGTCCCTTCAGGCCATCTTAGAGCACCTAATATTCTGTTCAAAGATATTGGCTCAAATTTGGCTTATCAAGTTTGAAAACTTCCAAATTATTGTCCTAGGGGAATCACATAACTGAGATTAGTTACTTTGGGAAAAAAAAAAAAAAACAATTCTGGCTTAACTTACTTTGCTATTTTTAATGTACATTTTTGGCCCAATATCCAAACCATTGCTGGCATTTTGTAGGGAGGTGAAATAAACCTGGGCGCTAGCCAGTACAATACAATGAAAGAAGTAGGCATTTTTAAAAAAACATTAAATTACTCCAAAATCTTTGTAACTGTTTTTCATAGTATAAGATGACTGCCAGGTACTGAAAAATGCTTGTTTTCTACCTTAATATTTGCTGATGCCCAAATTTCCACTATCAAAAATGTATAAATCTAGCTAGAGGCTTTGATCTGTATCTAATGCAAATTCCCCAGGGTTAGTTTTAATTCCTGCGGTTCATTTACTCTTTATTCAAGCAACAGAAGACTGACAAGAGGCAGAGGGAGAATTTGAGGTTATCAGCTCTGGAGCCGTCACTTCATGATTAAACTGGTGCACGACCCCAGTGACCCAAAGGGTTCATTTTAAGTTCATTCTTAACAACATATATGGGGCGTCTTCTGTTTGAATGACATTATCTAAGCACCGGCAAGACATTTTATTACATCAGCCTTCAAGGAAATTGCATTCTAGTTAGGAAGAACCCAGTTTAAAATATGAGAAAAAAAATTCATGTACCAAATGAATCTTCATATTGAATTGACTTCACTTTCACTTAAATGTTTAAAAATAGTCTGAACCAAAATATAATCATATCACACACCCAATTACTGGAAAAATTGCATTGTTTCCATTTGCATTTTAGACTTCAAAATAAAGCAGAGAGAATGTCTACAAAGGGAAGGTAAGTATTAAGTTTGCGGAATACGTTGATTTACCTTAAATGGGAGGGAGGGGAACACTTTTAAAATATATGACTTGCTTCTGGATGTCAAATTATTTTCTATGTCAAATGAATCCTGTTTTGTGTGTGAAATATTTTCTATATGACATCTCCAGCTCAGGGGTTCTTCAAACCCCTCTAATTGAAGATCTAACATTCTTGGTCAGTCTGTACTTGTTAGAAAGTGACAGTCCTACACTGCCTTCAATGGCACCAAAGAACGTCCTTTAAAAAGGCAGCATATGTGATTCTGGCTGTTGTGCTCTAGAAGAGATGAAGCCAATCTGGGAAATATTCAAAGATGTTAATAGTACAGGAAGTTAAATTTTCCTTTTCGTGAGCATCTGTTTGGAGAACAGACATGTTTAACTTACAGGAAAAAAGGGGGAGTAAAACTGTTATTAAATATAGGTGCTATAGAAAAGATAGGATGCTCTTATGGGGTGGGGAAGAGCAGAATTCATCTGGCTGGCCTGCGTGCTTGAATTAAGATGGAATGTAGATATTATAGCTAGTGACATTTTAACTGCACATTGAGAAACTTATTGAAGAACTGCAATGCCAGTATGAGCTACCTCAGTAAGAACTGAACTGCCATTGAGCATAAATAGTTTAAACAAGAAATTGCCAGTGCCTCTATAGATGATGTTTAAGTAGAGGGTGACTTTTAAGATGCAGATAACCTAGGACTTAAATAAATATTAAATCCAAATAATAGAACCCTTGTCTTCCAGTAGCTTACACGTGTGAGAGGTTAACAAACAAATAAAAATGAAGCGCCAAACTTATGTTCACATCCACTGTGAGATTCCCATTCAATAGATTACAAAAATTGTAGCCACGTTAAGCATAAATTTGATTGAAAAAGAAGCTCAGTGTGCCAGCCCTGATCACCTTGCCTCATGCATCGAACCTGGACTGGTGATCTATTTCACATATGATAATATACATGTTTCAATGCTATTCTCTCAAATGGGGAGGTAGGTGGGAGGGAGGGTCAGGATGGGGAACACATGTACACCCATGGCTGATGCATATGAATGTATGACAAAAGCCGCCACAATATTGTAAAGTAATTAGCCTCCAATTAAATTTTTTTTAATGCATGACAAAAAATAAATAAATAAAAAGAAGCTCATTTTAGTTTTCAAGGATCACAGGTAGGGTGCTACTGACAAAATACCCTGAGAGAAGATGCAGTGGTTCCTCCCTCTTTCCCAGTGTATCCATCTGCTAGGGCTGCTTTGTGGTTTAAACACACTTAAATTTGATGGCTTAAAGTAACAAAAATTTGTCCTCACAATCTTGGAAGCTGAAAGTCTGAACTCAAGTTCTCAAGAAGGCCACGCTCCTTCTAAAGACTCTCAGAAGGAATCCTTTCTTGCATCTTCCTAGATTCAGGAGGCTCCAGGCAAGCCTTGATGTTCCTTGACTTAAAGCTGTATCACTCCAATCTCTGTCCTTATCTTCACCTCTAATTGAAGATCTGACATTCTTGGTCAGTCTATACTTGTTAGGCAGTGACAATGTCCTACACTGTCCTACTCTGATCTGTGTTTCTGTTTCTAAACATTCCTCTCCTTTCTCTTATGAAGTCATCAGTCATTGGATTCAAGCTCCACTCTAATTCTATGGAGATTTCCTCACCTAATTACTTCTTCAGTGGCTGACTTTATTTTTGGGGGCTCCAAAATCACTGCAGATGGTGATTGCAGCCACGAAGTTAAAAGACACTTACTCCTTAAGGAAAGTTATGACCAACTTAGACAGCATATGAAAAAGCAGAGGCATTACTTTGTCAACAAAGGTCTGTCTAGTCAAAGCTATGGTTTTTCCAGTGGTCATGTATGGATGTGAAAGTTGGACTATAAAGAAAGCTGAGTGCCAAAGAACTGATGCTTTTGAATTGTGGTGTTGGAGAAGACTCTTGAGAGTCCCTTGGACTGCAAAGAGATCCAACCAGTCCATGCTAAAGGAGATCAGTCCTGGGTGTTCATTGGAAGGACTGATGAAGATGAAACTCCAATACTTTGCTCACCTGATGCAAAGGGCTGACTCATTTGAAAAGACCCTGATGCTGGGAAAGATTGAAGACAGGAGGAGAAGGGGACGACAGAGGATGAGCTGGTTGGATGGCATCACCGACTCAATGGACATGGGTTTGGGTGGACTCTGGGAGTTGGTGATGGACAGGGAGGCCTGGCATGCTGCAGCTCATGGGGTCACAAAGAGTCAGACACGACTGAGCAACTGAACTGAACTGAATTACTTCTTCAAAGACTGTTTCTAAATAGGGTCACATTCTGAGTTACCAGATAAACATGGACTCTGAGGGAACACTACACCTAAGAAAAAAACCACTGAAAAGGAGGTGAGGCTGTGACTGTGTTTAGTATATTTCTACAACCGTGGTTCTGCTCTTAAGGTTTTGGTTGTACTGTAAATGGTGGAACCACTTTGGAGCAATCAAAAAAGACTGAGGTGGTAAATTTAATTGTGTCAAAATTTCAATCTCACAGCAGTCTGTTAATGCTGTGGATGCTGTGTTAGGAAATCCTTTGATCAGAAGAGGAGGTAAAATGCACATATATGGAATCTAGAAAAATAGGACTGATGAACCTATTTGCAGGGCAGGAACAGAGATGCAGACATAGAAAATGGACTTGTGGACACAGCGGGGGACAGAGAGGTGGGGATCAATTGAGAAAGTAGCATTGACATATATACACGACCATGTTTCAAATAGCTAGCTAGTGGGAAGCTGCTGTCTAACGCTGGGAGTCCAGTCTGGCGCTCTGTGACAACTTAGAGAGGTTCATGTTTTGATACAAATCTCACATACGCAGAGCTGGAGGAGGGGCTTAGCTCAACATCTAACACTGTGCTGCACAGTTATTTCTCTTTGCTGCCTTGAGATCATAAGAGGAAGAAACTAATTTAAAAGACCAGCATGGGGTAGACACACATTTATTGCAAACATCTTAAAGCATACGTGACATATAAGAGGGGACCTCAATCATGGGTAAAATTCTAAATGTTGACAGATTGAAGGATAAGTACCTCGGATCTAAATCTAAGGTAGTAGATTGAAAGATAAGCAGCTGAAAAGAAACTGGCCTAAGATACCTACAGCCACATGATGGCCATCCTGTGGAGGGCAAGAAGGATGCTCAGGGAGCAAAAAGCAGCACCAAAATCATCGTCAGCATCATCACTGTGATAACAATAGAACAGTGATTACAATATCCTCTCAACAATCCACGCATGGTTGTCAGATAACCACCTTCCCTGTCTGAAGGAAGCCTTTCTTCTCATTCTTTCTCCTTGACTTTTTCAGTGTAGCATCTCATCTTTCAAAGACAAACAAAACTAATACAATTATGTAAAGTTTAAAAATCAAATAAAAT
Organism: Bubalus kerabau; assembly: GCF_029407905.1. Lineage (NCBI taxonomy): Eukaryota > Metazoa > Chordata > Mammalia > Artiodactyla > Bovidae > Bubalus > Bubalus kerabau. Next base: position 30,358,121 of record NC_073626.1, on the reverse strand, counting down.
TAAAAAAAAAAAACAAAGACAAACTGCACAGATGAGCAAAGTTTGCCCTCTTGGTCTCCATGCTTTGGTCCCAAGAGAGAAACGGTTTTTGGTTATGCACTGGCTACAACAGAGTAATTTTAGAGATCTACACTTTTAACGATGTGTTGTATACACAATGGGATATTGCTCAGCCTTTAAAAATAATGAAATAATGCCATTTGCAGCAACATGGATGGACTTGTAAATTATTACACTAACTGAAACAAGTTAGTCTGAGAAAGACAAGTATTATATACCACTCACATGTGGAATCTAAAAAAATGATATAAATGAACTTAATTACAAAACAGACACAGACTCACAGACATAGAAAATAAACATGATTATCAAAGAGGAAAGAAGGGTGGGGATATATTAGTTTTGGATTAACAAATGTGCACTGCCATATATTAAATAGACAAACAACAAGGATTTACTGTAGAGCACAAGGAACTATATTCAGTACCTTCTTGTAAACTATAATGGAAAAGAATAAAAAAGAATATATACATACGTAAACTTGAATCACTACTGTACACCTGAAACTACCACAATACTGCAAATCAACTATAAATTAATGTAGACACAGACCTTACATCTTTCATAAAATTTAACTCAAAGTAGATTACAAGCTTAAATATAAAACACAAAAAAACAGTATCAAGAGAACAAGAAGACAAGCCACAGACTGGGAGAAAGTATTTGCAAAATATTTATCTGATAAGGATGTGTTATCTAAAGTATATTTTAAAAAAAAATCTTGCAATTCAACAATAAGAAAAACAACCCAATTTAAAAATGGGCCAACACCTGAACAGACACTGTTCCAGATGGCAAATAAATACATGAAAAAAAAAATGGTCCATGTCATCAGAAAAATACAAATTGAAACAACAACAATATTCCAAAATACACTTGTTAGAGAAGCCCAAACCCAGAACACTGACAACACCAAATGCTGGTGGGGATACAAAATGGCATGGCCACTTGGGAAGACCATTTGGAAGTTTCTTATAAAACTAACATACTCACTATTTGAGTCATCAACCATTGTTATTGTTGTTCAGTCGCTAGGTCATGTCCGACTCTTTGTGACCCCATGGACTTCAGCATGCCAGGCTTCCCTGTCCTTCACTATCTCCCTGAGTTTGCTCAAACTCATGTCCATTGAGTCAGTGATACTGTCAAACCAACTCATCTTCTGCCACCCCCTTCTCCTGCCTTCAATCTTTCCCAGCATCAGGGGCTTCTTCAATGAGTTGGCTCTTCACATCAGGTGGCCAAAGTACTGAAGCTTCAGCTTCAGCATCACTCCTTCAGCAATCATGATCCTTGCTATTTACCCACAGGAGCAGAACACTTCTGTCTACACAAAACACTGCACACAGATATTTATGGCAGTTTTATTCATAATTGCCAAAACTTGGAAATAACCAACATGGCATTCAGTAGGTGAATGGATAAGTGAACTGTCATAAATCTAGAGAAGCAACTATTATTCAGAACTAAAAAGAAATGAGCTATCAAGCCAGAAAAAGATATGGAAAAATATTAAATGCATGTTACTAAATGAAAGAGCCCAATATGAAAGGGCTGTGTACACTACAATTTCAACTATACAACATTCTGGGAAAGGCAAAACTATGGAAACAGTGAAAAGTGTACCACTCTGGTAAGGAATGACAATAGCGGAAGAGCTATGTGTATGTTGGGGCAAACGGTCTATGGGAAATATCTGTACCTTGCCCTCAATTTTTCTGTGAACTAAAGCTGCTTTTTTTTTTAAAAAAAAAAGGGGGGGGGGGTCTTAAAAAGAAAAAAGATGCAAATGATTGCACACAAAAATATGTGAGGACTTTGTTGCTATAACATTTTACAACTTCTTTTCTCTAGAGGGTTTAGCCTGTAAAAGAAAGCTCCTAAGATCCAATCTATTAGTAGCTAGGAGTGTTAAGAGTAGCTGGAAAGTTGGTTTATTTATTAAAAGTGTACTATCATGCAATACACCTTACCTAAAATATCAAAGACAGTCTTCATATGGACTCATGAGTTAAATGATTCATTGGCCTGTTTTACAGATGAGAGAACTGTAGCTCAGATAAAGAAACCACCCTATGGATTTTAAGCTGGCAGGTGATGAAGACAGGATTTAAGCCCAGACTTTATGACTCCACAGGCTTTTTCTTTATTGACTGTGCTCAAAATTTCCTGGGATAAGGGGTGGAGATGGCAGGGTAAAAAATAACAATAATAATGTTATCATAATAACAATAAGGCAATGGCAACCCACTCCAGTACTCTTGCCTGGAAAATCCCATGGACGGAGGAGCCTGGTGGGCTGCAGTCCATGGGGTCGCGAAGAGTGGACACGACTCAGCAACTTCACTTTCACTTTTCACTTTCATGCATTGGAGAAGGAAATGGCAACCCACTCCTGTGTTCTTGCCTGGAGAATCCCAGGGACGGAGGAGCCTGGTGGGCTGCCGTCTATGGGGTCGCACAGAGTCGGACACAACTGAAGCGACTTAGCAGCAGCAGCAGCAATAACAATAAAATAATTTTTAGAGCTAAAAATTGTTTTTTTTTCTTTTTTTCATTGTTCTAGACTAGTTATACATATATGAAGTAAGTAATATATTTGTCCCATTTTACTGAAGAAAATGAGGCCCAGAGGGATTAATAACTTCTCCAAAGCCAAACAGCTGAGAGGTGGCAGAACCTCGATCAAACTAGCACAGCTTGACTCTAAAGTTGTGGAATCAAGTCTCATTCATTAAAACTACTTATATGTACCATTTTTCTAGATTCCACATAGAGTGTGTTAATATATAGTATTTGTTTTTCTGCTTCTGGCTTACTTACTTCACTCTGTAAGACAGACTCTAGGCTCATCCACATCTCTACAAATGACCCAGTTTCGTTCCTTTTAATGGCTGAGTAATATTCCACTGTGTGTGTGTGTGTGTGTGTGTGTGTGTGTATACGTATATATATATATACATATATATATATATATGCCACATCTTCTTTATCCATTTCTCTGTCAATGAACACTTATGTTCTTTCTCTGAAAAGATGGTTCAGAATTTAAGACATGTCTGAAGGAACCATATATGAAATTATTGAATGTCCTACTTTATGACTTCTCTCTGTGTGTGGTTAGCCTGTAGTCAAAATTCTAACCACCTTGTCTACAAATCATTTCAGAAAAAAATGAGGCAATATCAAATGGCACCAAGAAAGATCCTGGAGCTTTTGTGTCCATCGATATCTCTTCTTCCTCTTCTTCCTTACTCATTAAGTCTAAGTTAATTTTTTATTCTCGGAAATAGATTCTTAAGGTTGTGATTTTGCAGATATAAATTGCTTTAGGCCTGTTTAAAAACACATGTAGCTCTCAGTCTGGAGCTGACACCCTCGGGAGCTGGTTGCAAGGCTCTTTGGCAGCATTTTTCCTAAAAGAGGATTCCCTTCACGTCCTGCCTGTCTGCTCTTCTCTTTTTGTGCTGGGTCACTTCCTCCTCCCTCCTCTGATACATATTCAGATGACATAGAATTTTATTCTCTACCAGCCTCTGCCAGGCTGGCCTGACATAAGGGCTTCCCTCTCTTCACTCCTCTTTATGTTTTGTTCAATTTTGCTTCAATATTTCAAGAGGAACAGCATTCTTGTAGTGTTGCCATTCAATGAGCTAGTTGTTTATGTGTCCTGAGTAAGAAGAATCCACTTGCAAGAAAACTTTCAGTTCAAATTTAAAGCAAAACTTTCTCTTCAAACTGGCTTGCATACTTAGAGATAAAAGAAAGACATTTACCCAAATGGAGGCTGGTCCCAGGATTCATACAAGCAAGATGCTCATCAAGCCTGCATTAATGTGGAATGGCTTGAAACAATAATCAAATGCCTTGAAGTGAGAGCCACTGACTTCCCCACATTTGATCACTGTGAAATGTAACATTTTTAATGACTCTTTTGCAGAAAAGAAGTACATTTTAATTATTCTTTGCCAAATGCAACAACATAAAATATTTAAATGCTGCTAAATGAGACTGGAACTTTTATTATGTAAAATATGGTTCCAATATTATATGCATAAGAACCCAAAGCAAAGCTTTTCTGGCAAAGCTATTCCTCTAAGTCAATACAGTCATCTTTATCTCCTTCATTTGCCACAGATGTAATTGCTTCGTAATGAACTAGGAAGAGAAACAATAATTCTAAGTGAACTGCTAACAAGTTAAGTGGATCTATTTAATTGGCATTTGGGGAGATATTTTCTCCCTGTTCACTGAAGGGTATGTTCAAATATGGAGTGAAAACTTCCTTATATTTGAGTAGGACTAAATAGCTATGTTCAGAGAGTGGAAAATGCATGATCTGTGGAGTAAGATAAAAATGTAGCAAGTTATTTAATCAACCTTACCTTCAGGTCTGTCATTTTTAAAACAGGAATAATTAAATTTATCTTCAAGCATTGCTGCTAGTATCAGTTATAAGACAATAAATTTTCTACAACATTGGTTGATACATGGTACATGGTCAATAAATAGTAATATTAAAATGAAAACTTCTTTGAAAAACAAGGCATAAATGATACCTTTCCACTAAAACCTACTTGGGACCTTTAACAGATCTGATTGCTCAGTTGTGTCTGACTCTTTGCAACCCCATGGACTGTAGCCTGACAGGCTCCTCTGTCTATGGAACTCTCCAGACAAGAATACTGGAGTGGATTGCCATTCCCTTCTCCAGAGAATCTTCCTGACCCAGGGATCAAACCCGTGTCTCCTGAATTGCAGGCAGATTCTTTAACATCTCCAAAAGTATGTTGCAATAATTTGTGAAATTAACTATTAGGTCAAACCCAGTAAAATCACTAGTATTAGAGATAAAACACTAATTTTACATAGTTTTAAAACTTTACACTAATGTTTATATGTTAAATGTTACTAATGCTTATAAAACTATATGAATTTTGTCCTACGCTCTCTGTTCCTAGTTTCATTTACTTTGGAAAAATCTGATAGACTAGTGGAAACTGAGTCACCAATCTGTTCTTGCAGTACACAAGGTTTTTGGACCTTTGGTTAGTTTGTGAGTCAGGCTGCTTCCAAAAGGTCCCTAGAATTTCATACAAATTCAGTCACTGCATTTTCATTCACAGGCCATTAGGGGAAAAAATGATATTTGGTGTAACAGCATTGAACAAAAATATCAGTGAACCCAAGCAAACAACAAATATTATTAAGAAGTATACATCGCCAGTGGGCTCAGTCACTTCAGTCGTGCCCAGCTCTTTGCGAACCTATGGACTATAGATCTCCAGGCTTCTCTGTCCATGGGATTCTCCAGACAAGAATACTAGAATGAGTTGCCATGCCCTCCTCCAAAGGAATCTTTCCAACCCCGGACTGAATCTTCATCTCCTGTGTCTCTTGCATTGCAGGCAGATTCTTTACCCACTGGGCTACATGGGAAAACATATACATCTTAAGAAGTATATCTTAAGGCTCAACAGATGGGAAATTGAAAGGAAGACCAGCACAGTGGATGAGCTGTCATTTTTGGTTTTTCATGAGCTAGTCTTAAAGTTTAAATTAATTTGAAAAAAAAAATCAAATTAAGGAGTTAGGTAATCAACCAAGACTGAACTTTTAAAAAAATTACATGTATATGTAATGTTTTATTCTTCAGCTTCATTTAAAGTCAGGTCAGAAAACATTCTTAAAAGTCATTTCTAGAGATAGGAAAACCACCTTAATTTACACTAATTTAAATGAAGCATCCATAGGCAAACACCTAGAAAAGCAAAGTAGCATTCATGGGTTTTGAACTGTTAAGAGTCAGGCAAGCTTCTGGCAACAAAGTCCAAGCTCTACAGGTCAGATCAGTTTCCAGTTATCAAGGACTGCTTGTTCTCTCTCACACTGAATAAAATTTAGATATAGAAAGCAATCCATCACTGATATAACTTAACTATGATATTGTGATTTTATATATATATATATATGTGTGTGTGATTTATATAAATGTGATTGTATATATGGCAACTCACTCCTTATATACTTGCCTGGAGAATCCCATGAACAGAGGAGCCTGGCGAGCTACAGTCCATAGGGTTGCAAAGAGTTGGTCATGACTGAAGTGACCTAGCACAACACAGCACAGCATACATATATATATATATATATATATATATATATATATATATATATATAAATTTTCTGTACCTAGATTGAAGGCTTTGAAAATTAAGTCCTAAAGCAAATAAAAAAGACTTTAACTTAAATCACTTTAACTGTTGTTTGAAATTTTCTTTCATTTTTCTTGGCATAGTGACCAATTAACTTTAGTATATGGCTTTACATGATGGTAATTTATCTCGGATGATGCTTTTTTTCCCATCTAAGTCTAGACTTTCTTGTCTTCTAGTTTTGATTTTATTATTGACAAATTTTACTGTGTGGCCCACAAAAACTCCGGAAAATTTTTAAAGAGATGGGAATACCAGATCACCTGACCTGCCTCTTGAGATATCTGTATGCAGGTCAGGAAGCAACAGTTAGAACTGGACATGGAACAACAGACTGGTTCCAAATAGGAAATGGTTCCAAATAGGAAAAGAAGTACGTCAAGGCTGTATATTGTCACCCTGCTTATTTAACTTATAAGCAGAGTACATCATGAGAAACACTGGGCTGGATGAAGCACAAGCTGGAATCAAGATTGCCAGGAGAAATATCAATAACCTCAGATATGCAGATGACACCACCCTTATGGCAGAAAGTGAAGAAGAACTAAAGAGCCTCTTGATGAAAGTGAAAGAGGAGAGTGAAAACATTGGCTTAAAGCTCAACATTAAACTAAGATCATGGCATCTGGTCCCATCGCTTCATGGCAAATAGATGGGGAAACAGTGGAAATAGTGAGAGACTTTTTTGGGGCTCCAAAATCACTGCTGATGGTGATTGCAGCCATGAAATTAAAAGACGCTTACTCCTTGGGAGGAAAGTTGTGACCAACCTAGACAGCATATTAAAAAGCAGAGACATTACTTTGCCAACAAAGATCTGTCTAGTCAAGTCTATGGTTTTTCCAGTAGACATATATGGATGTGAGAGTTGAACTATAAAGAAAGCTGAGCACCGAAGAACTGATGCTTTTAAACTGTGGTGTTGGAGAAGACTCTTGAGAGTCCCTTGGACTGCAAGGAGATCCAACCTATCCATCCTAAAGGAGATCAGTCCTGGGTGTTCTTTGGAAGGACTGATGCTGAAGCTGTAGCTCCAATACTTTGGCCACCTGATGCGAAAAACTGACTCATTGGAAAAGACCCTGATGCTGGGAAAGATTGAAGGTAGGAGGAGAAGGGGACGACAGAGGATGAGATGGTTGGATGGCATCACAGACTCAATGGACATGAGTTTGGGTAAACTCCAGGAACTGGTGATGGACAGGGAGGCCTGGAGTGCTGCAATTCATGGGGTGGCAAAGAGTCAAACACAACTGAGCGACTGAACTGAACTGAACTGAACTGAAGTCACTCAGTCATGTCCGACTCTTTGTGACCCCATGGACTATAGCCTACCAGGCTCCTCTGTCCATGGGATTTTCCATGCAAGAGTACTGGAGTGGAATGCTATTTCCTTCTCCAGGGGATCTTCCTGACCCAGGGATCGAACCCAGGTCTCCCACATTGTAGACAGATGGTTAACCGTCTGAGCCACTAGGGAAGTCCTGAACTGATTGACAAATGCACTTCTAGTTCCTTCAACGACTCATTCATTTGCTAGTATAGTTTCTTCCTTATTAAGAATAGAAATAGGCTTTTTTAATAATTTTATTTATTTTTGAGTGTGCTGGGTTTTCCTTGCTGTGCGGGCTTTTCTCTAGTTGCAGCCAGCGGTGGCTACTCTGTAGTAGCGATGAGCAGGCTTCAGTAGTCACGGCTCAGCAGTTCTGGTTCCCGGGCTCTAGAGCAAAGGCTCAGTGGTTGTGGTGCACGGGCTTAGTTGCTCCTCAGCATGTGGGATCTTCCTGAACCAGGATGCAGCCTGCATCTCCTTCATTGGCAGGTGGATTCTTTACCACTGAGCCACCAAGGAAGCCCCCACCAGAAATAGTTATTGTTTCCAGACTTCTGCTGACATTCTCTCTGAATCCAGGGGCATTTCTTCCTGTTGCAGCATCATTATCCAAGTGATTTGTTTATAGACTATTTTTATTTTATAGCTGTCATTTTACCCCCTTGGGCTTGAATCTATTCAAACAAAATTTTCTTTTACAAAGATTTTCTGATAAGGAAACACAAAAATATTCTATCTTCCATGTACACAAAATTTGCACAAAGAAATAATGAGAAGCATGAAAAATCGATACCTTCCCACGCCATCTCAAGTGACTCAGAAGATGGCGGAATCAGGTCGAAGAAGCTGCTGCTGCAACCCCACCTGCAGAGGAAGCCAGATCTGTTGGGACCTTGGGAGCTCTATAGAGGCCAGTGGGAGAGCCTTGGGATGAGGATATATAGGTAGCTCAGTACTGGAGGCCCCCTGTCCCAGACTCATCACTAACGAGTATGGCTTATACCACTTATTAAGCAAACCTCAGTTTTCATCCATGTATCCTCCACCCCCCAGCCATATCACAGTGCTGTGGCAGCAGCCCCAGGGACTCAGCCAGCTCTTGAAGACCAGGCTCTGGCCCAGTGACTCTGCAGGGGTGTCACCATGAGTCAAGAACTGGGAGTGAACTGCACACGCTCACGCGGCAAGTATGACCTCCAGGCATAAAGTAGCAACTCAGTTTTCTGGTGTGGGCCCCTGAGGTCCCAATTCCATGGCTACCAAGGCCCAAGACCGCAGCAACCCAAACACGTCTTCATGGCACATCCTTGGGGCCGAGGGTTCCTCCAGGCAGGGACCAACAGCGAACAGCAACTTAGAAGTCATCCCAGGAGATCACAGCTACCTGTTCTCCAGACTTTCCCATGAAGAATAGCCTCAGGCCATTGCTCTCCTTTCAGGAATGTAAGTTGTTTCAGTCACTTGGAAAACAGTATGAAAGTTTCTCAAAAAATTAAAAATAGGACTATCATAGGATCCAACAATTCCGCTTCTGAGTATATATCCAAAAGAAATGAAAAGACGATATCAAAGAGATATTCACACTCCCATATTTACTGCAATTTTATTCACAACAGCGGGACAACCTAAGTGTTTATCAATGGATGAACTGATATAGAGGATGTGAGATTTATATACAAACACATGCACACACATATACACATTATTCAGAAACAAGGAAACCCTGCGATTTGCAAGAAGATGGATAGACTTTCAAAGCATTACGCTGTGAGGTAACAAATAGTATTAATATATAATATCATTAATATGTGGAATCTAAAAATAGCCAAAATGGTAGAAACAGAGAGTAGAAAGCAGAGGCTGAGGAGCAGGAGACTTGGGAATGTGTTGTTTAAGGGGACAAAGTTGGAACTAGCATGTAAATGAGCCCTGAAGAGCTTACACACTGCATAGCAATTATAGATAATAATACTGTATTATAAACTTCCAAGTTGCTAAGAGACTAGATCTTAACTGTTCCCACTGCACAAAAGAAACAATTACGTGAAATGAAAGAGATGTTAGCTAACGCTGCCATGGTAATCACATTGCACTGTATACTTGTATCAAATCAACATGTTTTACATAGTAAACTCATACAATGTGCTGTGTCAATTATAGCTCAATAAGAATAAATTTTAAAAATAGAACCTATGGCACATTGCAGTGTGTCTGACTCTCCAACACTTTCTGTGCTTCAGTGTTAGTTGTTCACCACAAAGGAACATGACACCTGAAATCCTAAGTTTAGAACACAGGCGAGTCCATATAAATTGTACTCATTAGACATAGTGATACATAGATGATGCACCTGGCATCTCACACAGTTACAAACACCTTGCAAAAGCAGGAGGGACCCTCACCCCACATTTGGTTCATACAGTAAGACATCATGCCACACATACAAACCAAAAGGCTAGGAAAATGATTTATTACTCTCATAATTGAGGTCTCTTGAGTAGAGCAGTCTCAAGCCAGTCCAAAATGGCTTGAGACAGCAAGGCAAGGAGACTGGTCTAAGTTTTTATTGTGGTGAGGAGATAGGGCCAGACTGAGAGTTCCTGCATACAGCCTGGGCTTATGTGGTTTGAATTTCTCTTTGGCATCAAAGAAGGGAGTTTCTATCAGCTATAGCCCAGTTATAGGGCAAAGGAGAAAGAAGCAAGATAAGCTTAAAAGTTGGCAGCAGTCAAACAGCAAAATATGGAGATAGAATTGTCATTAAACAGACCAAGTGATAGACCATGTGACCACATGAAATGAAACTTTCATAATTATTTTCAAAAATACAGAAGTTATCATTAATGTCATATTCTTTGATCTATCATATCTCCATTTTCATACTTTATCTGAAATAGTATTTTGCCTTCACCTTGATTATTCCAGTTCAGTTCAGTTCACTCAGTTGTGTCGACCCTTTGCAACCCCATGGATTGCATCAAGCCAGGCTTCCCTGTCCATCATCAACTCCTGAAGCTTGCTCAAACTCATGTCCATTGAATCGGTGATGGCATCCAACCATCTCATCCTCTGTTGTCCCCTTCTCCTCCTACCTACTATCTTTCCCAGAATCAGGGTCTTTTCCAAAGGGTCAGTTCTTCACATCAGGTGGCCAAAGTATTGGAGTTTCAGCTTTAGCATCAGTCCTTCCAATGAATATTCAGGACTAATTTCCTTTAGGATGGACTGGTTGGATCTCCTTGCAGTCCAAGGGACTCTCAAGAGTCTTCCCCAACACCAGAGTTCAAAAGCATCAATTCTTGGGTGCTCAGCTTTCTTTATAGTCAAGTCAATAAAATATAACACATGCTTAAGAAAAAAATATATTATTGGCATGGAATAGTTTATTCATTCACTTAACTATTTATTGGTCTCTTTTTCTATTTCTCAAACTAAGCTAGACATTTTGTGAAATGAGAGAGGAACCAAGGTTAAAAATGAAGGATTAGACATGATTTTCATACTGGCCATGGGGTTCTCATGGCAAGAATACTGAAGTGATTTGCCATTCCCTCCTCCAGTACAATTGTGCTCACTTCACATGCTAGTAAGGTTATGCTCAAAGTCCTTCAAGCTAGGCTTCAGCAGTACATAAACAAGAATTCCCAGATGTACAAGCTGGGTTTCCAAAAGGCAGAGGAATCTGAAAGCAAATTGCCAACATTCATTGGATCATAGAGAAAGCAAGGAAATTCCAGAAAAACATCTACTTCTGCTTCACTGAGTATGCTAAAGCCTTGGGCTGCTGTGGATCACAACAAACTGTGGAGAAATTCTTAAAGATATGGAAATATCAGACTGCCTTACCTGTCTTCCTGAGAAACCTGTATGCAGGTCAAGAAGCACTAGTTAGAACCTTACATGCAACTGACTGGTTCAAAACTGGGAAAGGAGTACCACAAGGCTATATATTGTCATCCTGCTTATTTAACTTACATGCAGAGTACATCATGTGAAATGCCAGGCTGGATTAAGCAGAAGCTGGAATCAAGATTGCCAGGAAAAATATAAATAACCTTAGATATGAAGATGACATCACCCTAAAGGCAGAAAGCAAAGAGGAACTAAAGAGCCTCTTGTTAAAGGTGAAAGAGAAGAGTGGAAAAGCTGGCTTAAAACTCAACATTCAAAAAACTTAGATCATGGCATCCAGTCGTATCACTTCATGGCAAATAGATGGGGAAACAATGGAAACAGTGACAGACTTTATTTTCTTGGGCTCCAAAATCACTGCAGATGATGACTGCAGCCATGAAATTAACAGATGCTCATTCCTTGAAAGAAAAGCTATGACAAACTTAGATAACATATTAAAAAGAAAAGACATCACTTCGCCGATAAAGATCCGTCTAGTCAAAACTATGGTTTTTCCAGTAGCCATGTACAGATGTGAGAGTTGGACCACAAAGAATGCTGAGCACTGAAGAATCAATGCTTTTGAGTTGTGGTGCTGGAGAAGACCCTCAAGAGTCCATTGAACAGCCAGGAAATCAAACCAGTCAATCCTAAAGAAAATCAACCCTGAATATTCATTGGAAGGCTGATGCTGAAGCTGAAACTCCAATACTTTGGCCACCTGACGTGAAGAGCTAACTCATTGGAAAAGACCCTGATGCTGAGAAAGACTGAAGGCAAAAGAAGAGGGCAACAGAGGATGAGATAGTGGATGGCATCATTGCCTCAGTGGCGATACAAACTTCGGGAGATAGTGAAGAACAGGGAAGCCTGGCACGCTCACTCCGTTGGGTCACAAGGAGTCAGACATGACTCAGCAACTTAAAAACAACAACTGTTACTTAATTCAGCTGTTTTCTGCTAAACTATGCACGACTTGTTAGATATGAAGGAAAATCAGGTTTTGGTGAGCTTATTGTCCTTGGATAAAGGCATTAATAAAGCAGACTTTTCTCTGTTTGAGAGAGTTGAATTAAGGACATTGAGGATCATCTCACTGCACCATTCTTTGTTTTTTTTCTTTGCAAGCTCTGAATTTCACGTTGCATATTGTCAGTTCTCAGAGCTTATTTGAGTCACTAATACTCATTAATTAAATGCAAAATCTTAAGTAATCATTATGCAAATTAGCAATCATGTGAGTCTCTATTGGTTTGCATTTTCCATGAATCGAATAGAACTAATTTAGTAGCATTATCTATCAGCATCCTCAACCACACAGACCAACACATATACAAATTATCTCTATCAATTATAATTGGTGCTCAGTTATAAAAATAATAACTCATTTATCAGAGCCTCCCATAAGGCTACTGCAGTTTCCTTGATAGTTGAATTCCATGCCCTAAGCTGAAAAATAATCATGGAGAATTTCATTTCCCACAATGACCACATCTCTAAGCCCTATTTTAGACTGTAACAGACCAGCAATCCTTAACATAGAGTTTATAGATCTACTAGGTTGGATGCCGAGTTATCATGAAGCCCCTAATATGGGCACACATTGCCCACATTGTTGTTGCTCATTTTATATAAAGTCTGTAACTTCCACAAGGTTTTCAGAAAATCCCATTATTCGGGGTATTCACAAATATGACCCATTCCTAGGCCTGTGTCATTGTACCATGCAAGCAAAGTAGAGTGTTGTAAACAAGATCCAGACCTCAATCCCCTTTCCCTCTTAGTGTACTCTATTTTACCCATTTCCACTGAACCTGTCACCTGCAGATGCTAAAAGAGCCCTTGTTTTGTAACAAACAAGGTCCTGATGCTCACGGCTGTCTTTTTAGACATAGGATGATTACTGATAAAATTCAACAAGTATGTGTACAATCCATGCAGTGCACCAACACTATGCTAGTTCCTACAAGCATACGAGGCAAAGTAGAAGCCGAGCTGCACATCTTGGTAGGGTGAGTTGGCAAACACCTATGTAGTAGGGTTTTCAATACATCTAAAACATTGCAGTGCTCTAAAACATAATTTGTAATCTCACATAAATTTTACAAAGCAAGGTTCAGGACTTTTTAAAAGTGAAAACAAAGTAAGCCAGGAAACATTTTTATTCATTTCATACAATAAGTTTTTTTTTTTTTTTTTCTCTATACAGCATAATGAGATCAGTTAACTCTGGGTAAATTAAGCCAGTAGTCATTCATATGAAGTATGTGGCATGAATAAGAATGGGCAAATTTGAGCAGGATAAAAATTAGGAGTCAAAGAGGGCAGATCTCAGCTGTAGGGAATTTCCAGGCATTCAAAAATAAAGAAGTTGCCAGAAAGGAAGAGATGTAGCCAGAAAGAGAAGAAAGCAAATTATCTTGTCCTCCTTTCATAATTTTTCAAAGACCTACACAGAGAATAAATCAATAATAGATTTCCCGATTACAGAAATGACTCTAGGTGGTAGTTTTCAAGCTGAGCACAATATTACTTTTCCATGGTCTTTCTGGAAAGCAAGGAAGTCAGAGAAGCAAGATATAAAGGTACAGCTATAAAACAGAGACGTTGAGGCTCTGTCTTAAGAAAAGAGCAGTTTTACTTTGATCTGTTTAACATTTTGTTCCTTACCTTCTTTCTTTTGAATAAGATTCCACTATATAGGTGACTGTGAGAGCACTGATAAGCAGATAATGAATGGATGGATGGATGGATGGATAATGTATAAGTACAGTGAATATGCTTGGTTCCTGTGGGTGAAGAGGGTACACAATGATCTAATTATTATGCTTTGAATCAATCTTGTCTTCTTTTTCTCTTTCCTCAGATATGGATTTATAGTCACTTCTTTGAACAATAAAGTATTATTTCAGAGTGATCTCTGAAAATATGCTCTTATGATCACAATAGATTGTTGTTGTTGTTGTTCAGTCACTCAGTCATGTGACCCCCATGGACTGCAGAAGACCAGGCTTCCCTGTCCTTCACCATCTCCCAGAGCTTACTCAAACTCATGTCCATTGAATCAGTAAATCCATCCAACCATCTTATCCTCTGTCATCTCCTTCTCTTCCTGCCTTCTATCTTTCCCAGCATCAGGGTCTTTTCCAATGAGTCAAATCTTCATATCAGGTGGCCAAAGTATTAGAGCTTCAGCTTCAGCATCAGTTCTTCCAATGAGTATTCAAGTAAAGATTGATTTATAAGGTTAATCAAATAAAGGCTGATTTCCTTTAGGATTGACTGGTTTGATCTGTTTGCTGTCCAAGAGACTCGCAAGAGTCTTCTCCAACACCACAGTTCAAAAGCATCTATTCTTCGGCACTCAGCCTTCTTTACAGTCCAACTCTCACATCCATACAAGACTACTGGAAAAACCATAGCTGTGACTATATGGACCTTTGTCAGCAGAGAACAGTCTCTAATTCTAGCCCTTGCCATATCATTCTATTTTCTTCTTTATTTACCCTGAAAAATCCAGACATGACTCTGTTCTAATTTTCTTTTGCAAATTCAACAACCCTTTATAATAAGAATCTAAACCCTTTAATTCTCCAGTATTCTTGCCTGGAGAATCCCATGGACGGAGGAGCCTGGTGGGCTACCTACCATCCATGGGGTTGCAAAGAGTCAGACACGACTGAGCGACTTCACTTCACTTTACAAACCCTTTAAAATGTGTAAGTTATAGTAAAAAATAATAGTTTCACATTGTACTCATTTATGGAAGGAACTAATAGAAAATATCAAAAAGGAGAGCAAATACACAGGGTAAGAGCCAAAGTTCCCAATCAATAAGATGCTTTATTCCTCTTCTGGGATCATCTAGATATCCATTTAGATAGAGACTTCCATGTTGAACAAACCTTAATAGCTAACTACTTAATCTCTTGTGCTTTCCTTCTCTAAAATATACCTTTCTGAATACCCTTATACAGAAGTTACAGATGAATTTCAGACACATTTTGTGAAAAGACTGTTAACTGACCTCAATATGAATGGATTTTCTAGATTTTCTGATTATCTGCCTTACCTGCTAGGGAAATTCCTGGAATGAGGTATAAAAATAGATATTCAGGGACCTGTGTGGTTATTTGATTCCTCACCTTGTCACCAGAGGAAAATTCACATAATTTAATTCCCCACCCTCTTGCCTCTGTATTTTCTCTGCTGTCTGTCACAGGAGGGCAATGCAGATGCATTATAATGAGATCAGGCTAGGCAGCTACCCAAGGCACTTTCCTCTGTCTGGAAAAAGAGTCTTAATGATATTTACAAAAGTCTCTGAAAGGACAGTTGCATAAGCACTTGTCAACTTTCTTAAGAAAGTTTAGGAGACGAAAAAAATAGAGGCACATGAGATAAAGAAAGAAAGTGGTTCTAAATACCATGACAAGCACTCTTTATATTTTTTTCTCAGAACAAAGTCATATAAAATGATGTAAGCTTTGCAATATTAATTTTTTAAGGAAATGCCCTTGATCCAGACAGAGGTTCATTCCAACTATATCTGAATATCAACAACAGAGAAAAATTAAAGATATTTATTCAGATTTTGAAGAAAAGTCTATTTGTGGACTGCTTTCCACAAAAGACTATGTCATTAACAGAGACAAATGTAGAAGCATGCAGCTCTCATCACTTTTATTCAACAAAATATTGGATGTCATAGTGAGAGTAATTAGGCAAGGAAAAGAAATAAAGGCATTGAAATTGAAAAGGGGAAGTAAACTGTCAGTTTGCCCAATTACATGATTTTATATATAGAAAAACATCAGACTCGACCAAAACCCTATTTGAAATAATAAGTACAGTAAGGTCATAGGGTATAAAATCAACAGACAAAAATGTATTACATTTCTATATGCTAAAAATGAGCTAGCAGAAAAATTAAGACAGCAATCCTCTTTACAACTGAGACAAAAAATAAAAAATACCTAGGAATAAATTTAATCAAGGAGGTGAAAGACCTGTATGATGAAAACTATGACACTGTTGAAAAAAATTGAAGATGTACAAAAAAATGTAAATATATTTCATCCTCATGGATTGAAAGAATTAACTGCTAAATGTCCACATTCTCTAAAGCAATCCACAGATTCAATGAAAAACCCTACCAAAATTCCAAGGACATTGTTCATAAAAATAGGATTTATATATATTTTAAAAACTATATATATATTTTGAAAACTAATGAGAGTATCATGATAATAATAGAAGGATGGGAATATTGAAGCTTCACACTTCTCTTATTGAGTGAGTGACACATCCTAACACCTAAATAGAATTGGCCAGGCCTAAGAAATTGACCTCATTCAATCTAACCCGGGTTCAATCCCTGGGTTGGGAAGACCCCCTGTAGGAGGAAATGGCAACCCACTCCAGTATTCTTGTCTGGAGAATTCCATGGACAGAGGAGCCTGGTGGGCTACAGTCCATGGGGTCAAAAAGAGTCAAGCATGACTGAGCAATTAACACTCTTCACTTTTCTAGAAATTGTGAGAAAAAACCTTTCAAGCAAAGTGAAAAGCAAGTGCAAAATCCCTATGGCAGAACGGGACAAGTGTGTCTGAACAATAAAATGTGCCCAACGTATATTAAACCAGGTTCCTTTTTTTCTTTCTTTCCTCTTTTTCCGAATTTGCTATCTAATCCTGCTTTATGGTTAGTGGTTTACTCACTCGTGCCCTATGGTTCTTATATTTGAAGCAAAGAAATAATTCTTCATTCCTTGGTGGGCACTGTCTGGACTTCCTTCTGACAGAAAACATAAATAAACAGTGATAATAAGAACACAATGGTCTTCCTAAATTGGGTATATCCTCCATGTGGTTTGTTTCTTGTGCCTCATGTTTTAACACATAGAGCCTTATCTATCTCTGCTCTATAACTAGCTCCCAAAGGAGGGTCCCTTATTTCACTTCAGAATATATCTGCAATTTGAATCATTACCTCAAGCATACTACATCCCAACCACTGGTATTATATCCTCCAAATACATTTTTTGCCTTAGCATCTTAGTTTCTATCAGGGATGCTGTCATTTTCCCCACATCCCAGCATAGTTCTAGAATTACCTTTGATTTTTCCTATCTTGAATCCTCTATGTGGTTAGTCCTTCATTCCTTTGGAAATCTCTCAGATGAATCTCTTCCTAGAACTTCAGCTACATTCACTTACTTTCAAACTCTCCTTACTTCTCAAAGGATTAAGTAAATTGACACCTCGATCTTTTCTTTCTCTAATGCATCCTGCACTTCACGGTCAGTTAACATTTGAACCTATGCTCATTTCCTAGGGCTTCTGCAATCAACTTACCACTTTGGGTAGCTGAAAAAATGTCAGAAATTTTCTCTCACATCCTAACATCTGACATTCAAAATTTAATCATTGAGAGAGGCAGATAAAGAAAAACTAAAAAACTACTGTGTATGAGTGCGTGTGTGTGTGTGTGTGTGATTACAACTATATGAATATAAGATGCTCTGAGTTGTATCAGTCACTTTGTAAACACAACATATTTCTGAGAAGAAGGGTCCAGCAGATTGAGGTAACCCCAGTTGAAAGAAGAACAGACGTTGGATTTTTTATTATTTGTCACTATATTCCCCAGTGGCTCAGCGATAATAAATCCACCTGCAATGCAAGAGATACAGGAAACGCAGGTTCAATCCCTGGGTCAGAAAGATCCCCTGGAGGAAGAAATGGGAACCCATTCCAGTATTCTTGCCTGGAAAATTCCATGGACAGAGGAGCCTGATGGGTTACAGTCCACGGGTTTGCAAAGAGTCAGACATGACTGAGCAGGAGCATGGTATGGCATTCATCCTGGGGGCTTTCCTGATGACTGAGATGGTAAAGAATCTGCTTGCAGTGCAGGTAACTCGGGTTCCATCCTTGGGTCAGGAAGATCCCCTGGAGAAGGGAATGGCAACCCACTCAGGTATTCTTGCCTGCAGAAGCTTCATGCTTTCAAATCTCAAGTGAAAAGATACATTCTCGTATTGTTTCAGGCAGTAATTTGTTATTTGCTGGCAACAGCATCCTAACTAATGTTCCCCCAACAATTTCCTTCTCCAGGCACAGACTACATGTCTACCATTTTCACAGATTGATCATAATCATATTGCTCTTTATATTATATTTTTATTAGCTGATAGAGCAGTCAATACTCATTCATTTTGTGAAACAAAGAAATAAAATCTTAGGACACTAAAGAAACATCATCCAGGTTATAGGACAATATGCCTAACTGAATTTCACATACCCACGATTGGAAGTAAACAAGATTAAAATGAAAAGACACACTTTAAGTAAGAAAAAAATAAAAGCTGATATAAAAATTTAAAGTATGCTCTCAAGCAGAATTTCGCAATATATGCTTTGTAGATTGGAAAACAAACTTTCATAGCGTCATATCCAATTGTGCTAAGTCCACAGATTTTCTCTAAGCTATATTTTTCCCATCCTGACATCTTGTACCTACAAGGTCAACACTATCTAATGTAAGGAAATTCTGACCCATAGTAAACTTAAATTCAGTATCACTGGTCTAACAAGCTCAGGAAGACTCAGATTTATGGGTAATACTTTCTGGGTGATGTGGCCTTAGACAATCTCAGTTTTATTATTAGACTCTATGTTACCTAAATCACTTGATCACAAGAATTTCAAAAACTGTTTTTCAGACTGTGATCATGATATAAATTGCATCAAATAAATTTTACCAGGTGAGCAATCAAGAGTGCTGAACTATCGCTTTCCAATTCTCTCCTAGCCAGCAATTTTGCTCTCAGCAAGGAGACACAATGATTCCTGAATGACTGATGAATTCTCTCCTCAAGTGATTGCAGGATGTTGGATGCACTGCTGGCAGGAAGGTCATTGGTTGTTTAGTGGCTAAACTGGTTTTATGACTCATGGAATTGATTAGGGGCCTAGTGGTTGTCCATAGCAGCTGGCCATGCTGAAGTCAGCCCATTTGCGGTCACAGCTGGAGATACTGGAAGCCATCTTCCAGATGTCGGAGCAGAGAAGCCTTCTTCAAGAGCTCCAGCTGAAGTGGCAAGTGGAACTGCCGAGGTACCTGCAGCATGAGCCTTGCCTCTTTCCACTTAGATTCAGCGAGATCATCACTTAGGTCAGAAGCTCATAATTATCAACACGCTCCTTGAAATTCTATTGTATTTCAGAGGCTCTGTTGCATCTCTTTAATAGAAACATTCTCAATTTCATTTGTGCATAAAAATCACCCTTGGCGCTTTTTGAAATGCAGATTGCTAGAGTTGATTCAGTCTCAGAATTTCAACAGCCTGAGGTACAATTTTTAAGTCACTTCAGATGATTCCTTAGAGGTGGTCCAGATCTCCCTTTGAATGGCATACTTGAGTAACTATGAGGTAGAGTGAACAGAAAAATCAATGTAATGAAAAAAGAGCTGTCATTAACAACTTAGGGCTATCCAGTAGATTTACAATACATATTAAAGTTTAACCTAAATTATATCCTTGAAAGGAAAGTTATGTCCAACCTAGATAGCATATTCAAAATCAGAGATGTTGCTTTGCCAACAAAGGTCCGTCTAGTCAAGGCTATGGTTTTTCCTGTGGTCATGTATAGATGTGAGAGTTGGACTGTGAAGAAGGCTGAACGCCGAAGAATTGATGCTTTTGAACTGTGGTGTTGGAGAAGACTCTTGAGAGTCCCTTGGACTGCAAGGAGATCCAAACAGTTCATCCTAAAGGAGATCAGTCATGGGTGTTCATTGGTAGGACTGATGTTGAAGCTGAAACTCCAGTACTTTGGCCACCTGATGCGAAGAGTTGACTCATTGGAAAAGACTCTGATGCTGGGAGGGATTGGGGGCAGGAGGAGAAGGGGACGACAGAGGATGAGATGGCTGGATGGCATCACTGACTCGATGGACATGAGTCTGACTGAACTCTGGGAGTTGGTGATGGACAGGGAGGCCTGGCATGCTGTGATTCATGGGGTTGCAAAGAGTCAGACACGACTGAGTGACTGAACTGAACTGAACTGATACAAAAAGTTCTAGGCATACAATTATAAGATTTAACAAATAAAGTACAGGATACCCAGTTAAACTTGAATTTTGAAAAACAATGACATTTTAAGGTATAATATAATTATGTTCTATGTAATATGGGGGGCATATTTATATTTAAAATATTATTTCTTGTTTATCTAAATTTCAGATATAACTGGGGGTTACTATATTTTATCCAGCAAACTTCTATAGGCAGGAAAACCCAGCAATGGTTTAAAATTAATTTGGGGCATCACTTGGTCTCTAAGAATAAAGTTATGTAAGTTTATTGCTAAGATTCCTTAATGATACAGGGATCTATGTATGATGATGGTGTGGTTTCATATATCTTTGAATTTATTCTATTTGGATTCACTCAGCTTCCTGAATTTCTTGGTTTATATATTTTGCCAAATCTGGGTGAGTTTCAGCTATTATTTTCTTTTTTGAGTTGTAATTAACACATGGTATCATATTAGCTTCAGGTGTACAACATAGTAATTCAAGATTTTTAAACATTATGAAATGATCACCGAAATACAACAAATTACCATCCACCACCATACAAAGTTGTTGCAGCATTACTGACTATATTCTGTATGTGTATATTGCATCCTGATGATTTATTTATTTTACAGTTGGAAACCTGTATCTGTTAATCCTCTGTACCAATTTTGTTCATACCCTGACCACCAGTTTGTTCTCTGTATCTATGAATCTCTTTTTAATTTGTTCACTTGCTTTGCTTTTTAGATTCCACATATAAATGATGTCATATGGTATTTGTCTTTCTCTGTCTGACTTATTTCATTTAGTAAAATGCCCTCCAGGCCCATCCATGTTGCCATAAGCAGCGAGGCACACAGTAGAACATTACTCAGCCATAGCTTTAATTTTTCTTTTTTTTTTTTTTTGAGCCCATTTTCAGTCCTACTCTCTCTCTTCTCTGGGACTCTGATTAATGTCAGATCAGGCTGCATGTCCTACTCTATATAACACAATTCATCAGTAACTTAATAATGTAAAATATATCATATGCAGTAACTGTTGATTGTAAAGAAACTCAGAAACAACTGATAAACAAAAAGAAGGAACTAGAAATCATACCCACCATATTTCCACCCCACTCCACAGACACCATGATTAATTTTTTCATCTCTACTCTTCTCCCTGGAAATACAATGCTTTATCTTTATGAATAAATATGTCCAGGAGTATATATATATAATCAGATAAAATGAGTTTATAGAATGAACATCATGTTTTGCAATCTGCTTTTCCCATTTGATAACAGACCTTAAACTACTTCTGTGGTAAATGTCACAGTTATGTTAAACTCTTTGTAAGTTATGAGACAGCATTTGGATGGATTCCCCAACTTTTTTTGCCCTGTAACAAGCTTCATGTCTCCTGATTCAAACCTGTCTGGGAAAACTCACTGCAGAATTCTAAGCCCTGCTTTTGCCAAATTTCAAGGCCTGCATTGCTCCCCACAGTCAGAAGCTGACTAACAAATTTTCTTCCTACAATGCTGAATATGACTCTTGACATCTGCTCCATTGTTGTGTCCCTGCCAGAAGAGCAAAATGAAGGGCAAAGTTTTCTTTTAGTTTTTATTTTCTTTGCAGCACTTAAATATAGGGGGAAAGAAGCCTCTTATCTATCTCTATAGAGGAAAAATTCCATTAGATTTTTACCAGTAATTAATACATAATGCAGACAATGCCCTTAATTTTTTTCAACTCAAAATCTTCAGAAAAGGAGGGGGTTTATAGAGCAAGTAAGTGAAAACATGGCTATAAAAGGCCAGTTTAATTCCATTATAAAGAAAATAGTTTCAAGTTCTTTACAGATGCCATTTATATGAAAATTGATAGTCAAGAACATGCATGTATTTTTATGAAGTCAAGTTCTTTACTACTTTTTACTGGATATCATTTTTTTAATGTGGACCCAATAGTCTAAACAAAACAGTTCAAATCCAAGCTTCTTCATCATTTCCGTGCATACACACAGAAACACACACATATCCTGAAACAAGTCACTTAATTTCTCTGAGCATTAACTTCTTTTTTTAATTGGCACATAATTTATTTGCAATATTATATGAGTACCAGGTGCACAGCATAGTAATTCAGTATTTTTACAGATTATACTCCATTTAAGGTTATTTCAACATAATGGCTATGAATTCACTGTGCTGTATAGTATACCCTTGGTGCTTATCTATTTTATATATAGCAGTGTGTTTTTCTTCAGTCCATACCCTTATCTTGCCCTTCCCTCCTTCTTTCTCCCCATTGGCATCCATTAGTTTGTTTTCTTTGTCTGTGAGTCTGTTTATATTTTGCTAGGTACCTTCATTTGTATTATATTTTAGATTCCAGATATGTGATAATATACAGTATTTGTCATTTTCTGTCTGATGTATTCCAGTAAACACAATCCTCTCTAGGTCCATCCACATGTTGCAAAAGGCAGAATTTCATTCTTTTATGCAGAGTAATGCTCCATTGTGTAACACACCACATCTTCTTTACCCATTTGTCTAACCTACAAAAGTACAGTTAACAAAACAGCATGGTACTGGCACAAAAACAGACCCATAGCTCAAAAGAACAGATTAGAGCACCCAGAAATAAATCCACACAGTTATGTCCAATTAATCTATGGCAAAGAAGGTAAGGATATACAATTGAGAAGAGATAATCTCCTCAATAAGTAGTGCTGGCAAAACTGCACAGCTCCACGTAAAACAATGAGAATGCTTCCTGATACTATGCACAAAAAATACACTCAAAATGGATTAAAGACCTAAATGTTAGACCTAAAACTTTAAAACTCCTAGAAGAAAACAGAAAGAAGGCTCTTTGACATAAATTGTAGCAACATTTTTTTGGCTTTGTTTCCTAACACAAAAGAATAAAAGTAAAAATAAACAAATGAAACCTGATTAAACTTAAAAGCTTTTGAACAGCAGAGGAAACAGTCAACAAAACAAAAAGACAACCTAAACGATGGGGGGAAGATATCAGCAAATTAAAGACTGACAGGGGTTAACATTCAAAACATATAAACAGCTCATACAACTCAATATCAAAAAACTCCATTTGCCCAAAAATGGGCAGAAGACATTGCTCAACATCATTAATCATCAGAGAAATGTAAATCAAAACTACAATGAGATATCACCTCACACCTGTCAGAAAGGCTATCATCAAAATTCTACAAATAAATGTCTGTAAGGATGTGGAGAAAGGAAATACTTGTACACTATTGGTGGGAATGTAAACTGGTACAGCCACTACGGAAAACATCACAGACTTTTCTCAAGAGACTAAAAATGGGACTACCATATGATCCAGCAGTTCCACTTCTAGGTATATATCCAAAAGATAAAAGCACTAATTTAAAAAGATACATGCAGCCCAATTTTTGTAGCCACACTATATACAATAGTAAAGATATGGACGCAACCCAAATGTCTGTTAACAGATCCTTAAATTCTTTATCTAGAAATAAAAGAAGAAAAATAATTTCAATTTACCAAAATTTGAAAATCACAAATTATTATGTATTTAATAAGTTCTTTAAATGTATGAATCTTTATACAAGTAGAAGTTTTACTGGTATTTTAAAGTAGTTCCAGTTACTCTATACACAAAATAAACATAGTTGATTTACAGCTTTACACAGTTCAAATGTTCCCTGAATTTTGAAAGAAGTTTGACATTGGAGAAGGAAATGGCAACCCAATACAATAGTCTTGCCTGGAGAATTCCCTGGACAGAGGTGGAATTTCTTGGCAGGCTACAGTCCATGGGGTCACAAAGAATTGGATACGACTGAGTGACTGTTGATGTTGACTTGATGTTGGAAAAAATTAGCAAAGTTGTACTTATTTTTAACAATATACCTATATGTGTTCCTCTAGCATTTCTTCTTCGGAAAAGGCAATGGCAACCCACTCCAGTACTCTTGTCTGGCAAATCCCATGGACGAAGGACCCTGGTAGGCTGCAGTCCATGGGGTTGCTATGAGTTGGACATGACTGAGCGACTTCACTTTCACTTTTCACTTTCATGCATTGGAGAAGGAAATGGCAACCCACTCCTGTGTTCTTGCCTGGAGAATCCCAGGGACGGGGCAGCCTGGTGGGCTGCCGTCTATGGTGTCGCACAAAGTTAGACACGACTGAAGCAACTTAGCAGCAACAGCAGCAGCAGCAGCAGCATTTCTTCTTAATAAGTGTCTTCCACAACATAAAACATCTCTAGTCTTCCTGAGTATATCACAGACAAATTAAGGCAGGAATAGCTGAGTAATTGGGGAAGAGACAGTGAAGGCCAAACTTTTAACTCTCTCTCTCTCTCTTGCTTTCAATTATTTCTTACATAAAAAGGGCTACAGAAATGACTTATTGTTTAAATCAGTAGTGTCCTCAGGGGAATACCATTTTCCTGGTGCTTCTGGTCCCAGATATCTCTAATATTGCTTCTTATACAGATCCTGTATATGGTTTAGTATAAGTGGTCCTCAAACAGGACCTATTTTGCCTCCCAGAGAATGTCTGTAAATATCTAGAGACATTTTGATTGCCACGATTTGGGAGACTTCTCCTGGCGCCTAATAAGCAGAGGCTAGAGATACTATTAAACATTCGGCAATGCACCGGACAGCTCCCAAAATGAAGAATAATCCAGTCCAAAATTGTAGTGCTGAGGTAGAGAAACCCTGGGCTGGTAAATCACATGTATTTGTGGTTGGTTCTGAATTAGAATTAAAAGAATTCTTCTCTCAAGGGCGGGCAATGCTAGCGATCAACTCAAGACAGTAGCGAGGGAGGCAGAGCTGTTCTACTGAAGTCCAAACACAAGTGAGCCAATGGGGCCTTTATCTATATGTACAGAGGCTATCACCTTTCTATCACCCTGAACTCTGTTTCCCATAATGAATCTAGAGCTCAGCAACTTCTTACCATGTTGCCTCCTCAGTTTGATGCAGCCAGTACTCTTCTAATATTTTCAAAATCATTATTAAATTTTAGCTAAAACTTTATTTGAACAGTGGTTTCAATAATATTTTGTAATTTATTGTTTCTTTTTTTTAAAGTAAACAAATAAGAGTATTTCTTCCTCAAATGCCTTTCATTAAACTTCAGGCTCAGATCACTGCTGTATGCGGACATGTGCTAAATTCCTTCAGTCATATCAGACTCTTTGTGACTCTATGGGTTGTAGCCTGCCAGGCTCCTTTATCCATGGGATTCTCCAGGCAAGACTACTGGAGTGGATTGCTATGCCCTCCACCAGGGGATCTTCCCGACCCAGGGATTGAACCTGCGTCTCTCATGTCTCTTGCATTGGCAGGTGGGTTCTTTACCACTAGCACCACCTGGGAAGCCTGGGAAGCATCTGGACAGAATATGCCAATAGAAGGTTCTGTTTTGAGTGTTGAATGTTGATTTCCAAACTGAAAAATCTAAAGCAGAGGTAAATTTTTAATAGGCATAAAAGGTGGTTAAATATGGACTAGATTCTTTCTGTAGCCAGTTGTAAAGGAAAAGAATTTGGCCAAAGTTCAGATTTGGGGAAAAGTTGAGGTAACCAACAGGCTCAGTCTTCTGAAGAGAAGTCCAAAATGCTCTGAGTACTTTGCAGATGCCATTGTGTTTGCCTGCAAAGCCTGTTTCCTCCCCACTTTCACCTGGTAAATTTCCATCCTTCCAAAAGATCTCAGTTAATATCACACTTCTTCCAGAAGCATTTCTTGAGCTTTGCAGCTGGGGTTAAACCCCGCTATTAGCATTTCTTACAAAATCAAGCACTTCTACTTCCAACTTTATCAGAATAATTCATTCATGCAGTTGTTTGATTAAATCTGTCTCTCTCACCTATTTGGCATTATGAGATCAAGGACTGGATCTAGAATTTACCTGGCGCACAATATGTGCTTAATAAATATCTGTTGAATGAATGAAGCCATGAGCCATTATTAGCATTTAAGCTTTTTTGACACATTTTTATTTCACAAAATTTTAATTGTGAGGTATTTTTTTAATATTTAGAATAATTAAAATTATGATGGAGAGATATAAATTACATGCTTATTTTATAAAAGTTGAAATCCACTAAAATAATTCCCCATGATTCATACCATCACATTCAATGACTGTTAACATTTATTTAATTTTATGTATTACTTAATGGTGGTGATTTTACATAATATACTTATTTTATACATAGCCAAGGAAAATCCATATTAACTGAATGTCACATATAATCCTAATATATACAATGTCAGTCATTGGTAAGGAAATACTATATATTATATATTATTTATAGCAATATAAGGGGCTTCCCAGGTGGCGCCAGTAGTAAAGAGCCTGCCTGCCAATGTAAGAGATGTGGGTTCAATTCCTGGATTGGGAAGATTCCCTAGAGGAGGGCATGGCAACCCACTTCAGTATTTTTGCCTGGAGAATCCCATGGACAGAGGAGCCTGGCAGGCTACAGTCCATACACACAGAGTCAGACCAACTGAGCAACTTAGCATGCATGTAAAGCAATATAATATATACTCATAATATGTAATACAACTATATAATATATGTATATATTTTTCTCACTTGTCCTGGGTTATACCTGTATATTATTTCAAGAAACCTGTATATCACTACTAGATATGATAAACAATTTTTCCTTTCTTTCTTCATAATTTGTTCTTTAAAAAAGGACACTGTAATAAAATTAAGTAATATAAGATAGCCAACACACAACAACAAAGTTACCTATTGACATTATTGATTTAGGAGATGGTAATAACTTACTTCAATATTCATACTTACTTCAAAGTAGCAAAACATTTTTTCACATTGATAGTGCTGTGACTTTTTCCACATTTCTGTTTGCTAGGGTCTACTCTATGAAGACATGTATATCAACTTTGCCAATTGTGACATTTGATACATCAACTTACTTCTCCTTCCTTTCATTTCTTTATCTGCTAAATGAGAAATGTGATGATTTGTGAGATCAGTCTAGATCTCACATTTAACATCACAGTGAATTTCTATTTAAGACTGACATGATATAGAGGAAAAAAGATAGTTTATTTTATTTTATTAACCTGAACCAATCTCACACTTAACATCACAGTGAATTTCTATTTAAGACCGACATGATATAGGGGAAAAAAATAGTTTATTTTATTTTATTAGCCTGAACCAATTTTTCCAAATAATTATTTGAGGAAGATCAATAAAGGGAAATGAGGGAGACTGTTGACATGTTTTTCCTATGAGGCACAAAGCCAATAGTTACAGCTAATGTTCCCAGAGGTCCCTGCAAGTAAACAGTCTCTTTAACTTTGTTGAAACCAATGTTTTGTGCAAGTAATATTCTTCTGACCCCACATAATGTACCATGACACATATTATATAAACTGACATATTAATAAACATGACACATTTTATATAACATGTATCACTAGTTGGACAACTTTGTTTTGGAACAGAAGCCCTTTGATCTTCAAACAGTTGGATTATGTATAACTTTCCTCACACCTTCATAAGCCTGGTTGTTTCAACAAGTCTAACGTGTGTTTGTGGGGCCGAGTGTAAGCAGTTCCACAGCGTGGCCATCTGTTCCACATTCTTGATATAAAAATTTCTATTAATCTAATTCAGACACATTTTCCTCAGAGCAATTAACAGACTGGAAATTCATGGTGAGTGAATTCAGGGTCACTGTGCCCCACAGAAAAGCCTTCTCTCCAGAGACACAGAGAGGGCTCTACTCGGGTCCCTCGGTCATCTCTACCTTAACTCCCACCCTGAGATGCCTGGCGGTCAAAGACTAATATCATCACTATTGTTGCTTGCAGTTACAAGCAGACGTAAGTGTGATTTTGATTCCTAGAAACTGCTTCTGCACAGCTCAGGGACCAACACTGAAATAAAAGCCACAAGAAAAATAAAACTTCTCCTTCTATGTCTCATAGAGCTAGTAATAATTCCTCAACTTTTATTGGGTGCTGTATGCATTATAACTTGGATTTTATATACTTGGAGAAGTTTAAAATATTCCTTAGCATTTTTATTCAAAATAAATTCTGTACGTGCAGATATTGAATATCTGCAGGTACAGATACTTTAGTTACACAAAGACAGACTATAAAAGTACAGCATTTAAAATCAGTGCTCCCAATCTCTTCTAATGAATTTTATCTTTAGAACTATAATTGCACCTTTTGCTTCTCAAAGGACAGTGTCAGCCTTCAGAATTTTGTGGTGCCACTTGTTAATTTCCTTCCCAGCGTTTTGCCGGCCCACAGTGGATGGTGCCATAACTGCCATAAGTGCGTTCACCTCTCCATCGTCTCCAGATATTAACTTTCCCTTACTCTCCATATTAAATAATTTTATTCGGGGTTTTATTCAATAAGCACACGCTGAGCTACCTACCAGATGCTCAAAACCTCTTGAGACTTTTGGCAACAAATTTTGCTACAGTGATCTAGTACAAGAGAAGATGGCAGACTCATGCAGGAGAAACTGGCAGAAAGGATGATGAGACCATTCCATTTTTTAACAATTAAGGAAGCCAGAATCTTAAGAGTTGAGTGTATTATATTGTAAATTTCTCTAGTGAACTACGAGCTACTCAAAAGCTTTCTTATATTTCCATTTTCTGTCAGGATGTCTAATAGTTTTCTAGATGTTCGATTAATGTGTATGGAAGGAAGGAAGGGAGGTGGGTCATGGCTACATATGATACAGGAAGATCTTCCAAGCTTTGAAATCTTATGAAATACTTTCAAGGTAAATAAACATTTTGATAGTAATAAATAGGCACTTGAATCCCAGGATGAAGAATTAGGGGCAGGTGTCATGGTCCAAGACTAAAATTAAAAACCTAAAATCCAAGTCCCTGAGTTAAAAGCTCAAAACCAGTATGAAACATTAAGATAGTACAGTTAGGGTCAGAATCAGTATATGTATGGATTCCAGCGTCCTATTTTTCCCTCATGCCTCTTTGGTTAATGCTAGCCAAGAAAGAAAATCAAACTCCTTTCTATTGACCAATGCAATTTCATATCAAGATCTTTCATATAATTTCTTAAATATATTCATTCTGTAGTCCTAATTTTAAGTATTCTCTCATTCTCTCATTAATTTATATGTTTTAACCTCTTCTGGTAAACCTAGAAGTCACAGAGCCCACAAATGATTTTTAGGTTTCTTGCCCCATAAACACTTCAAAAAATCCTTAGAACACATATACTCTCAGTACATACATTTTGTATTTAATTGAATTACCCATATAGTATCAGACTGTAAACTGAGAAGAGTCAGATTTGAAAATATTTATGAAACCTAAAGAAATTATTGAGTAGTTGATCATTATCAACAATCAGTAACCATTTTCCAAGAAAATATGAATAGTAGGTAATTACTTTTCCTATAAAGTATGAAATAAGAAAGAAAAGAGGATTCCAGTTGGACATAATGCAAATTAAAAGGAACTCTGTAAAGCGAGGCATAGTGATTCTGGCTAGTGTTGAAAAGCAAGGTCTTTGGGCTGTTTCCCCTTTGTTCAGAGAATTATCTTGTGGGAATTGGCCACGTTCACTTGGGATCCATGGAAGTTTACCAGGGTATCCTACCTTCAGAGACTTAGGTATCCACACTCATCAGTTTTCTATTGGTGTACTCTAATTGGCTTGAAATATAACATTATAACAAATTATTTTCCTGAAGTGGTAAATTACACAACCATAAAGAATAAGAGTTTAGGGGGAGCAGCCAAGATGGCGGAGGAGTAGGACGGGGAGAACACTTTCTCCCCCACAAATTCATCAAAAGAGCATTTAAACATCGAGTAAATTCCACAAAACAACTTCCGAATGCCGGCAGAGGACATCAGGCACCCAGAAAAGCAGCCCAACTCTTCGAAAGGAGGTAGGAAAAAATATAAAAGACAAAAAAAGAGACAAAAGAGGGAGGGACGGAGTTCCGTCCCGGGAAGGGAGTCTTAAAAAGAGAGAAGTTTCCAAACACCAGGAAACCCTCTCACTGCCGAATCTGTGCCGAGCTTTGGAAGCACAGAGGGCAACATAAAAGGGAGGGGAAAAAAAAAATAAACAATTAAAAATCGCGGATTGTGAGCCCTACGGGAACTCCCCCAGCGGAGAAGCAGCGCAGACGCCTGCACACGGCATTAGCAAGCGGGGGCTGGGCAGGGAAGTGCGGCACGGGCTGTGTCCCTTAGAGTAAGAATCGGGCCGAATGTCCTGAGCGCTATCTGAGCGAAATAATTTGGGCTAGCAAACCAGACTGTGGGATATCTACCACGCGAAAAGCCAGCCCTAACCTAAGACACCGCCAGGCCCGCGCACAGAACAAAGGACTGAACAGAGATAGCCGGCTGCAGACCTCCCCCTCCGGTGACAGGCAACCAGAGCCGGAAGGGGGCAATCGCAGCCCCAGAGAGACACTATCTATAAAACTGTAAGCAGGCTTCTTTGCTAACTAAAACTTCTTGGGGGTCTGGACGGTCAACATCTGCCTGAGAAGGTGCGCCGGTTTTACACCCAGATAACCGAGTGGCGGGGAGGGGATAAGTCGCAGCATTGGCGCCCGCCAAGCACCTCATCGCCTGAGCTGCTCGACCTGGGAAGAACACAAAACGCAGGCCCAACCGAGTCTGCGCCTCTGAGGACTACCCGAGTGCCTGAACCTGAGCGGCTTGGACCTGGGAGCTCAGTCCAGGGCCGGCCTCTGATTGTTCCCGGCGGAACAACCTAGAGCCCAAGCAGTGTGGGCAGGGAGGTTACACGCGCCGTGAGCGGGGGCAGACCCAGTGTGGCCGAGGCACTTCGAGCGCACGCCAGTGTTATCTGTTTGCAGCATCCCTCCCTCCCTCCCCACAGCGCGGCTGAACAAGTGAGCCTAAATTAAAAAAAAAAAAAAAAAAAAAATAGGGTCCTCCACCGTCCCCTTTGTGTCAGGGCGGGAACCAGACACTGAAGAGACCAGCAAACAGAAGAAGCTCTAACAGAGGGAAACGCCTTGGAAGCTACAGGCCATAGATTAAAACCCTGTGGTTACTACGGATTACATAGGAAGGGGCCTATAGATCTTGAGAAATATAAGTCGGACTAAGGAACTGCCAAAAATGAACTGAACCCACAATACTCACAATAAAACCAGAGAAAGACCTAGATATATTTTTACTATTTTTACGATCAATCTTTCTTTCTTTCTTTTTTTTTTTTAATTAAAAAAAAATTTTTTTAAGTCCTCTATTGTCCTTTAATTTTCACTTTTATAACTATTACTTTGCAAAAAAAAAAAAAAGACCCTATTTTTTTTTTTTTCTTCTTCAGCAAACTTCATATATATATTTTATAATTTTTTGACCGTGGTTTTTTTTTTTTTTTTTTTCTTTTTTCTTTTTCTTCTTTTCTTTAACATTGCATTTTTGAAATTCCAAACTCTACTCTAGATTTTTAATTTTAGCCTTTTGATATATGTTATCAATTTTGTACCTATAGTTTTTTTCATAATTGCTGTGCCTTTTTTTTTTTTTTTTCCTCTGTTTCTTTCTCTTCTTCTTTTATATAACATCGTATATCTGCAATTCCAAACTCTACTCAAGATTTTTAATTTATGCTTTTTGGTATTTGATATCAATTTTGTACCTGTATTTTCTTTATAATTTTTGCGACATTGTTTTTGTTGGTTTGTTTGTTTTCTCTCTTTATTTTTCTTCTTCTTCTTCTTCTTCTTTTTTTTTTTTTTTTTTTTTTTTTTTTTAACGTTGTATTTTTGAAATTCCAAACTCTACTCTGGATTTTTAATTTTTGCTGTTTGGTATTAGTTATCAATTTTGTACCTGTAGTTTCTTTATTACTTTCACGACCTTGTTTGTTTTTCTTTGTTCGTTTTTTCTCTCTTTCTTTTCCTTCTCCTTTTCATTAACATCGCATTTTTGAAATTCCAAACTCTACTCTAATTTCTAATTTTTGTTTTTATGTATTTGTTACCAATTTTGTACCTTTAAGAACCCAATCTTCAGGACCCATTTTTCACTAGTGTACGAGATTACTGGCTTGACTGCTCTCTCTCCCTTTGGACTCTCCATTTTCTCCACCAGGTCACCTGTATCTCCTCCCTAACCCCTCTCTACTCTACCCAACTCTGTGAATTTCTGTGTGTTCCAGACGGTGGAGAACACTTAAGGAACTGATTACTGGCTGGATCTGTCTCCCGCCTTTTCATTTCCCCCTTTTATCCTTCTGGCCACCTCTGTCTCCTGCCTCCTTCTTCTCTTCCCTGTATAACTCCGTGAACATCTCTGAGTGGTCCAGTTGTGGAGTGCACATAAGGAAGTGACTACTGGCTAGCCCACTCTCTCCACTATTGATTCCACCTCATCTCATTTGGGTCACCTCTAACTCCCTCCTCCCTCTTCTCTTCTCCATGTAACGCTGTGAACCTCTCTGAGTGACCCTCACAGTAGAGAAACTTTTCATCTTTAACGTAGATGTTTTATCAGTGGTGCTGTATAGAAGGAGAAGTTTTGAAACTACTGTAAAATTAAGACCGATAACTGGAAGTAGGAGGCTTAAGTCCAATCCCTGACTCCAGGGAACTCCTGACTCCAAGGAACATTAATTGACAGGAGCTCATCAAACGCCTCCATACCGACACTGAAACCAAGCACCACACACGGGCCAACAAGTTCCAGGGAAAGACATAACAAGCAAATTCTCCAGCAACAAAGGAACACAGCCCTGAGCTTCAAGATACAGGCTGCCCAAAGTCACCCCAAAACCATAGACATCTCATAACTCATTACTGGACATTTCATTACACTCCAGAGAGAAGAAATACAGCTCCATCCACCAGAACATCGACACAAGCTTCCCTAACCAGGAAACCTTGACAAGCCACCTGTACAAACCCACACACAGCGAGGAAACGCCACAATAAAGAGAACTCCACAAACTGCCAGAATACAGAAAGGACACCCCAAACTCAGCAATTTAAACAAGATGAAGAGACAGAGGAATAGCCAGCAGATAAAGGAACAGGATAAATGCCCACCAAACCAAACCAAAGAGGAAGAGATAGGGAATCTACCTGATAAAGAATTCCGAATAATGATAGTGAAATTGATCCAAAATCTTGAAATTAAAATGGAATCACAGATAAATAGCCTGGAGGCAAGGATTGAGAAGATGCAAGAAAGGTTTAACAAGGACTTAGAAGAAATAAAAAAGAGTCAATATATAATGAATAATGCAATAAGTGAAATTAAAAACACTCTGGAGGCAACAAATAGTAGAATAACAGAGGCAGAAGATAGGATTAGTGAATTAGAAGATAGAATGGTAGAAATAAATGAATCAGAGAGGATAAAAGAAAAACGAATTAAAAGAAATGAGGACAATCTCAGAGACCTCCAGGACAATATTAAACGCTACAACATTCGAATCATAGGGGTCCCAGAAGAAGAAGACAAAAAGAAAGACCATGAGAAAATACTTGAGGAGATAATAGTTGAAAACTTCCCTAAAATGGGGAAGGAAATAATCACCCAAGTCCAAGAAACCCAGAGAGTCCCAAATAGGATAAACCCAAGGCGAAACACCCCAAGACACATAGTAATCAAATTAACAAAGATCAAAAACAAAGAACAAATATTAAAAGCAGCAAGGGAAAAACAACAAATAACACACAAGGGAATTCCCATAAGGATAACAGCTGATCTTTCAATAGAAACTCTTCAAGCCAGGAGGGAATGGCAAGACATACTTAAAATGATGAAAGAAAATAATCTACAGCCCAGATTATTGTACCCAGCAAGGATCTCATTCAAGTATGAAGGAGAAATCAAAAGCTTTTCAGACAAGCAAAAGCTGAGAGAATTCTGCACCACCAAACCAGCTCTCCAACAAATACTAAAGGATATTCTCTAGACAGGAAACACAAAAATTGTGTATAAATTCGAACCCAAAACAATAAAGTAAATGGCAACGGGGTCATACTTATCAGTAATTACCTTAAACGTAAATGGGTTGAATGCCCCAACCAAAAGACAAAGACTGGCTGAATGGATACAAAAACAAGACCCCTGCATATGTTGTCTACAAGAGACCCACCTCAAAACAGGGGACACATACAGACTGAAAGTGAAGGGCTGGAAAAAGATTTTCCATGCGAATAGGGACCAAAAGAAAGCAGGAGTAGCAATACTCATATCAGATAAAATAGACTTTAAAACAAAGACTGTGAAAAGAGACAAAGATGGTCACTACATAATGATCAAAGGATCAATCCAAGAAGAAGATATAACAATTATAAATATATATGCACCCAACACAGGAGCACCGCAGTATGTAAGACAAATGCTAACAAGTATAAAAGAAGAAATTAACAATAACACAATAATAGTGGGAGACTTTAATACCCCACTCACACCTATGGATAGATCAACTAAACAGAAAATTAACAAGGAAACACAAACTTTAAACGATACAATAGACCAGTTAGACCTAATTGATATCTATAGGACATTTCATCCCAAAACAATGAATTTCACCTTCTTCTCAAGTGCACATGGAACCTTCTCCAGGATAGATCATATCCTGGGCCATAAAGCTAGCCTTGGTAAATTCAAAAAAATAGAAATCATTCCAAGCATCTTTTCTGACCACAATGCAGTAAGATTAGATCTCAATTACAGGAGAAAAACTATTAAAAAATCCAACATATGGAGGCTGAACAACACGCTGCTGAATAACCAACAAATCACAGAAGAAATCAAAAAAGAAATCAAAATTTGCATAGAAACGAATGAAAATGAAAACACAACAACCCAAAACCTGTGGGACACGGTAAAAGCAGTCCTAAGGGGAAAGTTCATAGCAATACAGGCACACCTCAAGAAACAAGAAAAAAGTCAAATAAATAACCTAACTCTACACCTAAAGCAACTAGAAAAGGAAGAAATGAAGAACCCCAGGGTTAGTAGAAGGAAAGAAATCTTAAAACTTAGAGCAGAAATAAATGCAAAAGAAACAAAAGAGACCATAGCAAAAATCAACAAAACCAAAAGCTGGTTCTTTGAAAGGATAAATAAAATTGACAAACCATTAGCCAGGCTCATCAAGAAACAAAGGGAGAAAAATCAAATCAATAAAATTAGAAATGAAAATGGAGAGATCACAACAGACAACACAGAAATACAAAGGATCATAAGAGACTACTATCAACAATTATATGCCAATAAAATGGACAACGTGGAAGAAATGGACAAATTCTTAGAAAAGTACAACTTTCCAAAACTCGATCAGGAAGAAATAGAAAATCTTAACAGACCCATCACAAGCACGGAAATTGAAACTGTAATCAAAAATCTTCCAGCAAACAAAAGCCCAGGTCCAGACGGCTTCACAGCTGAATTCTACCAAAAATTTAGAGAAGAGCTAACACCTATCCTGCTCAAACTCTTCCAGAAAATTGCAGAGGATGGTAAACTTCCAAACTCATTCTATGAGGCCACCATCACCCTAATACCAAAACCTGACAAAGATCCCACAAAAAAAGAAAACTACAGGCCAATATCACTGATGAACATAGATGCAAAAATCCTTAACAAAATTCTAGCAATCAGAATCCAACAACACATTAAAAAGATCATACACCATGACCAAGTGGGCTTTATCCCAGGGATGCAAGGATTCTTCAATATCCGCAAATCAATCAATGTAATACACCACATTAACAAATTGAAAAATAAAAACCATATGATTATCTCAATAGATGCAGAGAAAGCCTTTGACAAAATTCAACATCCATTTATGATCAAAACTCTCCAGAAAGCAGGAATAGAAGGAACCTACCTCAACATAATCAAAGCTATATATGACAAACCCACAGCAAACATTATCCTCAATGGTGAAAAATTGAAAGCATTTCCTCTAAAGTCAGGAACAAGACAAGGGTGCCCACTTTCACCATTACTATTCAACATAGTTTTGGAAGTTTTGGCCACAGCAATCAGAGCAGAAAAAGAAATAAAAGGAATCCAAATTGGAAAAGAAGAAGTAAAGCTCTCACTGTTTGCAGATGACATGATCCTCTACATAGAAAACCCTAAAGACTCCACCAGAAAATTACTAGAACTAATCAATGACTATAGTAAAGTTGCAGGATATAAAATCAACACACAGAAATCCCTTGCATTCCTATACACTAATAATGAGAAAACAGAAAGAGAAATTAAGGAAACAATTCCATTCACCATTGCAACGGAAAGAATAAAATACTTAGGAATATATCTACCTAAAGAATCTAAAGACCTATATATAGAAAACTATAAAACACTGGTGAAAGAAATCAAAGAGGACACTAACAGATGGAGAAATATACCATGTTCATGGATTGGAAGAATCAATGTAGTGAAAATGAGTATACTACCCAAAGCAATCTATAGATTCAATGCAATCTCTATCAAGCTACCAACGGTATTCTTCACAGAGCTAGAACAAATAATTTCACAATTTGTATGGAAATACAAAAAACCTCGAATAGCCGCCAAAGCGATCTTGAGAAAGAAGAATGGAACTGGAGGAATCAACCTACCTGACTTCAGGCTCTACTACAAAGCCACAGTTATCAAGACAGTATGGTACTGGCACAAAGACAGAAATATAGATCAATGGAACAAAATAGAAAGCCCAGAGATAAATCCACGCACATATGGACACCTTATCTTCGACAAAGGAGGCAAGAATATACAATGGATTAAAGACAATCTCTTTAACAAGTGGTGCTGGGAACTCTGGTCAACCACTTGTAAAAGAATGAAACTAGAACACTTTCTAACACCATACACAAAAATAAACTCAAAATGGATTAAAGATCTAAACGTAAGACCAGAAACTATAAAACTCCTAGAGGAGAACATAGGCAAAACACTCTCTGACATACATCACAGCAGGATCCTCTATGACCCACCTCCCAGAATATTGGAAATAAAAGCAAAAATAAACAAATGGGACCTAATTAACCTTAAAAGCTTCTGCACATCAAAGGAAACTATTAGCAAGGTGAAAAGACAGCCTTCAGAATGGGAGAAGATAATAGCAAATGAAGCAACTGACAAACAACTAATCTCGAGAATATACAAGCAACTCCTACAGCTCAACTCCAGAAAAATAAATGACCCAATCACAAAATGGGCCAAAGAACTAAATAGACATTTCTCCAAAGAAGACATAAAGATGGCTAACAAACACATGAAAAGATGCTCAACATCACTCATTATCAGAGAAATGCAAATCAAAACCACTATGAGGTACCATTTCACACCAGTCAGAATGGCTGCGATCCTAAAGTCTACAAGTAATAAATGCTGGAGAGGGTGTGGAGAAAAGGGAACCCTCTTACACTGTTGGTGGGAATGCAAACTAGTGCAGCCACTATGGAGAACAGTGTGGAGATTCCTTAAAAAACTGGAAATAGACATGCCTTATGATCCAGCAATCCCACTGC
This sequence comes from Bubalus kerabau, assembly GCF_029407905.1. NCBI lineage: Eukaryota > Metazoa > Chordata > Mammalia > Artiodactyla > Bovidae > Bubalus > Bubalus kerabau. The sequence goes on along the minus strand of NC_073626.1, from coordinate 30,319,969 downwards.
TGGGCATACACACTGAGAAAACCAGAAGGGAAAGAGACACGAGTACCCCAATGTTCATCGCAGCACTGTTTATAATAGCCAGGACATGGAAGCAACCTAGATGTCCATCAGCAGATGAATGGATAAGAAAGCTGTGGTACATATACACAATGGAGTATTATTCAGCCATTAAAAAGAATACATTTGAATCAGTTCTAATGAGGTGGATGAAACTGGAGCCTATTATACAGAGTGAAGTAAGCCAGAAAGAAAAACACCAATACAGTATACTAACGCATATATATGGAATTTAGAAAGATGGTAACAATAACCCTGTGTACGAGACAGCAAAAGAGACACTGATGTATAGAACAGTCTTATGGACTCTGTGGGAGAGGGAGAGGGTGGGAAGATTTGGGAGAATGGCATTGAAACATGTAAATATCATGTATGAAATGAGTTGCCAGTCCAGGTTCGATGCACGATACTGGATGCTTGGGGCTGGTGCACTGGGACGACCCAGAGGGATGGAATGGGGAGGGAGGAGGGAGGAGGGTTCAGGATGGGGAACACATGTATACCTGTGGCGGATTCATTTTGATATTTGGCAAATCTAATACAGTTATGTAAAGTTTAAAAATAAAATAAAATTAAAAAAAAAAAAAAAAAAAAAAGAATAAGAGTTTAGCAGTGCTCTAAGAGCTAAAGCTCATAAAACATACACAAAACCATATCCAAATCAAGGAAAACATAATTCAAACCAATGATTAAAAATAAAGGAAGTGAAAGACAAGAAAATCTTGAAAAAAAACAGCAATTACAGAGATGGACTGAAAGAACAAATCAGAAGAATCTGTACTGAGAAAAACAAAAACATAGTTTTTGAAACTGAATTGAGCTAAACTTAAATAAATAAGCTATTAGGCTAAGGTCTTAACTATATCATGGCTTTGCCCCTCCTGCCTGTTTCATTGTTTCCTTCTGTATATCACTAGCTGTGGAAAATCTTTTCTGTTATTCTCCAAGTCATTCTCATGTATAGTTTCTCTGAAAATGGTTGCAATTTTGTTGTGCCCATTCTAGGACATGAGCTCACGGTTTTTCTACTTCACCATTTGGCCACCTGGGGGTCTCCCTGGTGGCTCAGATGGTAAAGTGCCTGTCTGCAACACAAGAGACCCAGGTTTGATCCCTGGCTTGGGAAGGTCCCCTGGAGAAGAAAATGGCAGCCCACTCCAGTAGTCTTACCTGGGAAATCCCATGGACGGAGGAACCTGGTAGGCTACAGTCCATGGGGTCGCAAAGAGTCGGACACGACAGCGACTTCACTTTCACTTTCACTTTCTTACTATGCCTTCCAATAAATGTTTAGTTTTTAGCTTATTATACTGAAACACAGACTTCTATTGGTAAACTTTCCACCACTTAGAAAATGTGGTTATTTAGTGTTATTCAGTGTTTAATAACATTAAAGAAAATTTTTGCACATACAAATAGAACTTGTTCTTATCTACCTGTCTGATATTTGGAGATTACAAAAAACAAAAAAAATCGTTTGACACTCTGGTCTGTCTGGCTTCCTGCCCTTAGCTGCCATAGCCTCTAGCCAATATTCCCCAAACACAACTACTCAAGCATTTACATCATTAATAACAGAACAGATTCCCAGAGCATTTGAGATCCAGATGGTTGACTAGATGTGCATTTAGATAGACCAAAGAATTAGCTGAAGATGCTGTTTTGAGAAAAAGGATGGAAAAGAAGTCAGCCATGAATCATTTAAAAAGCCTCATCAAAATGCTCCTTCATCTTTTTGATTTTGTTGTAAATACGCCTCAGGCATCTACCAGGAGGCACTGACATTTTATGTAACATTACACAACAATTTATTCACTGGAAAATTTATTCTATACCACTGCATGCCTCCAAACATGAAAGGCACTAAGGAATTCTACTTAGAGTCTGAGGTTTTGTAGATAGGAAGGGTTTTGCTGAATATCTTATAATAAATCTGACTTCCTAAAACATCGATAGGATCTATGCTATTTGTAAAACAAAGATACTCAGGCATATATGATCATATTGGAAATATCTTTTCAAAAACTAATATTCATAGTTAAATATATTTGTAATAATGTTTTCTCATTCATTGAATACACATATACACCTATCTTTCTAGAACACATACATTTAGCATTGTCTTATAGGAAGTATTCTGCAAAATAATGCATAGACAACTTTTCTGGTTTATATACAAATAAAACATTCACAGTTGCTTGTAACTAATCACTCTGCAAGAATGTATTCAAGACCTATACTATTTAAGACATGAGTCATTGTCTAGAAAATAAAAATTTGATATGATACAGAATTTTTGCTTTGATGGTTCTAGCAGATAGGACTGATGATCTACTGCATGAATTAAAATATTTTTAGAATATCTTAGCCAAATATTAATTTCCTTTTGATGATAACATAAATATGTAAATATACATATTTACATATGTATAATGTACTCACATTTTTCCAGGCTTATGAGGTATTATTGTCAAATAAGAGTTGTATGATTTGATAAAAGTTGGTGATTTGATAAGCTTAAATGTCTGTCAATAGATGAGTGGTTAAAGAAAATATAGTAAAAATATATAAAACATAAATAAATGATATTCCACTCTTAAAAAAGAAAAACCTTGCCATTTGTAAATATATGGATGAACTTGAAGGACATTATGCTGGGTGAAATAAGCTAGACACAGAAAGACAAACACTTCATGATATCACTTAAGATACAGACCATGAAGTAGCCAACCTCATGGAAACATAGAGTAGAATAGTAGTTGTCAGGAGCTAGAGTGAGGGGGAGATGGATGAGCTTATATGCATGGCACTTCTAATTGAACAAGATTGTATGACAGCATGGTGGTCCTACAAATGCACTCAAGAGTAAGATGTAGTAATCAACCCACAGATAATTTCTATACCATGGAGACAAAATAGTACTTTCCTGCATCTGAAATGTATTCTTGTGAAGACCCTTCATCTATGATGTTGTCATTTACCTAAGAAATTATTATCTTCCTTCAGTCTTCATCAAAAAAGATATGGGACAATGAATCTTCAGCTCTACGGTCTGGACATCCAACTTATTATTCTCTAGTTACATGTTCACAAAACTTACTTACACTGTAATCATGGATTTCTATTTAATAACTCCTGGAAAAAGAAAAAAGAAAAGGAGATAGATGTGTCTCCTATAAAGATAGGATGAATTGCCATAATTTTTGTAATGAGGAAAGACAGGGAAACACCTGCAATGCCTATGATAGTCTCATTTAGGGAAATGCCCCAGCATCACATGTTTTAAGGCAGTATGAGCTAAGTACATTATTAAGATACTTTATGGATCCACCATATATTTTATGCTAAGTCTAGAGTTAATATAGAAAGCAAATTCCCGCTAAAAGGCAATGCAGCTCTAATAGAGCTCCTATTTCTAATTATTGCTAAAAATAGCACTTTACACTGCAATGTAAAAAAATCATACATATTTAATGTTTAATGCCAAAACTCTGGGAAAATGTCCTTCTTTCTCAAATGCAAACATGCACACATAAAAAATAATGGTGTTAGTATTTTGTCAATAAGATTCATACTCCAAGTCTGTCTTGAAATTTCTGGTAAAATCAACATGGACTGGATAAGGAATTGATGTTAATAATTAGCTTCTATTATGAATTTTTTAAATGTTGCAGCAGGAAATATTAAATGTTCTACCTGAGAAAAAAGCTTTAATAGTAGAATTAATAGCCCCTCCCCAAATATCCCTGGAAGGGGAGAAAAAGTCAGTCATGTACGTGTGCATGCTAAGTCACTTCAGTTGTATCCAACTCTTTGCGACCCTAAGGACTGTAGTCGGCCATGCTCCTCTGTCCATGGGACTCTCCAAGCTAGAATACTGGAGTGGAGTGCCATTTCCTTCTCCAGGGGATCTTCCCAACCCAGGGATCAAACTTGTGTCTCCTGTATTGGCAGGCATGTTCTTTACTATTAGCACCACTTGGGAAGCCAGTCATGTACACTTCTATTCAATTAGTTTTCCAGTTCCATAATAGGAATGTATGGCTATTCCCCAAAGAAAGGAAATGCCAAAGAATGCTCAAACTACCACACAATTGCACTAATCTCACAAGCTAGTAAAGTAATGCTCAAAATTCTCCAAGCCAGGCTTCAGCAATATGTGAACCGTGAACTTCCTGATGTTCAAGCTGGATTTAGAAAAGGCAGAGGAACCAGAGATCAAATTGCCAACATCTGCTGGATCATGGAAAAAGCAAGAGAGTTCCAGAAAAACATCTTTCTGCTTTATTGACTATGCCAAAGCCTTTGACTGTGTGGATCACAATAAACTGTGGAAAATTCTGAAAGAGATGGGAATACCAGACCACCTGATCTGCCTCTTGAGAAATTTGTATGCAGGTCAGGAAGCAACAGTTAGAACTGGACATGGAACAACAGACTGGTTCCAAATAGGAAAAGGAGTACGTCAAGGCTGTATATTGTCACCCTGTTTATTTAACTTATATGCAGAGTACATCATGAGAAACGCTGGACTGGAAGAAACACAAGCTGGAATCAAGATTGCTGGGAGAAATATCAATAACCTCAGATATGCAGATGACACCACCCTTATGGCAGAAAGTGAAGAGGAGCTAAAAAGCCTCTTGATGAAAGTGAAAGAGGAGAGTGAAAAAGTTGGCTTAAAGCTCAACATTCAGAAAACAAAGATCATGGCATCCAGTCCCATCACTTCATGGGAAATAGATGGGGAAACATTGGAAACAGTGGAAACAGTGTCAGACTTTATTTTTCTGGGCTCCAAAATCACTGCAGATGGTGACTGCAGCCATGAAATTAAAAGACGCTTACTCCTTGGAAGGAAAGTTATGACCAACCTAGATAGCATATTCAAAAGCAGAGACGTTACTTTGCCAACAAAGGTCTGTCTAGTCAAGGCTATGGTTTTTTTCTGTGGTCATGTATGGATGTGAGAGTTGGACTGTGAAGAAGGCTGAGCGCCGAAGAATTGATGCTTTTGAACTGTGGTGTTGGAGAAGACTCTTGAGAGTCCTTTGGACTGCAAGGAGATCCAACCAGTCCATTCTGAAGGAGATCAGCCCTGGGATTTCTTTGGAAGGAATGATGCTAAAGCTGAAACTCCAGTACTTTGGCCACCTCATGTGAAGAGTTGACTCATTGGAAAAGACTCTGATGCTGGGAGGGATTGGGGGCAAGAGGAGAAGGGGACAACAGAGGATGAGATGGCTGGATGGCATCACTGACTGGATGGACGTGAGTCTGAGTGAACTCCGGGAGTTGGTGATGGACAGTGAGGCCTGGCGTGCTGCGATTCATGGGGTTGCAAAGAGTCGGACACAACTGAGCAACTGATCTGATCTGATTAACTGGACTATTTTTATAATACCTTGACACTTTTAATCTTCAAAAATAATCATCCTCCATTAGCGTGTAAGGAAAATTCTCCTCAAAGTATTTCCTCCATTTCTCAAAAGCAGAAGTCACTCAGTCTTGTCTGACTATTTACAACCCCATGGATTGTAGCCTACCAGGCTCCTCTGTCTATGGTATTCTCCAGGCAAGAATACTAGAGTAGGTTGACTTTCCCTTCTCCAGGGTATCTTCCTGACCCAGAGATCAAACCTGTGTTTCCTGCATTGCAGGATTCTTTACCTTTTGAGCCACCAGGGAAGTCCATTCATTTCTCAATAAGAACACTCTAAGGGAAACTGCCAAGTATTTAAATTATTAGGCAATGGGGGCGTAAATTATAGTTAGAAGGGGTCAGGGTAGGAAGGAGGAATAAAAGAGCAGCTATGAGACACCACTTCACTCCTGATAAACAAAGAGATTTTATGAGAAAAGTAAATCACAAGAGATTTGCAATGTAGCTAGAATATTTTTCTTGATGATTTCAGATGCCCGGGATGAACTGAAACAGTTGCCCTTTCTCAAGTGTCAGGCACAGATACATAGACAGCAAAGAAATTTGAAAGGATTTTTAGAAATATCTCTTTCTTGGAAAGTAAGTATGCCTTCTTGATCTAGAAAACATCAACTTTATGCACATAACTCTAGGTAGAAAACTATTAGGGATGTCACCTCTCTCCCAGGGAGGCCAGAACTTTTACTTTTTAGTTGAAGCCTGAGCTTGTTGTATGTTTAAGATGGATGCATGGAAATAGGTGAAGGCACTAAGGAAAAGAACCAGCACATGTTAGTATTTAATCACTTAAGTTTAAAAATAATGGCTTTCTTTTACTATTAAAAGTATATTTTATATTAAACCATATGTGTTTTATACAACTTATGGATTTGCATTCTCCATCCTTCAAAATAGGGCTTTTAGTGTTGCAAACATACAAAATTCAGTCTGGTCATTTATATTAAGAAGTGTGTATATGTTCCAATATAACATTACCTATGATGAGGAAAGCAAGTCACAAATGCAGGTGTGCATACAGAATTTTCGTGTAAAGTGATACTAAAATAGTCTCAACCTGTTTTGCAAACAGTGCAATCTCATCTATCCTTCTAGGTACTAGGACAGTCTTCTTGCATGAAAGACGTATTAAAGCCAATACAGGACACTCGAGGATTGGGATCCAGTCAGGTATCAAAATCCTCTGCAAGCTGCTGAATAGAGGACCAGTCAGGATTCTGAGCCTTTTCCAACTATACAGGCTACTAAGAGCACTAGTTCTGAGACTTTATTTATGTAAGATTGGGAATGTGTACTATGTGTGCTGCATTCTAATTCATTTCAGTCGTATACAACTCTTTGCGACCCTACAAGACTGTAGTCTGTAAGGCTCCTCTGCCCATGGGATTCTCCAGGCAAGAATACTGGAGTGGCTGCTGTATCCTCTTCCAGGGGATCTTCCCAACCCAGGGTTGGAACCCATGTCTTGTGTAGTTCCTGCATTGCAGGTAGATTCTTTACTGCTGATTGAGCAGGGAATCCCATGTGTACTATACTTTTAGCCAAAAAGAAAACCAATTTCTCCATCTAGTATGTTAATTAATAAGCCCACTGGGCTTTGACTGAAGATAAGCAAAATCGAAAATTTTGGCTAACAGCCCCTTCTGAATTGTTGAACTTTGAATAGCATCTAACACTTTACCTCAGACTTTATACTCTAAGTTAGAAAATCTCAAGAGTTAACTAACTGCTCCTAGAGTATAAATTAAAATTAACACATTGAAATATTTAAAATAATTACAGGCCAACTAGCAAGAACTTAGAATGCAAATATATTCATATTATTATGAAAATTAATGTTTTGAGTCAAGAATAGTGATTCAAACTTCATAATGTTGGATAAATGGTTTTCTTAAATAAATGCCTAAGGCACATTCATTAATAGCTTCAGTTTATAATCCATATATATGAATAATGATTTGTTTCCTTCTATCCTCAGAATTTCTGTAATTTTAGTTCATTAAAAAAAAAGAAATGATAGGGAGAACAAGATGGCAGAAGAGGAGGTGGACGTAAATACATTTCTCTCATTAGGAATACACCTTCAGACACAGAAGTGCATGCAGAACATCAGCTGAGAGTGTACAGGAGTTCTTGACCAATGGAAAAGAATATGTAGAACCATGTAAAACTTGATAGGATGCAGGAACTAGGGGGAAAGCAAAAGTGTTAGCAGGACTGGACCTGCCCTCAACAGGTGGGGGAACTGAAGCAGGGTCTAATTCCCACATCGGGGCAACTGTCTGAGTCAGAGGAAAAACATTTAAGACTGAGAGTGAAACAGCTGATCTGTGGCAGCTTAAATGGAATGAGAATCAGACAGTCCTTACCACAGCCATACATATCCCGGACAGGGACACAGGTCCCCTAGAAGGCGCAGCACCTGGGAGCTGGGATTTAGGGATTTTGGAGCAATCCCAGGGCGAGGGCTGCTATTGACTATGGAGAGATGGATCGAGGGGATGGGAAGGAGATCGTGGTGGGAAATGCCTGTGGAGGAAAGCCAGGCAACCATGGAAGCAAGGCGATACTGCTGAGTCACATGTAGGGGTGGAACCATCACCATAGCCTCTCTTTCCCCACATGCCAGCATTGGAAGCTGGACCATAGAGAGGCTGGCCCATCAAATGCCTGACACACTGACCTATAGAGCAGGACCCCACCCAGAGTAATCCTTTAAGTGCCTGATGCGCCAATCTACAGAGTAGGACCCCAGCCAGAGGGGCTCCTCTATATGCCTGACAAGCAGAACAACAAAGAAGGACCCCAGGCAAGGGAACCCTCTAAGTGCCTGAATGGACAGAGCTACAGAGAAAGACTGTCCAAAGAGGCCTTCTCATCACCAGCTAAGACTCTGATAGGGCCATAATTCCTGCAGTGGAGGCAGTCTGTGTCCCTGCACCCTTGGCGCTGCCAGGGTCGCCACAAGCCAAGATTCTGCACCACCTCCATGCTCAAAACTTACTGAATCAGAGCTGCCACAGGCAAAAAAATCATGCATCTATGCATATAGAGTCACTTCGTTCATGTCCAACTCTTTGCGACCCTGTGGAATGTGGCCTGCCAGGCTTCTTTGTCAGGGCATTTTACCAGGCAAGAATACTGGAGTGTACTGGCCAATTTGGTTGCCATATCCTTCTAGAGCACTACATTTCCTGCTGCCCCAGGTGCCAACTCCCCTGAATACCTGGTGTTGCCTGAACCCCTGCAGCCCAAGCAGCTGCACCACCTCCACACCTGCTTCTCACTTGGCCAGACCCAAGTCCTCCAGGGAAGCCTAAAGAACAAACTCCAGTGGATGACCCACGTGCAGAGATGGAAATAAAACCACAATTGAAACCCAGGGGCAGTGTGGCTAAGGAAGAAGACCCAAAACCGTTCCACCAGCTGTAAAAGCTGCAGATAAAATCCAATCAACTAGGCACACTCTGCATCTATGGAATATATAAAAGGACATTAAGAGCTCCCTATATAAATGCACTAGTTCTGATAGCCATGGACATTGGAGGCAAGAACACACAAGAGTAGGACCAGATTAGAATCTGAGCTGCCCCCACAGCAGGTGGGGAGGGCACAGTGATGGAGGGCATCCTAGGGAGATGAGGTGGACTGTGACTCTCAGCAAGGAAAAGGACTCTGATAGCAGTGACTCAAGAAAACATTTCTTATTCTTATGTTTTGATTTGTTCTGTAGATTCTTCTGGATTTTTTTTTTTTTTACTTTTTTCTTTATTTTCCTTTTTTTTTAAATTTTATTTTTAAATTTTACATAATTGTATTAGTTTTGCCAAATATCAAAATGTTTTTTATTTTATTTTATTTTTAAACCTGAAACACTGTATTAGTTTTGCCAAACATCAAAACGAATCTGCCACAGGTATACATGTGCTCCCCATCCTGAACCCGCCTCACTTCTCCCTCCCCGCACCATCCCTCTGGGTCATCCCAGTGCACCAGCCCCAAGCATCCAGTATCATGCATTGAACCTGGACTGGAAACTCGTTTCACACATGATATTACACATGTTTCAATGCCATTCTCCCAAATCTTCCCACCCTCTCCCTCTCCAACAGAGTCCATAAGACTGCTCTATATATCAGAGTCTCTTTTGCTGTCTCGTACACAGGGTTATTGTTACCATCTTTCTAAATTCCATATATATGCATTAGTATACTGTATTGGTGTTTTTCTTTCTGGCTTACTTCACTCTGTATAATAGGCTCCAGTTTCATCCACCTCATTAGAACTGATTCAAATGTGTTCTTTTTAATGGCTGAGTAGTACTCCGTTGTGTATATGTACTACTGCTTTCTTATCCATTCATCTGCTGATGGATGTCTAGGTTGCTTCCATGTCCTGGCTATTATAAACAGTGCTGCGATGAACATTGGGGTACACGTGTCTCTTTCCCTTCTGGTTTCCTCAGTGTGTATGCCCAGCAGTGGGATTGCTGGATCATAAGGCAGTTCTATTTTCAGTTTTTTAAGGAATCTCCACACTGTTCTCCATAGTGGCTGTACTAGTTTGCATTCCCACCAACAGTGTAAGAGGGTTCCTTTTTCTCCGCACCCTCTCCAGCATTTATTATTTGTAGACTTTTGGATTGCAGCCATTCTGACTGGTGTGAAATGGTACCTCATAGTGGTTTTGATTTGCATTTCTCTGATAATGAGTGATGTTGAGCATCTTTTCATGTGTTTGTGAGCCATCTGTATGTCTTCTTTGGAGAAAAGTCTATTTAGTTCTTTGGCCCATTTTCTGATTGGGTCATTTATTTTTCTGGAGTTGAGCTGTAGGAGTTGCTTGTATATTTTTGAGATTAGTTGTTTGTCAGTTGCTTCATTTGCTATTATTTTCTCCCATTCTGAAGGCTGCCTTTTCACCTTGCTAATAGTTTCCTTTGTTGTGCAGAAGCTTTTAAGTTTAATTAGGTCCCATTTGTTTATTTTTGCTTTTATTTCCAATATTCTGGGAGGTGGGTCATAGAGGATCCTGCTGTGATGTATGTCGGAGAGTGTTTTGCCTATGTTCTCCTCATCTTCCAGCAAACAAAAACCCAGGTCCAGACAGCTTCACAGCTGAATTCTACCAAAAATTTAGAGAGGAGCTAACACCTATCCTGCTCAAACTCTTTAAGAAAATTGCAGAGGAAGGTAAACTTCCAAACTCATTCTATGAGGCCACCATCACCCTAATACCAAAACCTGACAAAGATCCTACAAAAAAAGAAAACTACAGGCCAATATCACTGATGAACATAGATGCAAAAATCCTTAACAAAATTCTAGCAATCAGAATCCAACAACACATTAAAAAGATCATACACCATGACCAAGTGGGCTTTATCCCAGGGATGCAAGGATTCTTCAATATCCGCAAATCAATCAATGTAATACACCACATTAACAAATTGAAAAATAAAAACCATATGATTATCTCAATAGATGCAGAGAAAGCCTTTGACAAAATTCAACATCCATTCATGATAAAAACTCTCCAGAAAGCAGGAAAGAAGGAACATACCTCAACATAAGAAAAGCTATATATGACAAACCCACAGCAAACATTATCCTCAATGGTGAAAAATTGAAAGCATTTCCTCTAAAGTCAGGAACAAGACAAGGGTGTCCACTTTCACCATTACTATTCAACATAGTTTTGGAAGTTTTGGCCACAGCAATCAGAGCAGAAAAAGAAAGAAAAGGAATCCAAATTGGAAAAGAAGAAGTAAAACTCTCACTGTTTGCAGATGACATGATCCTCTACATAGAAAACCCTAAAGGCTCCACCAGAAAATTACTAGAACTAATCAATGACTATAGTAAAGTTGCAGGATATAAAATCAACACACAGAAATCCCTTGCATTCCTATACACTAATAATGAGAAAACAGAAAGAGAAATTAAGGAAACAATTCCATTCACCATTGCAACAGAAAGAATAAAATACTTAGGAATATATCTACCTAAAGAAACTAAAGACCTATATATATAAAACTATAAAACACTGGTGAAAGAAATCAAAGAGGACACTAATAGATGGAGAAATATACCATGTTCATGGATTGGAAGAATCAATATAGTGAAAATGAGTATACTACCCAAAGCAATTTATAGATTCAATGCAATCCCTATCAAGCTACCAACGGTATTCTTCACAGAGCTAGAACAAATAATTTCCCAATTTGTATGGAAATACAAAAAACCTCAAATAGCCAAAGCGATCTTGAGAAAGAAGAATGGAACTGGAGGAATCAATCTACCTGACTTCAGGCTCTACTACAAAGCCACAGTTATCAAGAGAGTATGGTACTGGCACAAAGACAGAAATATAGATCAATGGAACAAAATAGAAAGCCCAGAGATAAATCCACGCACCTATAGACACCTTATCTTTGACAAAGGAGGCAAGAATATACAATGGATTAAAGACAATCTCTTTAACAAGTGGTGCTGGGAAATCTGGTCAACCACTTGTAAAAGAATGAAACTAGAACACTTTCTAACACCATACACAAAAATAAACTCAATATGGATTAAAGATCTAAACATAAGACCAGAAACTATTTTTTTCTTTTTTATTCCCCCCTCTGTTGCAGTTGTCGATTTTATTTGCACTATGAAGTCTAATTAAGCATTTGAAATTTTTTTTCTCTCAGTCACATTTTTATTGTTATAAACCTCTGCCTCTATGCTAGGCTTTTGCAGTTCATGGAGTTTTCCTTTTTTTCTCTCTCTCTTTTTTTAATTTTAGTTTTCTTAAACCTATTAGTATTTTTTCTACATTTATGCCTTTGTTTGCTTTTCCTACTGTTCTTTTCCCCTTACTGTTATCTTTAATGTATATAAATCTTCTTTATCTACCTCTTTTTAACTTCACATATCTATTCTTTCTCTCTTTTCTTTCTTTCCTTTCCTCTCAGCATATTGTTAGTTTTGTTTTCATTCCTTTATTCCCTACTTGGCACCTTGTTTTAGTTTTGTTTTCCAGTTTGTACTTTAGTTAGTTTGTTCTTAACTGGCAGATATAATTTTTTATTTCCTTTGTTCACTGGGTCAAGCTACTGCAATTTATTTTTGTTGGACTGTTTTGATTTTGCTTATGGGTGTATATGTGTATATTCCATTATTTTAATTATTATTTGTCTGGTTTTGTTACTGCCATTTGTCTGGGGTTCATCTTTGGTTCCTCGTTTTTGGGTATTTGTTTTAATCTCGCTTAATGCCTGCTTATTTAACTTAAATGCAGAGTACATCATGAGAAACACTGGTCTGGAAGAAGCACAAGCTGGAATCAAGATTGTCAGAAGAAATATCAATAACCTCAGATATGCAGATGACACCACCCTTTTGGCAGAAAGTGAAGAGGAACTAAAAAGCCTCTTGATGAAAGTGAAAGTGGAGAGTGAAAAAGTTGGCTTAAAGCTCAACATTCAGAAAACGAAGATCATGGCATCCGGTCCCATCACTTCATGGGAAATAGATGGGGAAACAGTGGAAACAGTGTCAGACTTTATTTTTTGGGGCTCCAAAATCACTGCAGATGGTGACTGAAGCCATGAAATTAAAAGACACTTACTCCTTGGAAGGAAAATTATGACCAACCTAGATAGCATATTCAAAAGCAGAGACATTACTTTGCCAACAAAGGTCTGTCTAGTCAAGGCTATGGTTTTTCCTGTGGTCATATATGGATGTGAGAGTTGGACTGTGAAGAAGGCTGAGCGCCGAAGAATTGATGCTTTTGAACTGTGGTGTTGGAAAAGACTCTTGAGAGTCCCGTGGACTGCAAGGAGGTCCAACCAGTCCATTCTGAAGGAGATCAGCCCTGGGATTTCTTTGGAAGGAATGATGCTAAAGCTGAAACTCCAGTACTTTGGCCACCTCATGCGAAGAGTTGACTCATTGGAAAAGACTGATGCTAGGAGGGATTGGGGGCAGGAAGAGAAGGGGACGACAGAGAATGAGATGGCTGGATGGCATCACCGACTCAATGGACAAGAGTTTGGGTGAACTCTGGGATTTGGTGATGGACAAGGAGGCCTGGCATGCTGCAATTCATGGGGTCTCAAAGAGTCAGACACTACTGAGCAACTGAACTGAGCTGAACTGAATGCCATAATAAACCATGTGTAGAATCTTCGTTCCTGACCAGAGATCAAGCCCTGAGCCTTTGGAATGGGAGCACTGCCTCCAAGACCCTAGACTACCAGAAAATAAACAATAAGGAGTATCAAATAGTGAGAACTCACACAAAGGAAACCACTTGGATAGAAGACCCATCCACCCAACCACCAGTAGCACCCTGTGCAGGACACCTCATCTAAACAACAAACAAAACACCAAGACACATACTAAGCAAACTAACAAAGACTAAACACTAAGAAAGAATAAGACCAAGAAAGAATACTAAAAGCAGCAAGGGAAAAGCAACAAGTAACATACAAGGGGAACCCCATACATTTAACAGCTGATCTTTCAGCAGAAACTCTGCAGGCCAGAAAGGAATGGCAGGATATATTTAAAGTACTGAAAGGGAAAAATCTACAACCAATTTTACTGTACCCTGCAAGGATCTCATTCAAAATTGACGTGGAAAAATAAAAAGCTTTTCAGAGAAGCAAAAGTTAACAGAATTCAGTACCACCAAACCAGCTTTACAACAAATGTTAAAGGGACTTACATAGTCAAGAAATGCAAGAGAAGGTAAGATCTACAAGATCAACCCCAAACAATTAAGAATATGGCAATAGAAACATATATATCGATAATCACTTTAAACATAAATGGATTAAATGCTCCAACCAAAAGACACCTACTAACTGAATGGATACAAAAACAAGACCCATATATATGCTGTCTACAAGAAACCCACTTCAGACCTAAAGACACATATAGACTGAAAATGAGAGGGTGGAAAAATATATTCCAGGCAAATGGGAAGCAAAAGACAGCTGGAGTAGCAATCCTCATAACACACAAAATAAATCTTAAAATAAAGAAGATTATAAGAGATAAGGAAGCACACTACATAATGATCAATGGATCAATCCAAGAGGAAGACATAAGAATTGTAAATATCTATGCACCCAACATACGGGAACCTCAATACATAAGACAAATACTAACAGACATAAAAGGAGAAATTGACAGTAACACAATAATAGTAGGAGAGTTTAACACCCCATTCACACCAAAGAACAGATCATCAAAACAGAAAACGAATAAGGAAACTCAAGTCTTAAATGATACATTAGATGAGATGGATCTCATTGATATCTTCAGGACATTTCATCCAAATGCAGAAGAATACACCTTCTTCTCAAGCACACATGGAACATTCTCCAGGATCAACCACATCTTGGGTCACAAATCAAACCCCAGTAAATTTAAGAAAATTGAAAACGTATCAAGCATCTTCTCCAACCACAGAGAAGAAATATCAATTTCAAGGAAAAAAATACTGAAAAAAAAAAAAAACACAAACACATGGAGATTAAACAATACATTTCTAAATAACCAACAGGTTACTGGAAAAATCAAAGGGGTAATCAAAATTTTCTAGAACAAATGACAATGAAAATATGACATTTCAAAACCTATTGGATGCAGCAAAAGCAGTTCTAAGAGAGACGTTCATAGCAATACAATCCTACCTCAAGAAAAACATCGAATAGACAACCTAACTTTACACCTAAAACAACTGGAAAAAGAAGAACAAAAAAAAAATTAGTAGAAGGAAAGAAATCATAAAGATCTGAGCAGAAATAATTGAAAAAGAAATGAAAGAAACAATAGTAAAATTAATAAAAATAAAAGCTGGTTCTTCAAGAAGATAAACAAACTTGACAATCCTTTAGCCAGACTCATCAAGAAAAAAGAGAGAAGAATCAAATCAACAAAATTAGAAATGAAAAAGGAGAGGTTATAACAGATAATGCAGAAATACAAAGGATTATAAGTGACTATTATGAACAACTATATGGCAATAAAATGGATAACCTGGAAAAAATGGACAGATCCTTAGAAAAGTTCAGTCTTCCAAGGCTGAACCAGGAAGAAATAGAAATTATGAACAACCCAATTATAAGCACTGAAATTGAAGCTGTGATAGAACAGTCTTATGGACTCTGTTGGAGAGGGAGAGGGTGGGAAGATTTGGGAGAATGACATTGAAACATGTGTAATATCATGTATGAAAAAAAAAAAAAAAAAAAGCCCAGGACCAGATGGCTTCACAGAAGAATTCTATCAAATATTTAGAGAAGAGCTAATGCTTATCCTTCTAAAACTTTTTCAAAAAATTGCAGAGGAAGTAACACTTCCAAACTCATTCTATGAGGCCACCATCACAGGGATACCAAAACCAAAGACAACAGGAAAAAAAGAAAAAAGAAAGCTACAGGCCAATATGACTGATGAACATAGATGTAAAAATCCTCAGCAAAATTTTAGCAAACAGAATTCAGCAACACATCAAAAACCTCATACACCATGATCAAGTTGGGTTTATTCCAGGGATACAAGGATTCTTCGACATACGCAAATCAATCAATATGATACACTGTATTAACAAATTGAAAGATAAAAACCATATGATAATCTCAATAGATGCAGAAAAAGCCTTTGACAAAATTCAGCACCCATTTGTGATTAAAACTCTTCAAAAAATGGGCATAGAAGGAACCTACCTCAACATAGTAAAGGCCATATATGATAAGCCTACAGCAAACATTATACTCAATGGTGAAAAACTGAAAGCATTCCCCATAAGATCAGGAAGAAGACAAGGGTGTCCATTTTCAAAATTATTCAACATAGTTCTGGAAGTCCTTGCTACAACAATCAGAGAAGAAAAAGAAATAAAATGAATGCAGATCAGAAAAGAAGTAAAGCTCTCACTGTTTGCAGATAACATGATACTATACATCAAAAACCCTAAAGATAGTATCAGAAAATTACTAGAGCTAATCAGTGAAATTAGCAAAGTTGCAGGATACAAAATCAATACACAAAAATCACTTGCAGTTCTATATACTAACAATGAAAAATCAGAAAGAGAAATTAAGGAATCAATCCCATTCACCATTGCAACAAAAAGAATAAAATATCTAGGAATAAATCTACCTAGGGAGACAAAAGAACTGTACACAGAAAATTATAAGATACTGATGAAATAAATCAAAGATGACATAAACAGATGGAGAGATATTCCATGTTCCTCAGTAAGAAGAATCAATATTGTGAAAATGACTATACTACCAAATGCAATATACAGATTCAATGCAATCCCTATCAAATTATCAATGGCATTTTTCACAGAACTAGAACAAAAAATTTCACAATTCATATGGAAACACAAAAGACAGTGAATAGCCAAAGCAGTCTTGAGAAAGAAGAATGGAGCTGAAAGAATCAACCTTCCTGACTTCAGATTATACTACAAAGCTGCAGTCATCAAGACAGTATGGTACTGGCACAAAAACAGAAATATAGACCAATGGAACAAGATAGAAAGCCCAGAAATAAACCCATGCACCTATGGGTACTTTATTTTTGACAGAGGAGGCAAGAATATACAATGGGGCAAAAACAGACTCTTCAATAAATGGTGCTGGGAAAACTGGACAGCTACATGTAAAATAATGAACCTAGAACACTTCCTAACACCATACACAAAGATAAACTCAAAATGGATTAAAGACCTAAATGTAAGACCAGAAACTATAAAACTCTTAATAGAAAAACATAGGCAGACTACTCGATGACATTAATCAAAGCAAAATCCTCTATGACCCACCCCCTAGAGTAATGGAAATAAAAGCAAAAGTAAGCAAGTGAGACCTAATTAAACTTAAAAGTTTTTGCACACCAAAGGAAACTACAAGCAAGGTGAAAAGACAACCCTCAGAATGGGAAAGAATAATAGCAAATGACAAAGGATCAATTTCCAAAATATACAAGCAGCTCATACAACTCAATACCAGAAAAACAAACAACCCAATCAAAAAGTGGAAAAAAGACCTAAACAGGCATTTCTCCAAAGAAGACATACAGATGGCTAACAAACACAAGAAAAGATGCTCAACATCGCTCATTATTAGAGAAATGCAAATCAAAACTACAGTGAGATATCACCTCACACTGATCAGAATGGCCCTCATCAAAAGGTCTACAAACAATAAATGCTTGAGAGGATGTGGAGAAAAGGGGATGCTCTTGCACTGTTGGTGGGAATGTAAATTGATATAGCCACTATGGAAGACAGTGTGGAGATTCCTTAAAAAGCTAGAAATAAAACCACCATATGACCCAACAATCCCATGCCTAGGCATAAACCCTGAGGAAACCAAAGTTGAAAAAGATACGTGTATCCCATTGTGCATTGCAGCAATATTTACAATAGCTAGAAAATGGAATCAACCTTGATGTCTAATGACAGAAGAATGGATAAAGAAGTTGTGATACATATACAAAGAGGACTATTACTCAGCCATAAAAAGGAACACATTGGAGTCAGTTCTAATGAGGTGGATGAACCTAGAACCTATTATAAAGAGTGAAATAAGTCAGAAAGAGAAAGATAAATACCATATTCTAACACATATGAGAAATGCTGGACTGGAAGAAACACAAGCTGGAATCAAGATTGCCGGGAGAAATATCAATAACCTCAGATATGCAGATGACACCACCCTTATGGCAGAAAGTGAAGAGGAACTAAAAAGCCTCTTGATGAAAGTGAAAGTGGAGAGTGAAAAAGTTGGCTTAAAGCTCAACATTCAGAAAACAAAGATCATGGCATCAGGTCCCATCACTTCATGGGAAATAGATAGGGAAACAGTGGAAACAGTGTCAGACTTTATTTTTCTGGGCTCCAAAATCACTGCAGATGGTGACTGCAGCCATGAAATTAAAAGACGCTTACTCCTTGGAAGAAAAGTTATGACCAACCTAGATAGCATATTCAAAAGCAGAGACATTACTTTGCCAACAAAGGTCCGTCTAGTCAAGGCTATGGTTTTCCCAGTGGTCATGTATGGATGTGAGAGTTGGACTGTGAAGAAGGCTGAGCGCCAAAAAATTGATGCTTTTGAACTGTGGTGTTGGAGAAGACTCTTGAGAGTCCCTTGGACTGCAAGGAGATCCAACCAGTCCATTCTGAAGGAGATCTGGGATTTCTTTGGAAGGAATGATGCTAAAGCTGAAACTCCAGTACTTTGGCCACCTGATGCAAAGAGTTGACTCATTGGAAATGACTCTGATGCTGGGAGAGATTGGGGGCAGGAGGAGAAGGGGACAACAGAGGATGAGATAGCTGGATGGCATCACTGACTGGATGGACGTGAGTCTGAGTGAACTCTGGGAGTTGGTGATGGCCAGGGAGTCCTGGCGTGCTGCGATTCCTGGGGTCGCAAAGAGTTGGACACAACTGAGCGACTGAACTGAACACATATATATGGAATCTAGAAAAATGGTACTGAAGAATTTATTTACAGGACACAGTGGAGAAACAGACATAGAGAATAGACTTATGAACATGGCGAGAGGGGAGGAGAGGGTGAGATGTATGGAAAGGGTAACATGGAAACTTATATTACCATATGTAAAATAGATAGCCAACAGGAATTTGCTTTATGGCTCAGGAAACTCAAATAGAGGCTCTGCATCAACCTAGAGGGAGATGGGAGGGAGGTTCAAAAGGGAGGGGATATATGTATACCTATGGCTGATTCATGTTGAGGTTTGACAGAAAACAACAAAAGTCTGTAAAGCAATTATTCTTCAATTTAAAAATGAATAATTTTTTAAAGAAAAAAGCTGGAGGTGATATTACATGGTTGATGCAAACAAGGCAAGAAGAAAAGTTAGGAGACTGGTTTAAATAACTTGAAAAAATATATACTATCTAGTTGAAAAAGGAGGCTTCATTTGAAATGCAGACAGTTACTCAGCAATCAAGCTATTTCTGTCTGAGTCACCATCTTCGTGCAGTTGGCATTATTAAAATTAAGTGCCTAACTGTTTCAGAGTCCTGAGGATGGTATGACTACATTGAAATGTGTCAATAGAGTTAGGTAGAGTACAATGGTACAGAGAGAATAGCTCCTCAGCCTCTGTAACTGAATTTAAAATCTTAAAACATTTATGGTGTTAAAGTATGCATTTTGTTTTTAATGAAAGTCATGCATATAACAACACTGGTAATACAGAAGGAGGAAAAATATTTTCAACTGATACAGTATATCGTTATTGAATATCATTCAGACCTAAGAGGTCATTTATAAGGGAAAACTGACAAATTAAAATATGTACTCCAAAGCCTGATGTGACTAGATATAGATTTTGTTAATAGCTTGCTATTCTATGGTTATATATTATTGTCCAATTATTAGATCATGTCTGGGCAAATGAAATATTAATGTATTGATGTAGATTATTCATTCATTCTGCATTCAATTAATATCTAATAATGCAAACCACTTCTCTAAAACAACTCACTGATCTTTGGCCCTTTCCTAATGACTCCAGATGATTATTGATAAGTTTCTTTTGAATCCCAAATATTAAATAGAGGTGCTTCAGGCTAAAAAGAAGACAAAGAAGGTGATACTCCTGTCTCTGATTCTATGCTTCTATTTATGCCTACATTAAGCATAAACCTTTCTACTTTTTATTTGTTTTATGTAAAGGAATTCCCCCTAATATTCGTTCATTTATCAAAAGTTTTGTGTCACTACTATGGTGTCAGATCTTGTCTTATCCCTTGGTTTTGTTCAAAAACCACTGACTATACTAACATTTCCCAGGATGCTATTTAAAAGTTCTCTCACCATACATTCATCCATGTATTCATTTGTTTAAAATGTATTGAGCTCCAGCACTGAAGAATTGATGCTTTTTGAACTGTGGTGTTGGATAAGACTCTTGAGAGTCCCTTGGACTGCAAGGAGGTCCAACCAGTCCATCCTAAAGGAGATCAGTCCTGGGTGTTTATTGGAAGGACTGATGCTGAAGCTGAAACTCCAATACTTTGGCCACCTCATGTGAAGAGTTGACTCAGTGGGAAAGACCCTGATGCTGGGAGGGATTGGGGGCAGGAGGAGAAGGGGACAACAGAGGATGAGATAGCTGGATGGCATCGCCGACTTGATGGACATGAGTTTGAGTGAACTCTGGGAGCTGGTGATGGACAGGAAGGTCTGGCGTGATGTGGTTCATGGGGTTGCAAAGAGTCAGACACGGCTGAGTGACTGAACTGAACTGATAGAAACAAAGTGTTCACTGGAGCCTAATCACTCCCCCTCTTCCCTAATAAATGCTTTTTATTTTACTCTTCTACTACTACAGTTAGGGTTTCCTGGGTGGCTCAGATGGTAAAGAATATACCTGCAGTGCAGGAGATGTGGGCTCAATCCCTTGGGTCAGGAAGATCCCTTGGAGAAGGGACTCCATCCACTCCAGTAATCTTGCCTGGGAAATCCCATGGACAGAGAAAGAAGCCTGGTGGGCTATTGCCCTTGGGGTCTCAAAGAGTCAGACACAACTGAAGTGACTTAGCATGCACGCATTCTCTCTGTCTCTATAGTATCTGTTTTGTCTCTGTCTCTCTCTAAGAATTCAGATCACACAAACACTATTCCATATGTAGAAACCCAACACAGTCACCACCTTTTAGCTACAATTCAAATCAAAGTCAATGCACTACAATCTTTCTTAAAGTCATTCTGGACTAGCTTGTGCAGGTCCCTCACTCCCCAGAGGTCACTTTGTGTAAATGACTGACTTCTTTTCAGATGTTTTTGGTATGTGAAGTGTCATTAGTATCAACACACAAACCACTGACTGAGGGACTCTGATCCCTTCACAGGGCAGTCACAAGAGTCGAGGAACTTGTGTTAAACTGGAGAGGGAGTGTTTGGGTGCAGACTAAATGTATATCCAGCTCACAACTCCACATCATGGCAGCATCTGCTTTCTTAGCATCCATACAAGTGCATAACTTCAGTTGTAACAAAGAGCTATTTGTACTTAATTTTCCATTTCAGAAGTTTCTCTGTGTAAACAAGGTGTATGTAATTTCACAGCAAATGAAAGTAGAAGAAATGCAGGAGAATGTATATTAGACAAAACACGGCAAGAAATTTAGAGAAACAAGAAGCTAAGCATATGGGAATGTCAAGATAAGTAAGATCAAAAGTCTTTTGAACAAGGAAATGTTACATAAGCCAGTGCAATCAAAAGCATGAACCCCAGGCCACCATCAACTGGGAATTTGTTACGAATACAAATCCATAGGCCCCACCAGCTCCACCAAATCAGGATTCTGGGAGTGGAGCCCAGCAATCTGTGTTTTAACAAGTTCTCCTGATGATTCTGAGGCAAGCTAAAGATTAAGAAATACTGCTTCAAGTGACATAAAAAGCAATTGATGACCCAGGGCTGCCAGGGATAAAGCTTTTGCAGACAAGAGGTTTATGAGCAGTCTCCATAGGTATCCTTTCAAAAGAAGATAGATCTAATAAATGCTGTCAAAGAAAATAAATTATGAAAATGAGACATTAAGAAGAAAGACTGTCTTCAGTAAAAGAAATTTAATACTTGCATATTAAAGGTCAGAGGAAGTAAAGAAGGGATGTGCTAAGGATATTTATGTGCAGTTCCTCTGGGAGTGGGAGTGGAAGTTTCTAAACAGAGATTTGTGAAAGTGAATTAAAGTGACTATTAAGAGGAGGAAAGGGGTTATATAGAATAATCAGCATGAAAGTAGAATTTTTAAAATTAAAACACTAAATATTTTTGAACAAATCTATTTCTTACTATAAATACTGAATCCAGAATTATACTTTTTTTTCTATCTCCACTATTTTTTTCTATTTTTATTTGTATTTTTCTCTATTTATCACTATCATCGTCCAAGTCAACATCTCTCCCACTTGGCTTCTGGAAACAGTATCCTAACCGGACCTATTGATTGTACTTGCTCCCCTCCAATCTAAATATAGCGATCAGTGTGAATTCAGTTCAGTTCAGCTCAGTCACTCAGTCGTGTCCGACCATTTGCGACCCCATGAATCACAGCACGCCAGGCCTCCCTGTCCGTCACCAACTCCCGGAGTTCACTCAGACTCACATCCATTGAGTCAGTGATGCCATCCAGCCATCTCATCCTCTGTCGTCCCCTTCTCCTCCTGCCCCCAATCCCTCCCAGCATCAGAGTCTTTTCCAATGAGTCAACTCTTCGCATGAGGTGGCCAAAGTACTGGAGTTTCAGTTTCAGCATCATTCCCTCCAAAGAAATCCCAGGGCTGATTTCCTTCAGAATGGACTGGTTGGATCTCCTTGCAGTCCAAGGGACTCTCAAGAGTCTTCTCCAACACCACAGTTCAAAAGCATCAATGCTTCGGCGCTCAGCTTTCTTCACAGTCCAACTCTCACATCCATACATGACCACTGGAAAAACCATAGCCTTGACTAGACGGACTTTTGTTGGCAAAGTAATGTCTCTGCTTTTCAATATGCTATCTAGGTTTGGTCATAACTTTTCTTATATTATGCCAATTCCTAGCTTATCACAATCTTAATTTCACCATTATATATAAAGTAAAAATTTCTTACCATAGGATGAGCTAGAGCCTGCCTACCTTTCTGATACCTCAAGTATCTCAAGACTTACCTCTTTCCTTTGCTCATGTTATGCCATCAGCAATGGCCATCAGTGTGTTACTCCAACAGGGCGAACTAGTCAGCAGCCTCCTTCCTTGGTTTAACATGTACTGGGCCCTGCTCATCATTCAATTCTCAGTTTCATTAGGGAATCACAGACCAAATCTGCTCATCCTGCCAGGCATGATAATAACCATTTACTTGACAGGACTCACAACAGGAGGTCCCAATAAGGAACACAATACTGACAAACTGCTGCCAAAACCAACTGGAAGAATTCAGGAGAGGCCAAAATGAGGGAGGAGATGCCAGCCCACACCATGTCTTACCAGCCTCCCAGAAATCCTCACGCTGGAGTCAAACTTGACTGAGAGGCGCACACCACCAGGAAGGGCCCTGAGTTGGGCCAAACATACTTTTGCCACCTGACCACCCGCTCCTCCCACCAAGAAATGCAAAGTAGGAAGAAAGAAACCTCATCTCTCCATACAGAGGTTAGCTATAGGCACACAGAGTTGTTTAGAGGTCTGTGAGGTATGAAACAGTCAGTTTATTAAACCCTCAGGACATGTGGACATATCTTCCCTCAAAGAGGTCAGATTATTTAGAAAAACAAGCAGATTATGAGCCAGAATTCATAAGAATTTACTTCTCCAAAAGACTTTGGATCACAGAGCTGTGAAATAAAGTGAAGAAGGATTTCCTGATTTGTTCAACATCACACATCTAATAATTACACGGCTCTGGACCTGGTCTCTGGTGTCAGGAAAACAAAGGATCTATCTGGCTTGAGTACCTTTAGTATTTATGGTTTTTTGAAATAGTTGAGACAAGGGACTATGCACTTAACTGTAGGGTGGGGACTGGCCAGGCTGAAAGTCCTGAAAGACTCAAAATCTCCCACTGTTAACTTCATACTGTGAATAAAAAATGTTGCCTGCCATGTCAGTAAAAAAAGGATGTGGCAGCTATCCATCTACTATAGCCAACCCAATGGTGAGCCCCGAGGGAATCCAGAATGGAGACAAAAGGACTGCCAGAAACCCTCAGCCACTGCTGCTAAGCTGCTGCTAAGTCGCTTCAGTCGTGTCCGACTCTGTGTGACCCCATAGATGGCAGCCTGCCAGTCTCCCCCGTCCCTGGGATTCTCCAGACAAGAACACTGGAGTGGGTTGCCATTTCCTTCTCCAATGCATGAAAGTGAAAGGTGAAAGTGAAGTCACTCAGTCGTGTCTGACTCTTAGTGACCCCATGGACTGCAGCCTACCAGGCTCCTCCGTCCATGGGATTTTCCAGGCAAGAGTACTGGAGTGGGGTGCCATTGCCTCCTTCAGAAGTGGCCTTCAGCCACTGCAGCCACCCGCAACAGCTCACCCTGAGGAGACTCTGGTTGGGACAGAACAGGATACTGGCCCCAGATAGCTGAGGTACATATCAAAAGAATAGTTTCAAGGAGCCCAGATTCTAGAATAGTCCCATATGTAGAAAAGTGCTAAATTCAGCTGGTTTTCTTTAATTAATAGTAGCCTTTGATGCGCTAACTACCTGGTATTTCTTGCAAACTCATATATCCTGGCTCCTCCCTTATCTCTTTGGAGCAGTCCCTCAGAGCTATCTGGAATACTGCCTCCAGGGCTTAAGTCCTCAGAAAGTCCACTGAATAAAATTTAATTCTCCACTTTTAGGTTCTACTTTTTTTTTTCCAGTCAACTAAAACACCAATTTCAAAACATTAAGGTGCCTTCCAAATTCTTTGGCCCATGTCATTTTTTCTTGATTCCCAGTCTGAACACTAAACTTATGAAGAGACTTGGGAATGTTGATGTAGACACAGATATTAAAAGAAATAAATGGGATGTAATATGAATTCACTGCTTTCCCCCCCTATTTTACTGGGAAAAATATGCAATTCAGATAAAAGCAACTAACTAAGAAACTTAGTTTTTTTTTTTATCACTAAGCACTATATGAATTCATAGAAACGGGAAAAGAAAAGATGTAAATAATGGTCACTGAGCTGAATCAACTGGTAGTACTGAACACATTTCTATTGATAGTTACTTGAAAACTTTGTTTTCATTTTACTGCATAGACAATAGTCTAATGATTGTTTCTTCGAAAAGTTATCTATAATCTCAGAAACCACCATCCCTGATTGTATTTAATCAACACTAGAACTTCCTGTTGAAAATAAACGCTGAAAGTCCCATAATATTAGCAGCAATCTCATGGAAGCCTCATTGTTTTAAGTCTTTCACTGTAAAGCCTCTGGGAAAAAACCTATGTTGTTCTCAATAAGTTTCCTTCCTTTAGTTATAAAACTCCTGAACATTTCTAACTAACTCTACCTTTTCATATTTAAGGCTTCCCTGGTGGCTCAGATGGTTAACAGTCTGCCGGGTTTGATCCCCTGGTTCAGGAGGATCCACTGGAGAAGGAAATGGCAACCCACTCCAGTACTCTTGCCTGTAAAATGCCATGGATGGAGGAGCCTGTCAGGCTACAGTCCATAAGGTGGCAAAGAGTCAGACATGACTGAGAAACTTCATTTTCACTTTCTTTTGCATATTTATGGCTATGTAAAACTGCTTTTTTTTTTTTTCTTTTAAGTCAAATTCTTTCTAGGGAATGGCATAAAAACTACAGGCTTTGGGGAAAGATTTACCAATAGATAACCAAAGATTACCAAAGATTTACCAAAATGATACTGGGAACTTTAGAAAAAAGTACCATATTAAGGACTTCATTTTCAAATCAATCTTCTAGGCCTGTCTAGACTCATATTGTTATAGCTCAAAAGAAAGGAACTTCCCAGGTGGCGCTAGTGGTAAAGAAACTGCTTGCCAATGCAGGAGGTGCAAGAGATGGTGGTTTGATCCATGGGTCATGAAGATCCCCTGGAAGAAGAAATGACAATTCGCTCCAATATTCTTGCCTGAACAATTCCATGGACACAGGAGCCTGGCAGGCTACAGTCCATGGGGTTGCAAAGAGTTGGACACGACTGAGCAACTGGTACCACTACATTCAGCAGAAAAAAGTAAACTCAAGTAGAAAATTTAGTCAATTGTACAAAGCACAAATTAGCTACTGATAAAACTTCAGTTTGCTGATACCAAGATTGCTTATTCCATTTATCAATACAATGCCGTGTTTCTGTATTAAGCAATACTAACACCTGGTAGGCTGTAGTCCATGGGGTCGCACAGAGTCGGACACAACTGAAGTGACTTAGCAGCAGCAGCAGCAACACCTGTTATCTTTATAGTGCTTTATACTTCATAAATCTATTTTAAAATATTTTATCTTTTTTAATTTGCATAAAAACTGCAGTGTCTGTGTGAAAGTTGCTCAGTCGTGTCCAGCTCTTTGCAACCCAGTGGACTGTATGTAGCCTGCCAGGCTCCTGTTTCCCTGGAATTCTCCAGGCAAGAATACTGGAGTGGGTAGCCGTTTCCTTCTCCAGGGGATCTGAGAAGGAGTCTTCCCAACCCATGGATGGAACCCAGGTCTCCAGCATTGCAGGCAGATTCTTTACTGTTTGAGCCACCAGGGAAGCCCCAAAATTGAAGAAGCTGGTTCAAATGTATCAATCACATAAGCAATTTTTAGAATGAAAAGAGCTCTTAAGAGGCCCTTTTTGTCTTGACACCAACCTTAAGCCAGGTAGCCTAGTGCTCTACTTAACTCATGCCCTTGATTACCTTTCAAATTTTTTGATCTCACAACAGCTTGTCTAACATGTTGGTTTTTCCCACAGATCAAAAGAGTAGAAGTGAAGAATAAGGAATTAACAGACAATCAGATCTCTTCCATGGCTTCCCCTTCAGTAACCTCGAAAACTGTGTGACCAAGAGAGCATCTAAAAAAAAAAAAATCACAAATAGTAAACAAACCTACAAGCATACACAAGTCTGTACACAGTGGGGAGATTGGCAATGATTCTGACACCCATCCCCTGTCTCAGTGATTAACTGAAATTACTTCCTTTTTGTCCCTTTAAAAACTTTCATGACCAAGCAGAATTTTCAGAAGTGCCTTTTGAGGAACATTGAGTCTGCCATCTCCCCAGATTGCCAATATTCTGGTTAAAGGCAACTTTCTTCTCTAATAACATTTGTCTTTCTCTCGAGTATTGATTTTTTTTTTTTTTTTTTTTTTGAGCAGCATGTAGCTGGACCTGAGTTTGGTAAAAATTACTGAATCTAATTTTATAAGTAAGGAGAAGAAAAAGGGCCCAAGCAGGTTTAATGAAAAATGCCACATAGTAAGTGCACAAACTAGAATTGTATCTTCCTATTTCACTTCTGTGATGTCTGTTCAATATCTAAAATATCTACTGGATATGCACCTGATGGGCTTCCCTGGTGGTTCTGCAGTAAAAAATCTGCCTGCCATGCAGGAGATGCAGGTTTGATCCCTGGGTCGGAAGATCCACCAAAGAAGGAAACGGTAACCCTCTGCAGTATTCTTGCCTAGGAAATCCCATGAACAGAGGAGCCTGGTTGGCTACAATCCATGGGGTCACAAAGAGTCAGACAGGACTTAGTGACTAAACAACAAACTACAACTACATGTACCTGGTAAGCACCTGTCCTATTGGAAGTGAGTCTGCTTGTCCTAAAATTATGCAAAAGCTACTACATTCACCATATTGTCAGTCAGTTCAGGCTCTCAGTCCTGTCCTACTCTTTGCAACCCCATGGACTACAGCACTCCAGGCTTCCCTGTCCATCCCCAACTCCCAGAGCTTGCTCATAGTCATGTCCATTGAGTATGTGATGCCATTCAACCATCTCATCCTCTGTCATCCCCTTCTCCTCCTGCCTTCAATCTTTCCCAGCATCAGGGAATGACTCTTTTTCAATGTCAGTTCTTTGCATCCGGTGACCAAAGTATTGGAGCTTCAGTTTCAGCATCAGTCATTCCAATGAATATTCAAGATTGATTTCCTTTAAGATTGACTGGTTTGATCTCCTTGCAGTCTCTCAAGTGTCTTCTCCCACACCACAGTTCATAAGTATCAATTCTTTGGTGCTCAGCTTTCTTTATGATCCAATTCTCACATCCGTACACATGACTACTGGAAAAACAACAGCTTTGACTAGACGGACCTTTGTCGGCAAAGTAATAACTCTGCTTTTTAATATGCTGTCTAGGTTGGTCATAACTTTTCTTCCAAGGAGCAAGTGTCTTTTAATTTCATGGCTGTAGTCACTATCTGCAGTGATTTTGGAGCCCAAGAAAATAAAGTCTGCCACTGTTTCCATTGATTCCCCATTTATTTGCCATGAAATGATGTCAAGATCTTAATGTTTTGAATGTTGAGTTTTAAGCCAGCTTTTTCACCCTCCTCTTTCACTTTCATCAACAGGCTTTTTAGTTCCTCTTCACTTTCTGCCATAAGGGTGGTGTCATCTGCATATCTGAAATAATTGATATTTTCCCCAGCAATCTTGATTCCAACTTGTTCTTCATACAGCCCAGCATTTCGTATGATGTACTCTGCATGTAAGGTAAATAAGCAGGGTGGCAATATACACCCTTGACCACTCCTTTCCCAATTTGGAACCATTCTGTCACACTATTATATGTGCTTTTTTTTTTTAACCTGTTAAGCTGGGTTACAAACAAAAGGCCCCACAGAGTCAAAGGGAAAAAGAACTTACCTGTCTGTTAAGTCTAGCACTTTCCCCTGACCTAATTTTGATTTGAGAGAAGATTGAGATTGATTTTCTTTAATGTTTTCATTGTGCTTTTTTTTGTTTTTTAGTTGCCCCTTAGAATAATCTCTTTATTTTCCTAATATCTATTTAGGAAACAGAGTTATCATTGGATAAAAGCCTACTTCTTCCTCTTGCTTAATTAAGGATCTTGGACGTGTTACCTTTCTTATTTAAGGTTAATTTTCCTCATCTACAAAATATGCAAGAGGATATCTCAAAGATTTTAGATGAAAAGAAATATGAGTAGATCAATGGAAGACATATGTCAATACTAAATAAGTATACTAATCATGATGATGATAATTAAGAAGGCAAAAAGGAAGAATGCACAGCAGATAGATATTGAGAACATATAAGGTGCCTTCTGTTCTGTTCTTTTATTTTTATCATGACATCTCTAGAGTTGCCTGCTTCAAAGTGACCTTCAGCTAAAGCTGGAATGCTCATTCTCTCATTCAGATTAGGAAGTCAGGATCTCATTTGGGAGTCAATAGAAGTCATGAATGGCATTAAAAAATTATAGAAAGAAGATGTAAATACAAATATATCAGCTAAAAATATATTAACTCTTCTTCAATCCACAAAACGGCTCTGTCAATGCAAACTTATTTATGAGTGAGTATAATTTCTCAAAAGTTAACAGAATTGTTATTGTCCATTCATTTTGGCCAATGGTTTTTAAATGTCTTTGCATAAAATAAAATGAATTTGAATAGGAGTTAAATTGCTAACAAAATCTGTTAACTGGGAATTTTTTTTAAAGTTAATTATAGCCTATGGAGTATTTTAAAAACTCATTTGTTCTCCTCTATTGGAGTAAGAGGATTTTGCTCCACTCCATAATCTAAATATCCCACAAACATATTTCTAAATGTTCAGAACAATAAAAAAGGTAAAATATATTACAGATTATCATAAAGATTCCAAATTATGGGGTCAATAAATGAAAAAAAAGAGTAAGTGAGTACATGTGGTGAAGAGACATCTAAGATGGCTCTTAATGATCCCACCTTCTCACTAGTAATCTTTGTTTATGAAACAGTGACTGTCTCTTTCACAATAGAATGTTTTTCAAAGTATTTGTTATATATACAGTAAGATAAGCTAATTTTGAAATTTTATTTTGGGGAACAACGTGTCATAATTCACTATAAAAAGAAATGAAGGGTCAAGTTAAAGGTCATATCCCATTTAAAACATTAATATGTAATAGATAGGAAAATGTAGACTTATTTCAATTGAATGGAAAGCAAACAATGGGATCTCAATTCTAGTTTGATAATCTAGTTTTCTCTCAAGGGCTATTTAAATTGGCCTGAAATTTCTCCATAACAAGTGATTCAGAATTCATTTTAAATTAGCATAAGCAAAAAACATATTTCAGTTCAGTTCAGTTCACTCACTCAGTCATGTCCAACTCTTTGCAACCCCATGATCCGCAGCACACCAGGCCTCCCTGTCCATCACCAACTCCCAGAGTTTACCCAGACTTATGTCCATTGAGTCAGTGATGCCATTCAACCATCTTATCCTCTGTCATCCCCTTCTCCTCCTGCCCTCAATCTTTCCCAGCATCAGGGTCTTTTCAAATGAGTCAACTCTTTGTATCAGGTGGCCAAAGTACTGGAGTTTCAGCTTCAACATCAGTCCTTCCAATGAACACCCATGACTGATCTCCTCTGTAGGATGGACTGGTGGGATTCTCAAGAGTCTTCTCCAACACCACAGTTCAAAAGCATCAATTCTTCGGCACTCAGCTTTCTTCACAGTCCAACTCTCACATCCACGCATGACCACTGGAAAAACCATAGCCCTGACTAGATGGACCTTTGTTGGCAAAGTAATATCTCTGCTTTTGAATATGCTATCTAGATTGGTCATAACTTTCCCTCCAAGGAGTGAGAGTCTTTTAATTTCATGGCTGTAGTCACCATCAGCAGTGATTTTGGAGCCCCCAAAAAATAACGTCTGACACTGTTTCCCCATCTATTTTCCATGAAGTGATGGGACCAGTTGCTATGATCTTTGTTTTCTGAATGTTGAGCTTTAAGCCAACTTTTTCACTCTCCTCTTTCATTTTCATCAAGAGGCTTTTGAGTTCCTCTTCACTTTCTGCCATAAGGGTGGTGTCATACTTTCCTTAGGTTGTCATTAATGAATGAATGGGTTGTCTAAATGATGAAACGCTTTCTAGTTACATTCTCAATTGAAATTATGATAAGGCTGCCTTTTAAAAGAGATATGATTTCAAAATTGCTGGATAACAGAGAAGGAAGAACTGGTCCAAGAAAGCACAAGATATAGTCAATCTTCACTGTTAGTGACTTTATGATGTGCACTTCAGATTGAAGCCACTGCAGATTGATGTAGGGGCACGTCATCTACTCTTACAATGCCAGAAGATCAATTAACTTGAGTTCATAAAAAAAAAAGTCTTTGTTAATCAGGTGTATTTAAAGCTGTTTTATTTCACTCTCTCTGATTTAAAGATATAACAGATTGCAATCTTGAAAGGTTTCCAATAATGAAAAATATTCATTAAAAATGAGTTGGTACACACTGATAAAAGGTGAGGCCATGAAAGTTAGAAAAACTGACTTCTTTTAGGTTCTAGACAGTAATTAATAAGACTGAGCAATGTTATAAGGGATAAAAATTCATTTAGACTCAGTTCGGTGGCAAAACTCTAATTGAGGATATGACCTTTCCACCTATTAGTTATCATGGCTCATAGTAGCCTGTGAAAAAGAAAAGTACAGCAGAGAGGAAATAAAGAACTAATGAGATCTGAAAAATCTATACAAGGATGACCTTTAATACGTATTGGCTCATAGAACTATGTGGAGAGAAACAGATCAAAAGCCAAGTAAGTACTTGAGGCAATTTTATTGACAGTGAAACCACACACTGGATTCTCTGTGAAACCACCACAAAACGTGATGATTGTTGGAGCATTACAAATTCTTTATACCCACTGCCACGTTCCAAATTAACGTGGGCCAGACACATGTTGTAAGCACTGTATAGCCGGCTAAAAAGGTTTCTTCCCCTTCAGATATTAACATCATATCTCAGATACTGATCACCCTTAAAAGTTGACATAAGGAGTGGTCAGGCCTTTTCCTTATAATTTATAGAGTAAAGGACCAGAAAGAAGTACCTCCTAGTCTTAAAGAGAGAACTCCACATTTATTATGAGACATTGGCCCACAATTGGGATGCACTAACTACATGGGAATTTGGAAGATAATCCTTCCAGAGAAGGTGAGTGTGTTTTATGTCTGGGAAGAAGATAAATTAGATACCAAAAATGTGGGCTGAGGAAGAGATTGGCCAGTTGAACACAAAATAATTTCCATTATCTCCTGGGCACAGTATTAGACCACATTTCTCACTCTGTCTTTCAGTGGGATGTACCTGGAATGAGTTCTGTCCACTGGACATGGGCCAAAGTGAAGTATACCATTGCCACCTCTGGCCTCCATGCTCTAACGTTTCTCACTCTCCTGGTAGATGTTGATGACTAGGTGACCTCAAAAGCCAAGTGTGGAAGATGCCAGAAACTCTGTATCAGTTTGTGTCCCTAAAGGATTGTACAGAACAGAGATTCCCCTACCCTTATCTTGACCATGAACTGGATTTTGTGTGAATCAGAAATTTAATGGTGTTACACCACTGAAATGTTGTGGGTTGATTTTTTCACTTAGCAGCAGCTATGTTTACTTGAATTAATATAAAAGCAAGTCATTTGCAAATATATAGGTCCCAAATATTTCACCTCCATGACTTATTTTTTCTGTACAGCCATGACATTTTTTGATTAGCAACAGTTCTTAATTGTGACATGGTTGAATCTGTAAAGTTTTCCCTGTAGAGTTAGTTCTGTCTGGCCTGCAGAGAAGAATCATCACTGAGCATTTTGGTGATGCTGGTGCCCCTCTCATCAGTACATCCCTAATATCTTTGGTAAATGGTTTGGCCTCTGTGCCCTCCTGTGGAACATAATCTTCTGATGGGGCTCTTGGCCTCGCATAATTTATCTGCTTCAGAATGCCCACTTCTTGGGGCTCTTGAATCCTTCCCCTCTATCTACAATGATATTTAAGGCAGTTCCCTTTCACCAACCACAAGTTATCATTTTCTCCAGGCTTCCATAGATTGCCCTAGGAGTAAACATCATATCCCAAGATATATATTTAAAACTAAACATCATATTATAAATTATCTTTAGTTTAAAGGACATGGATAGTACATCCAGGCTTAGAGGACAGGAATCCTTTCTGCACGCCATATTTACTTGGGGTGAGGGGGTGAGGGATAGAGACTAGAGATTAGAATAGCTTCATACCACTAGTGAGTCATGGGCTCCCCCGGTGGCACTAGTGGTAAAGAACCCGCCTGCCAATGCAGGAGACATAAGAGAAGTGGGTTCAATCCCTGGTTCGGGAAGATCTCCTGGTGAAGGGCATGGCAATCCACTCCAGTATTCTTGTCTGGAGAATCCCATGGACAGAGGAGCCTGGCAGGCTACAGTCCATAGGGCTGCAAAGAGTCGGACATGACTGAAGCAACTTTTCCTTGCATGCACTAGTGAGTCATATATATTTAATGGAATTTAATAAAAGTTGAGTTCATAAGGAATTGATAAGGCTATAATAGAAAACCTTCACTATACCATGGAGGCTTATGTGCTCGATGTTTGTTTTAACTAACTGAACATTGATGGGTTCACTGATATGAGCTATACTTGCTTAAAAATTTTGAGTTATGATTTGTGATATTTATGACTGTATATTAAATCATTAGTCCATAATTTTCTTATTCCATATAAATATAATTTTACTTTTGATAAAACTTATTTTTATTCTAAGAGTTTGTCTACTAAAGAAATTATCTGAGAATATGAAAATGAGAGAGGACATATCAGTCCAGGACTCAAGGTCTAATCCTGGTAATTCATATGATGTCAATAATATTCATACTTTTCAAAATAATTTTTTAAAGATTTTTAAAAATCTTATGCTGCCAATTAAAATGCCATCCCTGGAGATGTTGTTTTTAATTTATGAGATGTCTAATAATGTTTTTAAAAATATTAAACATGTGCTTCATCAGAACCTATTTGTAATGAGATTAAAGCAATTAAGTAATTGCAAAAGCATGTCTGAACATGCTGAAAAACTCTACTGAAATTAATATATTAAAATATGAACATGTAGCTAATTTTTGTCAACTTCACTGTTTTTGCTTACTTGGCAACACAAACTTATCCAAATACATGCACTAACTACATGGGAATTTGGGAGATAATCTTTCCAGAGAAGGTGAATGTGTTTATCCAAAATTAAGCTTGGTTCCACCATTCTAATCTGTTTTTCTCACTCCAAGTGCTCTCCTTTTTTAGCCACTAAGAAAACAATATATAAAAAGAAATAAGTTATTGGTACAAATCCTTAGTGCTAGTATTTCAAGTCCTTTCCTCTAGGCTTATAACTGCCAATGCCATGAACAATTCATCCTTCTGCTTGTTAGAAATGAAGACATCCAGCTTTTAACCATTTGCCTGCAGTGAAGGGTAAAGGTGGAGAAGTATTACCATGTTGGAAACAGCAACATTGCTTACAGAGAGAAGCATAGTGAGAATCTACAAAGTACAAAAGTGGTTTTTTATTCTCTTTTGCTTTTTCTGATATCCTGAAATGGCCCTTGAGCCCACATCAGAGACCACCAAGTCCTATTAGCAACAGTCCAGTTCTTCAGTACTCCCACCTGAACCCATTCAAGTGCATAAAATATATTTTTTAGTGATTCATGTTTAAGACATTAAGTTTGTACTTCCAGGAATGACTAAAAGCATACTGAGAAGGTATATATTATGGTAATAAAATGTGAGATAAGAGCATTTTAATGTAAGCATCTTAATGTAGTACCCCTCAATAAACAAAATTTTCCAGGAACTTCTACAAAGAGAAAAATGGGTAATTCATTCTTATAGTTCATTGAGACTCTCTATAAATCCTAATGAAGAAATATCTAAGCTGATTGAACTCTAGAGAGTGATTATATGTCCCTGAAGAATAGTGTGGACATGGCTGCTTCAGGCAGTGGTCCCATCTGATGTTCATTCACCACTCCACCCCTTACCCTGAGTCCCACAGTGGGATCTGCGCCAATCCTGACAAAGGCAGGAGTCATCCGTGTGTCAATCTTAGCTTCTGGAGGGGTTTCATCAACTTACTTACCCACTTGGATCTTGTGCCTGCTGACTGATATATTTATTTTGGTCTTTGCTTGTTTACTTCATAAAGGTAATATTACTTTAGAAAATACAAGGAAATTCCTGAAAGGAGAACTGTGACCACGTTACAACTAGAATAGTATTACTTTTACTATACCTCTTTATTTCAGCTCATTGTTGTTGTTGTTCAGTGACCCCGTGGACTGCAGCATGCCAGGCCTCCCTGTCCCTCACCATCTCCTGAAGTTTGCCCAAGTTCATATCCAGTGATGTTATCTAGCCATCTCATCCTCTGACACTCTTTTCTACTGCTGCCTTCAGTCTTTCCCAGCATCAGAGACTTTTCTAATGAGATGGCTGTTTACATCAGATAACCAAAATACTGGAGTTTCAGCTTCAGCATCTGTCCTTCCAGTGAATATTCAGTGTTGATTTCCCTTAGGACTGACTGGTTTGATCTTGCTGTCCAAGGGACTTTCAACTTATATTTGTACATAAATAATTCTTTATTTTTTTTTGGAAGTGAATCTATTTTTTTTAATTTTATTTTATTTTTAAACTTTACAATATTGTACTGGTTTTGCCAAATATCGAAATGAACCCGCCACAGGTATACATGTGTTCCCCATCCTGAACCCTCCTCCCTCCTCCCTCCCCATACCATCCCTCTGGGTCGTCCCAGTGCACCAGCCCCAAGTATCCAGTATTGTGCATCGAACCTGGACTGGTAACTTGTTTCATACATGATTGTATAGTAATTTAATTGTAGGTAAAGTAGAGTAAACTTCTGCATTTTATACCTTTGGACTCCATAAGATTTTTCTTCTACCTCACTCCCATTTGAGGGATTTTGTAGAACTGTGAGGGGAGTGAAATATTAATATGTTTTAGAAGACCAAAATGTATGATATATTACTCTAGCATTTTATGTACAAATGAGTTAAAACATTTATGTACAAATTTAAGTCGAAAGTTGAATGGACTCATTGGAAAAGACCCTGATGCTGGAAAAGACTGAAGGCAGGAAGAGAAGGGGATGACAGAGGATGAGATGGTTGGATGGCCTCACCTACTCAATGGACATGAGTTTGAGCAAGCTCCAGGAGTTGGTGATGGACCGGGAAGCCTGGAGTGCTGCAGTCCATGGGGTCACAAAGAGTCAGACACGACTGGATGACTGAACTGAACTGGTAAGTTGAAATAAAGAATAGAATTTTGAACAGTTTATATCTCATTCAGTCTATTTAACACTCTTAAGATATATGGTAGGCTTTATTTTCCAAAAAGCTCACAATTATCTCTATCTCATAGGAGAAGGAAATGGCAACACACTCCAGTGTTCTTGCCTGGAGAATCCCAGGGACGGGGGAGCCTGGTGGGCTGCCATCTATGGGGTCACATAGAGTCGGACACAACTGAAGCTACCTAGCAGCAACAGCATAGGTTCCTTTACCATATGACCTTGACTTGGCCACATCAAGATGGAGAGTTTAGCCCTATCCTCTTGAAACTGAGCAGGCTTGTAACTACTTTGAGCAGGGTGAAAATTCCACAGTATGTTTCTGAGACTAGTTCATAAAGGGTAAAACAGCTTCCTCTTTGTCTGTTGAAACATTATTTTGGAACCTTGGCTGCTGCGGCTTATCCTCAGGCCACCATATTGTGGGGACATCACAAGAAAATCTTGTCTTGGTGTTCTGATCAGCATGACTAGCCTTTGGATCATTCTAACCTAAGTGCCAGATATGGAGAAGAATGAACCTTAGGATGAGACCATCCTCTAGCTGCCAATTAATTCCCACTTTCAAGTCTTAGAAGTGGCGCTCCCAGTCATGGCGGAGCACAAGCAAGCAGGCCTTGGTTTGCTGTGCTTGATTCTCACAACTTCAGAATCTTCTAGCCTGATAACAATGGCTGTCTTACATTGTTAATTTTTGGTTACTTGGTTATGCAGCAAGAGCAGCTGGAACAGGATATATTTAAGCAACCTAATATTCTTCTAATGAGTATAATACAAATATAATACTGAAGTTATTAATAGAACAAAAATGTCTTTTACATTGGCAAGAGCTAGGTCAGAAATAAATGATAAACTTACTCACTGGGTTGTAAGTTATTAAAACAAATTAGGAAAAGTGATTCTGAAATAATCAAACAAGACACATTTGAAGAACCAGATTTAAGTGGTCTCTCTGGATGGATTCAAAGAATATCTTATTAGTTAGAGGATAAATTAGGTTAACTCTAAAAATTCCTCCCAAACCTGTGCTGCTCTGACTGTTACAGGGAGTATATCAAGGATCTATGGTATTCACCAAGCTTTGTTTGGTGGATTAAGAAGTATAGGGAGATATTTAAAAGTGTCATTTATGCTGTATCCTTGGGTGTCTCAGCATTGGGCCTGCAGGATAATATATAGAGGGGATTTCCTTAAGTATATATTCTTCTCCTCTAGACAGGAATTGAGCTACAACTAAGACATTTCAGTAAGTCAGGACAAACTATAAAACAAGTCTGTGGAGTTGCAAAGAGTCAGACACAACTTAACAACTGAAAAACAACAAATACAGAAAACATTCCACAAAGTTCACAAGGGAATTGGAAACTTGATTTGATTTTGAAACGAATAAAACTACTATATCTGATCCACAGCACAGAAGAAAATTGCTTTAGATGGTGTGTATGTATTCTTTTATTCAATATTTGCCCTTATTGTTACTTTCTTCTGATGTGACATTCCTAAAGTTGTTTTTTTATTAAGCCTTTACTTTATTTCTACTGTTGTATTATAAATCATGTTGTAAAAAATAATATCATCTGAATTGTTCACTTAGTATAATCATTGGGAAAGGAGTACAAGGTCAAAGCTTAAAGCCTATTTTTTAGTCTATCAATTTAAAAATTGTTCTATGATGCTTGCAAATGAATTCTGATTTCCTTTTAGGGTTCAAAAGCTAAACACAAATTGGAAATACACAGATTTCCCTCCACTCTGTAGACATTAATAACTATTTCTTTTGTTAGGTCCTAGAAGATTTGGGCTTCATGAGTATTCTATGAAATAAAAACCTAAAGTTCCTATAGTCCAACCCAAAATATAATGATTCTTCTTTCTCTGCTCTGATGAAAGATTATATCATCCAGACAATTCTAAAATACTCATTTCTACAAACTGAATCTACAAACAGGCCACAGTAAAAATCTGCATAGCTCTTCAATTTTGAGTGTTTGCAACTTTAACTATGAGTTTAGTGATTTTTAAATTACACAAAAGTGAAGAATTTGTATACATTATGTATTAGTGAGTACTAAACCCAAAAGATTGGGTTTGTTTCTTTATTAGTTGCAGTATTAAATGAAAGGGAAATGGTTTTCATTAACCAAAATTATCTATGTTAAGAAATAAAATAGAAAAATGTTTCCATTTTATGAAGAAATAAAATAGAAATAAAAATATTTAATAATATGTATGCCAACAACATCTCAATAGCAGCAATTTTCTTTCTTACCATGTGCCAAGAACTTTCCTAATGATATACTCATTTCTTCCTCACAACAGCCCTATGGGATAAGTTACTACCCATATTTCACATATTGAGGAAACTGAGCCAGAGAGAAGTTAACCTGCACATAGTCACCCAATTAGTAAGTTGTGTGGCCTGATGTGATGTCAAGGAGTCAAGTTTCTGAGATTACATACCATGTGGCACTAACTCTGAAGAAAAATATCAACTGACGGATCTGGACAGTTTAAAAAAAAAAAAAAACAGTTACTAAGGGACCATGCAGCATTGCTCAGTTGAAATTGGTATTTGTTGAGTGAATTAAACCTTAAGCACTAAGCCATTCATTGATGCAATGAATTAACTTCTCTCCTATTAATTTAGAATGATACTAATTAGGTATCATCTTTGGAATAAATTGAGAGAATGGTCCCTGCAATTACTTCCTGTGTTCTGGGACTCAGACAAAGAATCCTCATTGAGAAAGGTGGCAGGATCTTTTGAATTAGTCTATAGTTCCAGTTCATCTTCTTGATTGATATATGTCAAGCATCTTTTAGATACAAGTGACAAAAAACCCAAAGGAGATTATGCAAAGCAAGTAATTATTTGGTTCATATACCAGGCATGAATACAGTATTAAATGAATACACAGAATTAATTCACAGAATTAAATGAATACAACATCAAAGACTTGAAAGTCTGAAATGAGGAATTCAATTCAAAAGGAAGGTAAGTCTCTCCCACCATTTCTCATTTGCAGTTGCATCCATTTCTCTTTAAATATGCTTGTACAATTTATTGTGCTAAGTGTCCATGACAATCTGTTGATCAGGATAGACATTTACAGCTTAATACAGAGTTTCAGAATGCTCACATTTTTGCAGAATATACTCATACTTAATTTAATCTTTCTTTATATAATAAAACAACCATTTTTCCTTCTGGGGAAAAAAATCTAAGGAAGAAAAAGCAGATGGAAGAAGTTGGTTAGGTATATTCTGTTTGTCATAAAATCAGGTCACCTTCATGAGGCCAGTACTGCTCCTATTAATAATAATGCTTTTAATATAACTGCAGTACTTCCTTGTTGCCAGGTTCCAAAGAACATTACTTACACTGATAATTGCTTGCTAAAATTCACTGCAAAAGTATATATTTTCTGGACTTCTCTAGTGGTCCAATAGTTAAGAATCCATCTGCCAATGCAGGGGACACAGGCCTGATCCCTGGTCTGGGAGGATTCCACACACCACAGGGCAATTAAGCCTATGAGCCACAACTGCTGAGCCCACACACCCTAGAGCCTGAGCTCTGCAACAAGAGAAGCCATCACAATGAGAAACTCACACACTGCAACTTGAGAGGAGCCCCCACTTGCAACTAGAGAACGCCCACGTGCAGCAATGAAGATCTAGCACAGCCAAAAATAAATAAATAGAATAATTTATAAAAAAGAATATATTTTCCAACAAACCTATAAAAGTCTTTCACCTTAGCAAGTTTAATATGCAGAAGTTCATATTTGGGACTGTGGCGAACAGTAATCGGCTAAATGTTTTAGAACCTGAGAACCATTTGACATTAAATGATTCCAAAAGACCTAATCTGATTAGTACCTAAACAGATGTAATTCCTTGGATTTGAAGCTGAATAAAAAGAAGAAAATCAATGTTTGTCAAACCATCTATTTACAATTCTAAGGAGGGTATGAGCAAAAACAGCAACAACAAAAACAAATCAGAATAAAGCAGAACAGATATAAGTTTATGCTGCTAAAACAGCACTGTGCCATTAGAAATTAGGAAGAATCCTGGACCTGAAAAATAAGTTGCTTTGTCTCATCCAGACCACACCTTAATAGTGTTTACACACAGCTCCAAAAATTGCATATAATAGGTTTAGCATTAGTCGGTCCTCTGTGTTTGTTCCTTTTAATTCATATTAATGGAATCTAGGGGGAAAATTCAGCATTTTAAATTTTTGTAAACACATCATTCATAGAGGAACAGTTTAGGAAAATAATTAGGAATTACTTATGCTCATGAAAATAAAACACAATAGATTTTTCCAGATAACTAAGATTAAGAATCTAAAAAATTTTGGAGCATTCTTCTGGATTTTGTGATCTTTATGACAATGCAGTCTATTTAAAAACAATAATTTCTGTTCTGTCTGCATCCTAATATTATCTATTCAAGTTTGTATGTAAACAAAAGAAACCTTTTTAAAAGGTCTGATCTAATCATTAATATTCAGATTGGAAAGTGTTTTTTCAGATGTCTGTATTTATCTGGCAAAGCTTCCATGGAGGTTTAAGCATTTCTAGAACAGAAGAATAGGGGGAGAGACTAGTATTTCTATAATAATCTCTAAAACAGAAGAACTTTTTGGATTTATTACAGTGCTGCAACTTAAAAAAATACATAAAAGGCAATATATAAGAAAATATCAGAATAACTGGAGGCTGAGCATTTTGTAGACATTCAACAAAGGAATACTTTTTTCTATTCTTATTTAGTGTGGTGGAAAGTATACAAGATTTTCTTGTGTTGAAATTATTAGAATATGAGTTCTAATTAGAATTAGAATATGATTCCTGGTTGAAGCAAATATCCACATGAATTATAATCACCCAAATTCTGAGGTCATTCATTTTCAAATAACTTAAGAATAATTGTATTCACCTACAATTAATTCTAGAATTCTTATGTGCCCACTTTATACTCAGGGGTAAAACATGCACTGATGGAAACAATGTTAATGCTACTATTTCTGCCTGGAGAAATTTCAGGGTACTTGAGTTGAGCTTAGAGAAATCTCATTAAAATTCTGACCTGCCTTGATCTTGATTAGCTTAAAACATTTTAAAAGATCATTATATATATGATGGCATGTCTGATTAGAAAATCAAGAAGACAGGCATTTGTCAAATTGTCAAAAGCCGAATTTCTCTCTAGATTTTCAGTTCCTTTACTGCTGTGAGGGCTTTGGTTAAGCACAGCAGCTGTAAAGTGCCATGCATCTTACCCATCTAAATCTTAGTTGTCTCTGAAAAATAACTTTGAAACTATCACAATAAGCTTCGAGATTCATGTGGTCAAGTATTTATCTCCTGTTAAGAACTGAATTGTGACCTACCAGAATAGGCTGAAATTCTAATCTCCAGTACCTGTGAATGTGACCTTATTTTGAAAAAAAAATCTTTGCTGATGACAAAGTTAATGTGAGTTCCTTACGGTGAGCCTCATCCAACATGACTGTGTCCTGAGAAACAGAGGAAATTTGGACCCAGACGGAGAATGTGAAGAAGAAAAGCAAAAATTGGAGCGATAGAGCTATTAATAAAAGCCGAAGCCCAAGGCTGCCTGCAAACCACCATTGCCAATTTGTAGGAAATACAGTAAATCTCTTCCCCAGTGGCTCCTGCAATGCAGAGACACGGGTTCAGTCTCTGGCTCAGGAAGATCTCCTGGAGATGGGCATGGCAACCCACTCCAGTATTCTTGCTGGGAAAATCCCATGGACAGAGGAGTCTGGTGGGCTATGGTCCATGGGGTTGCAAAGAGTCAGACACGACTAAAGCAACTGAGCACGTACAATAAACATAAGAACAGGGTACAGTGCACCACAACCGTGTGATCAAAAACATAGAGACTATAGGAAACTCTAAAGGCTCAGCTTTTCAACAGATAAATAACAAGAAAAAGAACAGGGATGGAGGGAAAGCCTGCACATTGACTTAAAAGACATATCAAATCCCCAAATGTGCAAACCAAACCACAATGTCCAGGGATAGGGATTTTTGTGAGAAAACTTTCAAGAAACAAATGGAACTAATTCCTATATAGATAGGCATTGTAATTACCTTGGGAGAATAAAAGGAAAGATATGATTAAGGTGGGGCATGAATTCCTACTGAGGTGGCTGGTAGATGTATATTTCTTGACCTAGGTGGTAATTATAAAAATTTATTTTAAAATAGGTGATACACCAAGGGAGGGTGTGGAGGGAGAGAGATGGACTGGGAATTTGGGATTGGTAGAGGTAAACTGTTACATTTAACTGGATAAACAACAAGATCCTACTGAACAGCACAGAGAACTATAGCTAATCTCCTGGCATAAACTGTAATGGAAAAGAATATTTCAAAAAGAAGGTATATATGTATAAAACTGAGTCACTTTGCTGAACAACAGAGACTGGCACAACATTTTAAATCAACTATATATTTTAATTTAAAAAATAGACATTACATTTTTGGTGTGTGGTCTTCTAGATCTGTTTTATTTTACAATAACAAATTTTTAAATACAATTTAATTCGTAATACTCTTTAACATTTTGGTAAATAACATAAAATTTATAGAAACCATGGGCTATTTCATGGTCCCGCCCAACTCTGAAGTTTAGAGAAGTGAAGTAACACATGAGAAGATACATGCAGGGTCATATAGATGCATAAGAATGGATACAGTCCTCATTTCCACTTCTCATTTCATTGCTTCCCCTCCTACCCTACACTCTTCCCACGATCCCCTTCCCTGCTTGAGTAGGGCAGTCTTTTCTTCTGGCTAAAATGTGAAAACTAAAGTTTAGGAAGTAGCCACACACTGAGGCTGTCACCTGCCACTGATCACAATGGTGTACTGGGAAACCTAAGGAGTATTCTAAGAGTTCTAAAGTCCAGCTCCATTTCACAGACCAATAGAAAATCAACAGCTGTTTTAACCTATGTAATCCCTGAAGCAGGACCACGCTATTTGGGTACCATGGCAACGCTCCTAAGAAAGCTGTTTCCACAGGTCAGAAGGGGAAAGAAAACATTTAAAGTCATTATTAGGGAAAACATGAGCGTGAAATCCAGGAATGTTAGCAAAAGGTAGATAGTTTCAGTTTAGCAGCAGTAAAACTTTTATTCGTTACTAAGGTTTTGGTAAAAGAAGAATACCAACCCCCTACTTCATTTAATTATTCAACTAATTATTTGAATTAGTACTTATATTTTCCATATTAACATACAGATGCTTAATTTGCATTCACCTTTTCTGAATACCTGCCGTGTAGATCATCAACTTTCCTATACCTACTCTGTTTGAATATCAAGGACAGAACATGATGATGCTAGGCAAATAATTATAGAAAACAATAAACACAAAAATAGCAAAAAGAACAAAACCTGGGAAAGAAGGAGAGTCTGATTTCTAGTACCTCTCTAAGAATGGACACCAATGGAATATGGGCATGGGATGCAACAGTCTTTTCTTGTTG
Source organism: Bubalus kerabau (assembly GCF_029407905.1). NCBI lineage: Eukaryota > Metazoa > Chordata > Mammalia > Artiodactyla > Bovidae > Bubalus > Bubalus kerabau. The sequence continues at coordinate 30,276,030 of NC_073626.1, read as the reverse complement.
GAGTCATTTCATCCTGGGGAGTCAGTAAACTCTACAAAAGAGTTTCACGGCCCACTCCCCCCAGAGTTCCTCTGGCTGCAGATGTTAGAGGCTCTAAAGACAAGTGGCCATATATTTGTAGATCACATACAGTCACCCCTGGGAATCTTTAGTGGATTAACTCTAGAACCCTTTACAGATACCAAAATCCAAGGATGTTCAATTCACTTTTATCAAAGATGTAGTATTTGCATATAACCTACCCACATCCTCCTATATACTTTAAATCATCTCTAGATTACTCATAGTACCTAATACAATGCAAATGCTGTATAAACAGTTATAAATACAACATAAATACCATGTAAGTAGTTGCTTACAGCAGCACATTTAACTTTTGCTTTCTGGAATATTCTTCAAATATTTTCAATCCATATTTGGTTGAATCTGCAGATTTGGAACCCATGGATACAGAGGGTTGACTGAATTTAAGAGAACCATAAGAGGTATAAACAGCAACTTTCTCCTTCTTCGAAGAAATATTCTGAAGAAACTAGAACATGAAACAGACCCAGAAGTGTGACCATCTAATTCAGTAACTACAATTGAAAGGTTATTTTCTCATTTAAAAAAAGTGGCAGGTTGATCTATAATAGTTCTTAATTTTGAGGGGATCGAGGATAACTAAGAATCTACTGGAAACTAGGGGTTCTTCTGCCCAGGAAATAGTATGTCTTCACATATATACCATTTACATATGATTTGTCTGTAATTTCAGGGAATTCCTGGAATCGGCTTGTCTTCCTTCTCTTACAATTTTTTATTCTGCCATTCATGATCAGTGATGGTATTTCCAGGTAATTCATGATAACAAAAGATATATTCACTGACAATACAGATTAAATAGGATTGAGAGCCACTCAATTTGCAATATTTAGCTAGAACAAAAGCAATTAGATCCTAAAAAATTGACCTGTATATTCTACTTCTCTTTCCCACCGTGTTCAAAGATTCACCATTTCAATGGTAACCAGAAACAGCAGTACAAAGTATGTGGGAAATTTTGAAGACAATGCAAAATGAAAAAGCAAACAAAACAGAATGTAATCTGAATACAATTACTGAATAGATTAATGCCATGTTTTCCTTGCAAAGTAATGAGATTTGATGTTTACTTATTTGGATAATCCAGCACTACAGACACAAACCCACCAGGCAGTATGAAAGCAAATGTCACGGTTGAAGGTCAGAAAGAAAAATAGATTATATTACCCAAAGTCAAGTATCTATTTTTTTTTAATAAACAGCAACAGCTGTTCTTGATGTTTTGGGCGATAAAATAAATATACAGGGAGATAGATCCCTTACTAACTCTGACAATAAAAGAATGTAAAAAGACATAAAAATGCAAATGCAAATCATCTGTCTAAGGGAAAGATAGCTTAATGTATAGACAAAATCCCAGTGTCAGTCGGTTATATTTTATAGAAGACATATATGGCAACAATCTAAATTAATGATTCTTGTTACAAAAATAACCTTAAAGGAGGACTGAGAAAGAAGATATGTTAGTGATTAAATGTAAATTATCACATGTGAAACGAATCACCAGTCCAGGTTCGATGAATGATACAGGGTGCTCAGGGCTGGTGCACTGGGATGACCCAGAAGGATGGGATGGGGAGGGAGGTGGGAGGGGGGTTCAGGATGGGGAACACATGTACACCCATGGAGGATCCATGTCAATGTATGGCAAAACCACTACAATATTGTAAAGTAAATAAATAAATAAAACTAAAAAAAAGAAAAAATACTCAAAAAAAAAAAAAAAAAAAAAGACTCAGGATGTAATACAAGAATCTCTGAAGAAAGGCAATGAATGAAAATGATGTTAAGCCCTTCATCACTCATTCTAAAAATTTTCTTGGTAATGAGTAAAAATCAGGAAACCTGTTTATGAGCTCAAATTCTGCAAGCCAGGCAGAAGTACCTTTAAATGTATCTTTAAAACACTCAGAATAGATATGTAAACACTGATAGCTTAACATTATCAATGAATATTTGCAGAACAAAGGGAGGGAGGGAAAATGAAGGAGAATTCAGTTTAGTAAAAGATTATTAAAAGCTACCTTGTTTTCATCCCTGCACTAAGCAGGGTATCAAAGTTTGTTCACCACGATCTCCATGCTTAGTGTAGCATTGGGCTTTAGGGTGTCCCCAATAATTCAGTGAATGAATGTACAACTCAAAGAGCGGCAGAAGTGAAGACCTGTGTCCTGTGCTCTAAGGAGCTCACAGGCGTAGGAACAATTGACTCCAATACGTGGATGGCTTCATTTACACAGAGTCATTCCCATCATTGGCATCTTCCAATCCTGTGTGCTTATTTGGGAGAATCACAACCCTGAGCAGTTCAATTTTGGCTTTTTTGGTTTTACATAAATTATAATTTTTCTACTCAACTCTCTTATACTGACACATACGATCACTAGTGAAAATATGTATTGTTAAATGGTCTTGCTTTACAGACCTTATATAATAAATGGCATGTGATCCTTAGCAGCTGTCTACTCAGGTATCTGGAGACATTCCATATTCCAGGCAGAAGCAGCACCCATCTCAGTTACTTGAAATATTTTGAGCTATGACTAGTATTCTGAAAATGGTTTTTTTGCTGTACATTCAATAAATGTACAGGAATAGGGATGCCCTGCTAGTCCCTTGTCCCCTGTCCAGAAGCAGGACCATCTATGTGATTCTGATACCTACCTTCCCACACTAAAAATCTCTGGCTTAGATAATGTCTAAAGTCCCCTTCCATGAAACCTGGGTTAAAAAAGCTAAAACTTAGTTTAACTTGCTTTTGATAATAACAGAGTTGCAAAGTTCCCCAACACGGCAGACTTCCTAAATTAATAAAATTTCATAGAGAGAAAAAAAATCTTTATGTTATATCCAAAACACCTGCAAGAACATTTAGGAAATGCTCTCTTCTAGGAAAAGTGAAAGTTGCTCAGTCGTGTCCGACTCTTTGTGACACCATGTACTATACACTCCGTGGAATTCTCCAGGCCAGAAAACTGGAATGGGTAGCCTTTCCCTTCTCCAGGGGATCTTCAAGACCCAGGAATCGAACCAGGGTCTCCTGCATTGAAGGTGGATTCTTATTCACAGCTGATCATGATTAGCTTTAGAGCCCACACGTGCGTCCATGCGTGCTAAGTCACTTCAGTTGTGTCCAACTCCTTGCGACCCTATTGACTGCACCCTAAATGCTGTTGTGGGTGGCCTGCATCTCTTACATCTACCTACATTGGCAGGCAGGTTTTTTAACCACTAGCTCCACCTGGGAAGCCCGTAAGGGGATGCAAACATCTCTAAAGGAATCACTAGTAACAGATTAGAGTGAGAATAGAATTTAAAGCTCTAACTCCTTGTTCAGTTCAGTTCAGTTGCTCAGTCGTGTATGACTCTTTGCGACCCCATGAATTGCAGCACGTGAGGCCTCCCTGTCCATCACCAATTCCTGAAGGTCACTCAAACTCATGTCCATCGAGTCAGTGATGCCATCCAGCCATCTCATCCTCTGTCGTCCCCTTCTCCTCCTGCCTCCAATCCCTCCCAGCATCAGAGTCTTTTCCAATGAGTCAACTCTTCGCATGAGGTGGCCAAAGTACTGGAGTTTCAGCTTTAGCATCATTCCTTCCAAAGAAATCCCAGGGCTGATCTCCTTCAGAATGGACTGGTTGGATCTCCTTGCAGTCCAAGGGACTCTCAAGAGTCTTCTCCAACACCACAGTTCAAAAGCATCAATTCTTCAGCGCTTAGCCTTCACAGTCCAACTCTCACATCCATACATGACCACTGGAAAAACCATAGCCTTGACTAGATGGACCTTTGTTGGCAAAGTAATGTCTCTGCTTTTCAATATGCTGTCTAGGTTGGTCATAACTTTCCTTCCAAGGAGTAAGTGTCTTTTAATTTCATGGCTGCAGTCACCATCTACAGTGATTTTGGAGCCCAGAAAAATAAAGTCTGACACTGTTTCCACTGTTTCCCCATCTATTTCCCATGAAGTGATGGGACCGGATGCCATGATCTTCGTTTTCTGAATGTGGAGCTTTAAGCCAACTTTTTCACTCTCCACTTTCACTTCATCAAGAGGCTTTTTAGTTCCTCTTCACTTTCTGCCATAAGGGTGGTGTCATCTGCATATCTGAGGTTATTGATATTTCTCCCAGCAATCTTGATTCCAGCTTGTGCTTCTTCCAGCCCAGCGTTTCTCATGATGTACTCTGCATAGAAGTTAAATAAGCAGGGTGACAATATACAGCCTTGATGTACTCCTTTTCCTATTTGGAACCAGTCTGTTGTTCCATGTCCAGTTCTAACTGTTGCTTCCTGACCAGCATACAGGTTTCTCAGAGGCAGGTCAGGTGGTCTGGTATTCCCTTGTTACCGCTCAGCTATAATGACTTTCTGGCTGTCAACTATAATTATTATTATTGTTATTATTATTCTTTCTTTTTGCTGATATAGATCAAAGAGTATATAAAGTGGTGGAAATGTTATATTTGACAAAATGTTACTAATGTTCTTGAATGTTACGTTCAGTATTCACAAGTTCGAAATTCTATGTATTCTGTCAGGTAAAAGAAACACATATGTGTTATTCATATGAAACCAGTTGGCAGTGCCATAATAACAATGATGAAATTGAATTCTTCTGCTTCAGAGGTGGTTTGGGGAGCTTTTGCAAAACTGGTGTTCTTCTGAATGGGTTCAGGAAGCCTCCAGGGGTGGTCCCCCAGGTAGTCACAGCCTCCGATTGCATCCGTGGCATTTGTCATTTTCCTTTTTCTGATCCTGATGTTGGCTTTGAAGGAACCTGACCAAGAAGTTGCCATCCCTCCATCGTTCTCACAGCTCCTTTCTCTCTGTGATTCAAGATGAGCCTAGCAACTCCTCCATCCTACAGTTTAATTTATTTATTTCTTGAAGGCAAAGCAAATATCATCAACCTCTATTTGCAAAGGTGGCTGAGAGATCAGTGTTGTCTAGATCACTTAGCTATTACAAAAATACTAAACATGTGGCTCTTTTAGCCTTTCTTGAAGAACCCTCTCCTGAAAACCCAGGAATGAATCATGGAGAGCTTGGCTGGCAAGTAAATCGAGTCACACAGGATACTCTATAGTCAACATCAGTCCTTCTCTTGGCTAATGACCTATAGTCCCAGGACAAGCTTGTGGACTAAACCATAGGCTAATGGCATAAACCAAGCGTATGGTTTCCACTTTGGTACAGAAGAATTTCTTTCCAGAATTTCCTCAGGAAATAATTGACTAGGGGATCTAAAGGGGAGCCTGGCATGCTGCAGTCCATGGGCTGGCAAAGAGTAGACACAGCTGAACGACTGAACAATGATAACTCTGATAGTTATGCAGACAACTCTAGGCATGCCCACACTTAAAGAGAGTGTAGAATGATCCTTTACCTTGATAGAATTCAATATATTTGTTTAAATCTATTTGCCTCTTTTATGTACAGCAAAATGGAAATAACACTTAAATGAGCACATCATCTAGCACTGCTGTACGTCTTTAGATTTATGTTCACAATCCTACCTGCATCAACCAGCAGAGCCTAGAAAGAGGAAAAATGGAGCTCTGGTCCCATGCCAAATACAAATCTTCCACACATAAAAACCAGAAAGAATTGTAAAACTTAATGCAAAGAAAAGTCTGTTTTCTGAGGAAAAAAGCTCTCTCTTCATTTCTAGCGGAAACTAACGTGAATAGAATTCATTCTGCGTGCTTGCTAAGTTGCTTCAGTCGTGTCCGATTCTTTGTGACCCCGTCGACTGTAGCCCGCCAGGCTCCTCCGTCCGTGTAATTCTCCAGGCAAGAATACTGGAGGGTTGCCATTCCCTTCTCCAGGGGATCTTCACAACCCAGGGATCAAACCTGAGTCTCCTGGATTGCGGGCAGATTCTTTACTCTCTGAAATACCAAGGAAGCCCTAAAGACTCAGAAGTGAGATGAGAACCCATGTTTCCACCCGGTTTCAAACCGGGGACCTTTCATGTGTTAGGTGAATGTGATAACCACTACACTATCTTCAAACCTTTGGATAACCAATGCATCAGTTTACCTGACAGTCCCGGACTTGCATAAAATGGAGTGAGATTGAAACACAGGACAGATATTGTTCTCTTGCTAGACAACTTAAGCATCAGAAAACATTGATGATGTTGCAGTGTGTGGTGGCAACCTGCAATTGGTTTATTTCTGTAGCAAACTGATGCTTGACATGTCAGATCTATTACTGGAGATCCCTAAATAAAACAAATCGCAAAGTCCTGTAAGTACAGTCTGACAAGAGGGAAGACAAAACACAGTTTTAAGCTTATGATGCTCTGCTTTGAAATATTCATTCCTGTATAAAAATTTGATTTCATCTACCACTTAGACAGAGTAAAGTTTCTAGGAATCAGGATGTTTTCCAACAATGTATAGTATTGGAGATCTTTCCTCTTTCCTTCCTCCGATCTAATTTTCCTAGGTTTTCACATTTTACCCTCCCTCCATGTCATCTTTCCTTTCTTCTTTTCCATTTTTTTTCTGTCTTGTTCCAGAACAAACACAGAAAAAATTATGCACAAGATGACCAGATTGCATAATTGAAATGGCTCAGAAAGAGAAAGAAGGGAAAATAGATTAGGGTCTGGCCCTGGGTAAGAAGAAGTAAACATACCCACTGAATGTAGCTATAAAACCTGGAGAGAAGGTTTGGAGCAGCAGCGTGAGGACTCCAGAAAGTGAATATGGCAGGTGGCTGGGGGAGGAGAGCAGAATTCTATTTTTTTTTTAATTTTATTTTTAAACTTTACTTAATTGTATTAGTTTTGCCAAATATCAAAATGAATCCGCCACAGGTATACATGTGTTCCCCATCCTGAACCCTCCTCCCTCCTCCCTCCCCATTCCATCCCTCTGGGTCGTCCCAGTGCACCAACCCCAAGCATCCAGTATCGTGCATCGAACCTGGACTGGCAACTCGTTTCATACATGATATTTTACATGTTTCAATGCCATTCTCCCAAATCTTCCCACCCTCTCCCTCTCTCACAGAGTCCATTAGACTGTTCTATACATCAGTGTCTCTTTTGCTGTCTTGTACACAGGGTTATTGTTACAATCTTTCTAAATTCCATATATATGCATTAGTATACTGTATTGGTGTTTTTCTTTCTGGCTTACTTCACTCTGTATAATAGGCTCCAGTTTCATCCACCTCATTAGAACTGCTTCAAATGTATTCTTTTTAATGGCTGAGTAGTACTCCATTGTATATATGTACCACCGCTTTCTTATCCATTCATCTGCTGATGGACATCTAGGTTGCTTCCATGTCCTGGCTATTATAAACAGTGCTGCGATGAACATTGGGGTACATGTTCTTTCTGTAAGGTGTCTCTTTCCCTTCTGGTTTCCTCAGTGTGTATGCCCAGCAGTGGGATTGCTGGATCATAAGGCAGTTCTATTTTCAGTTTTTTAAGGAATCTCCACACTGTTCTCCATAGTGGCTGTACTAGTTTGCATTCCCACCAACAGTGTAAGAGGGTTCCCTTTTCTCCACACCCTCTCCAGCATTTATTACTTGTAGACTTTTGGATCGCAGCCATTCTGACTGGTATGAAATGGTACCTCATAGTGGTTTTGATTTGCATTTCTCTGATAATGAGTGATGTTGAGCATCTTTTCATGTGTTTGTTAGCCATCTGGATGTCTTCTTTGGAGAAATGTCTATTTAGTTCTTTGGCCCATTTTTTGATTGGGTCATTTATTTTTCTGGAGTTGAGCTGTAGGACTTGTATATTCTCGAGATTAGTTGTTTGTCAGTTGCTTCATTTGCTATTATCTTCTCCCATTCTGAAGGCTGTCTTTTCACCTTGCTAATAGTTTCCTTTGATGTGCAGAAGCTTTTAAGGTTAATTAGGTCCCATTTGTTTATTTTGCTTTTATTTCCAATATTCTGGGAGGTGGGTCATAGAGGATCCTGCTGTGATGTATGTCAGAGAGTGTTTTGCCTATGTTCTCCTCTAGGAGTTTTATAGTTTCTGGTCTTACGTTTAGATCTTTAATCCATTTTGAGTTTATTTTTGTGTATGGTGTTAGAAAGTGTTCTAGTTTCATTCTTATACAAGTGGTTGACCAGATTTCCCAGAACCACTTGTTAAAGAGATTGTCTTTAATCCATTGTATATTCTTGCCTCCTTTGTCAAAGATAAGGTGTCCATATGTGCGTGGATTTATCTCTGGGCTTTCTATTTTGTTCCATTGATCTATATTTCTGTCTTTGTGCCAGTACCATACTGTCTTGAGAACTGTGGCTTTGTAGTAGAGCCTGAAGTCAGGTAGGTTGATTCCTCCAGTTCCATTCTTCTTTCTCAAGATCGCTTTGGCTATTCGAGGTTTTTTGTATTTCCATACAAATTGTGAAATTATTTGTTCTAGCTCTGTGAAGAATGCTGTTGGTAGCTTGATAGGGATTGCATTGAATCTATAGATTGCTTGGGGTAGTATACTCATTTTCACTATATTGATTCTTCCAATCCATGAACATGGTATATTTCTCCATCTGTTAGTGTCCTCTTTGATTTCTTTCACCAGTGTTTTATAGTTTTCTATATAGAGGTCTTTAGTTTCTTTAGGTAGATATACTCCTAAGTATTTTATTCTTTCCATTGCAATGGTGAATGGAATTGTTTCCTTAATTTCTCTTTCTGTTTTCTCACTATTAGTGTATAGGAATGCAAGGGATTTCTGTGTGTTGATTTTATATCCTGCAACTTTACTATAGTCATTGATTAGTTCTAGTAATTTTCTGGTGGAGTCTTTAGGGTTTTCTATGTAGAGGATCATGTCATCTGCAAACAGTGAGAGCTTTACTTCTTCTTTTCCAATTTGGATTCCTTTTCTTTCTTTTTCTGCTCTGATTGCTGTGGCCAAAACTTCCAAAACTATGTTGAATAGTAATGGTGAAAATGGGCACCCTTGTCTTGTTCCTGACTTTAGAGGAAATGCTTTCAATTTTTCACCATTGAGGATAATGTTTACTGTGGGTTTGTCATATATAGCTTTTATTATGTTGAGGTATGTTCCTTCTGTTCCTGCTTTCTGGAGAGTTTTGATCATAAATGGATGTTGAATTTTGTCAAAGGCTTTCTCTGCATCTATTGAGATAATCATATGGTTTTTATTTTTCAATTTGTTAATGTGGTGTATTACATTGATTGATTTGCGGATATTGAAGAATCCTTGCATCCCTGGGATAAAGCCCACTTGGTCATGGTGTATGATCTTTTTAATGTGTTGTTGGATTCTGATTGCTAGAATTTTGTTAAGGATTTTTGCATCTATGTTCATTAGTGATATTTGCCTGTAGTTTTCTTTTTTTGTGGGATCTTTGTCAGGTTTTGGTATTAGGGTGATGGTGGCCTCATAGCATGAGTTTGGAAGTTTACCATTCTCTGCAATTTTCTGGAAGAGTTTCAGCAGGATAGGTGTTAGCTCTTCTCTAAATTTTTGGTAGAGTTCAGCTGTGAAACCGTCTGGACCTGGGCTTTTGTTTGCTGGAAGATTTTTGATTACAGTTTCAATTTCCGTGCTTGTGATGGGTCTGTTAAGATTTTCTATTTCTTCCTGATGGAGTTTTGGAAAGTTGTACTTTTCTAAGAATTTGTCCATTTCTTCCACATTGTCCATTTTATTGGCATATAATTGTTGATAGTACTCTCTTATGATCCTTTGTATTTCTGTGTTGTCTGATGTGATCTCTCCATTTTCATTTCTAATTTTATTGATTTGATTTTTCTCCCTTTGTTTCTTGATGAGTCTGGCTAATGGTTTGTCAATTTTAGTTATCCTTTCAAAAAACCAGCTTTTGGTTTTGTTGATTTTTGCTATGATCTCTTTTGTTTCTTTTGCATTTATTTCTGCTCTAAGTTTTAAGATTTCTTTCCTTCTACTAACCCTGGGGTTCTTCATTTCTTCCTTTTCTAGTTGCTTTAGGTGTAGAGTTAGGTTATTTATTTGACTTTTTTCTTGTTTCTTGAGGTGTGCCTGTATTGCTATGAACTTTCCCCTTAGGACTGCTTTTACCGTGTCCCACAGGTTTGGGGTTGTTGTGTTTTCATTTTCATTCGTTTCTATGCAAATTTTGATTTCTTTTTTGATTTCTTCTGTGATTTGTTGGTTATTCAGCAGCGTGTTGTTCAGCCTCCATATGTTGGAATTTTTAATAGTTTTTCTCTTGTAATTGAGATCTAATCTTACTGCATTGTGGTCAGAAAAGATGCTTGGAATGATTTCTATTTTTTTGAATTTACCAAGGCTAGCTTTATGGCCCAGGATGTGATCTATCCTGGAGAAGGTTCCATGTGCACTTGAGAAAAAGGTGAAATTCATTGTTTTGGGATGAAATGTCCTATAGATATCAATTAGGTCTCACTGGTCTATTGTATCGTTTAAAGTTTGTGTTTCCTTGTTAATTTTCTGTTTAGTTGATCTATCCATAGGTGTGAGTGGGGTATTAAAGTCTCCCATTATTATTGTGTTATTGTTTATTTCTCCTTTCATACTTGTTAGCATTTGTCTTACATACTGCGGTGCTCCCGTGTTGGGTGCATATATATTTATAATTGTTATATCTTCTTCTTGGATTGATCCTTTGATCATTATGTAGTGACCTTCTTTGTCTCTTTTCACAGTCTTTGTTTTAAAGTCTATTTTATCTGATATGAGTATTGCTACTCCTGCTTTCTTTTGGTCCCTATTTGCACGGAAAATCTTTTTCCAGCCCTTCACTTTCAGTCTGTATGTGTCCCCTGTTTTGAGGTGGGTCTCTTGTAGACAACATATGTAGGGGTCTTGTTTTTGTATCCATTCAGCCAGTCTTTGTCTTTTGGTTGGGGCATTCAACCCATTTATGTTTAAGGTAATTACTGATAAGTATGATCCCGTTGCCATTTATTTTATTGTTTTGGGTTCGAATTTATACACCGTTTTTGTGTTTCCTGTCTAGAGAATATTCTTTAGTATTTGTTGGAGAGCTGGTTTGGTGGTGCAGAATTCTCTCAGCTTTTGCTTGTCTGAAAAGCTTTTGATTTCTCCTTCATACTTGAATGAGATCCTTGCTGGGTACAATAATCTGGGCTGTAGGTTATTTTCTTTCATCATTTTAAGTATGTCTTGCCATTCCCTCCTGGCTTGAAGAGTTTCTATTGAAAGATCAGCTGTTATCCTTATGGGTATTCCCTTGTGTGTTATTTATTGTTTTTCCCTTGCTGCTTTTAATATTTGTTCTTTGTGTTTGATCTTTGTTAATTTGATTAATATGTGTCTTGGGGTGTTTCACCTTGGGTTTATCCTGTTTGGGACTCTCTGGGTTTCTTGGACTTGGGTGATTATTTCCTTCCCCATTTTAGGGAAGTTTTCAACTATTATCTCCTCAAGTATTTTCTCATGGTCTTTCTTTTTGTCTTCTTCTTCTGGGACCCCTATGATTCGAATGTTGTAGCGTTTAATATTGTCCTGGAGGTCTCTGAGATTGTCCTCATTTCTTTTAATTCGTTTTTCTTTTATCCTCTCTGATTCATTTATTTCTACCATTCTATCTTCTAATTCACTAATCCTATTTTCTGCCTCTGTTATTCTACTATTTGTTGCCTCCAGAGTGTTTTTAATTTCACTTATTGCATTATTCATTATATATTGACTCTTTTTTATTTCTTCTAAGTCCTTGTTAAACCTTTCTTGCATCTTCTCAATCCTTGTCTCCAGGCTATTTATCTGTGATTCCATTTTAATTTCAAGATTTTGGATCAATTTCACTATCATTATTCAGAATTCTTTATCAGGTAGATTCCCTATCTCTTCCTCTTTTGTTTGGTTTGGTGGGCATTTATCCTGTTCCTTTACCTGCTGGGTATTCCTCTGTCTCTTCATCTTGTTTAAATTGCTGAGTTTGGGGTGTCCTTTCTGTATTCTGGCAGTTTGTGGAGTTCTCTTTATTGTGGCGTTTCCTCACTGTGTGTGGGTTTGTACAGGTGGCTTGTCACGGTTTCCTGGTTAGGGAAACTTGTGTCGATGTTCTGGTGGATGGAGCTGTATTTCTTCTCTCTGGAGTGTAATGAAATATCCAGTAATGAGTTATGAGATGTCTATGGTTTTGGGGTGACTTTGGGCAGCCTGTATCTTGAAGCTCAGGGCCGTGTTCCTTTGTTGCTGGAGAATTTGCTTGGTATGTCTTGCCCTGGAACTTGTTGGCCCTTGTGTGGTGCTTGGTTTCAGTGTCGGTATGGAGGCGTTTGATGAGCTCCTGTCAATTAATGTTCCTTGGAGTCAGGAGTTCCCTGGAGTCAGGGTTTGGACTTAAGCCTCCTACTTCCAGTTATCGGTCTTATTTTTACAGTAGTTTCAAAACTTCTCCTTCTATACAGCACCATTGATAAAACATCTACGTTAAAGATGAAACGTTTCTCTACTGTGAGGGTCACTCAGAGAGGTTCACAGCGTTACATGGAGAAGAGAAGAGGGAGGAGGGAGTTAGAGGTGACCCAAATGAGATGAGGTGGAGAGAGTGGGCTAGCCAGTAGTCACTTCCTTATGTGCACTCCACAACTGGACCGCTCAGAGATGTTCACGGAGTTATACAGAGAAGAGAAGAAGGAGGCAGGAGACAGAGGTGGCCAGAAGGATAAAAGGGGGAAATGAAAAGGAGGGAGACAGATCCAGCCAGTAATCAGTTCCCTAAGTGTTCTCCACCGTCTGGAACACACAGAAATTCACAGAGTTGGGTAGAGTAGAGAGGGGTTAGGGAGGAGATACAGGCGACCTGGTGGAGAAAACAGAGAGTCCAAAGGAAGAGAGAGCAGTCAAGCCAGTAATCTCGTTCCCTAGTGAAAAATGGGTCCTGAAGACTGGGTTCTTAAAGGTACAAAATTGGTAACAAATACATAAAAACAAAAATTAAAAATCTAGAGTAGAGTTTGGAATTTCAAAAATGCGATGTTATTGAAAAGAAGAAGGAAAAGAAAGAGAGAAAAAATGAACAAAGAAAAACAAACAAGGTTGCGAAAATTATAAAGAAACTACAGGTACAAAACTGATAACTAATACCAAAAAGCAAAAATTAAAAATCTAGAGTAGAGTTTGGAATTTCAAAAATACAATGTTAAACAGAAGAAGAAGAAGAAGAAAAATAAAGAGAGAAAACAAACAAACCAACAAAAACAATGTCACAAAAATTATAAAGAAAATACAGGTACAAAATTGATATCAAATACCAAAAAGCATAAATTAAAAATCTTGAGTAGAGTTTGGTATTGCAGATATATGATGTTATATAAAAGAAGAAGAGAAAGAAACAGAGGGGGAAAAAAAGAAAAAGAAAGAAAAAAAAAGTCACAGAAATTATAAAAAAAAAAAAAACTATATGTACAAAATTGATAACATATACCAAAAGGCTAAAATTAAAAATCTAGAGTAGAGTTTGGAATTTCAAAAATACGATGTTAAAGAAAAGAAGAAGGAAAAGAAAGAGAGAAAAAAACGAACAAAGAAAAACAAACAAGGTTGCGAAAATTATAAAGAAACTACAGGTACAAAATTGATAACTAATACCAAAAAGCAAAAGTTAAAAATCTAGAGTAGAGTTTGGAATTTCAAAAATACAATGTTAAAAAAAAGAAGAAGAAAAATAAAGAGAGAAAACAAACAAACTAACAAAAACAATGTCGCACAAATTATAAAGAAAATACAGGTACAAAATTGATATCAATACCAAAAAGCATAAATTAAAAATCTTGAGTAGAGTTTGGAATTGCAGATATACGATGTTATACAAAAGAAGAAGAGAAAGAAACAGAGGAAAAAAAAGTCACAGAAATTATGAAAAAAACTATAGGTACAAAATTGATAACATATACCAAAAGGCTAAAATTAAAAATCTAGAGTAGAGTTTGGAATTTCAAAAATACAATGTTAAAGAAAAGAAGAAAAAGAAAAAATAAAAACAAAACACGGTCAAAAAATTATAAAATATATATATGAAGTTTGCTGAAGAAGAAAAAAAAAATAGGGTCTTTTTTTTTTTTGCAAAGTAATAGTTATAAAAGTGAAAATTAAAGGACAATAGAGGACTTAAAATTTTTTAAAAAAAAATTAAAAAAAAAGAAAGAAAGATTGATCGTAAAAATAGTAAAAATATATCTAGGTCTTTCTCTAGTTTTGTTGTGAGTATTGTGGGTTCAGTTCATTTTTGGCTAGTTCCTTGGTCTGACTTATATTTCTCAAGATCTATAGGCCCCTTCCTATGTAGTCCGTAGTAACCACAGGATTTTAATCTATGACCTGTAGCTTCCAAGGTGTTTCCCTCTGTTATAGCTGCTTCTGTTTGCTGGTCTCTTCAGTGTCTGGTTCCCGCCCTGACACAAAGGGGACGGTGGAGGACCCTATTTTTTTTTATTTTATTTAGGCTCACTTGTTCAGCCGCGCTGTGGGGAGGGAGGGAGGGATGCGGCAAACAGATAACACTGGCATGCGCTCGCAGTGCCTCAGCCACACTGGGTCTGCCCCCGCTCACGGCGCGTGTAGCCTCCCTGCCCACACTGCTCGGGCTCTAGGTTGTTCCGCCGGGAACAATCAGAGGCCGGCCCTGGGCTGAGCTCCCAGGTCCAAGCTGCTCAGGTTCAGGCACTCAGGTAGTCCTCAGAAGCGCACACTCAGTTGGGCCTGCGTTTTGTGCTCTTCCCAGATCCGAGCAGCTCAGGTGATGTGTTTGGCGGGCGCCAATGCTGCGACTTATCGCCTCCCCGCCACTCGGTTATCTGGGTGTAAAACCGGCGCACCTTCTCAGGCAGATGTTGACCGTCCAGACCCCCAAGAAGTTTTAGTTAGCAAAGAAGCCTGCTTACAGTTTTATAGATAGTGTCTCTCTTGGGCTGCGATTGCCCCCTTACGGCTCTGGCTGCCTGTCACCAGAGGGGGAAGGTCTGCAACCGGCTATCTCTGTTCAGTCCTTTGTTCTGTGCGCGGGCCTGGCGGTGTCTTAGGTTAGGGCTGGCTTTTCGCGTGGTAGATATCCCACAGTCTGGTTTGCTAGCCCAAATTATTTCACTCAGATAGTGCTCAGGACATTCGGGCCGATTCTTACTCTAAGGGACACAGCCCGCGCCGCACTTCCCTGCCCAGCCCCCACTTGCCAATGCCGTGTGCAGGCGTCTGCGCTGCTTCTCCGCTGGGGGAGTTACCGTAGGGCTCACAGTCTGCGATTTTTAATTGTTTATTTATTTTTTTACTCCCTTTTATGTTGCCCTCTGTGCTTCCAAAGCTTGGCACACATTCGGCAGTGAGAAGGTTTCCTGGTGTTTGGAAACTTCTCTCTTTTTAAGACTCCCTTCCTGGGACAGAACTCCATCCCTCCCTCTTTTGTCTCTTTTTTTGTCTTTTATATTTTTTCCCTACCTCCTTTCGAGGAGTTGGGTTGCTTTTCTGGGTGCCTGATGTCCTCTGCCGGCATTCAGATGTTGTTTTGTGGAATTTACTCGACGTTTAAATGCCCTTTTGATGAATTTGTGGGGGAGAAAGTGTTCTCCCCGTCCTACTCCTCTGCCATCTTGGCTCCTCCCGAGCAGAATTCTAAATAGCACTGGGCCAGTGGTGTGTTATCATTTTTGTATTTGTTTTTTTCTTTTCCCTCCAGTAACCTGAAGCTTCCACTCAACACATGCTAAAACCTAAAAGTAAGCACCGGTGTCCATAGAGAGCTCAAAGAGCAGCAGTTTAGTTCTGGCTTTAGGGTGGGAACGGGCCCTTTAACATGCAGAAAGTGGGAAAATGTCTCCTGGGTTTCTCTTATTTGCATTCTCTAGTGCCCCAGCTCCCAAGCAAACTTTTGGCAGCAGCAAGAGTGAGAGCAACAGCAGCAAGAACTCATAGGAGCCCAGAACACTGAAAGAGGCAGATCTCTGATCAGACTCACTGTGGTCCCAGGAGGATGAGGAAAAACCATCCTGCATTGCTCCTCTTTCCGACGAATGCTTACTTCCGTCACCTCCACCCTCACCCAAGGAAAAGGCATTTGACATGGACAAGTTCTGAGTTAGTCAAACACAGCAGCCTTGCAAATGGTCTTCCAGGGACTCACAAGAAAGATCAAATAATAATTCTCTGAAATCAAGGCTTTGAACAAGTTGGGAGTTGAGTTCTACCCCCCTGCAGTGCTTCCAGGCTGCTAGTTTTCACCATAGTTGTTGCCAATTAGTTTTTGAGGCTCCTATTAAAACTGAAAGCAAGAGATGGAACTTGAGGTACTGAAAGCACAACCGATGCTCACTGGTTTTATCCTGCTGCCTCCATTTTTCTTGATTAAATACTCTCTAGATTGCTGCAAGACTTTAGTTAACTTCTAAAGTTCTAATAAAAATCGACTCTGATCATTTTTTGCAAGATTTATTTTGTTGCTTTTATGGAGGAACTTTTAGATGTCCTTACCCTTTCAGAGACATTACTTTGCTGACAAAAGTCCATCTAGTCAAGGCTATGGTTTATCCAGTAGTCATGTATGGATATGAGAGTTGGACCTTAAAGAAGGCTGAACACTAAAACTGATGTTTTTAAACCGTGGTGTTGGAGAAGACTCTTGAGAGTCCCTTGGACTGCAAGGAGATCCAAACAACCCATCCTAAAGGAAATCAACCCTGAATATTCATTGGAAGGATTGATGCTGAAGCTGAAACTCCAATTCTTTGGCCATCTGATGCAAAGAGCTGACTCATTGGAAAATATCCTGATGATGGCAAAGATTGAAGGCAGGAGAAGGGGATGACAGAGGATGACATGGTTGGATGGCATCACTGACTCGATGAACATGGGTTTGAGCAAACTTCGGGAGTTGGTGATGGACAGGGAAGCCTGGCATGCTGTAGTCCACAGGGTTGCAAAGAATTCTACATGACTGAGCAATTGAACAACAGCAACTCTTTCATGGTCACTTCAGTTCAGTTCAGTTCAGTTGCTCAGTCATGTCCGACTCTTCACAACCCCATAAACTGCAGCACACCAGGCCTCCCTGTCCATCACCAACTCCCAGAGTCCATCCAAACCCATGTCCATCGAGTCAGTGATACCATCTAGCCATCTCATCCTCTGTCATCCCCTTCTCCTCCTGCCCTCAATCTTTCCCAGCATCAGGGTCTTTTCCAATGAGTCAGCTCTTTGCATCAGGAGGCCAAAGTATTAGAGTTTCAGCCTCAACATCAGTTCTTCCAATGAATATTCAGGGTTGATTTCCTTTAGGGTGGACTGGTTGAATCTCCTTGCAGTCCAAGGGACTCTCAAGAGTCTTCTCCAACACCACAGTTCAAAAGCATCAATTCTTTGGCGCTCAGCTTTCTTCACAGTCCAACTCTCACATCCATACATGACCACTGGAAAAACCATAGCCTTGACTAGACGGACCTTTGTTGGCAAACTGATGTCTCTGCTTTTTAATATGCTCTCTAGGTTGGTCGTAATTTTCCTTCCAAGGAGTAAGCATCTTTTTATTTCATTGCTTCAATCGCCATCTGCAGTGATTTTTGGAGCCCAGAAAAATAAAGTCACCCACTGTTTCCACTGTTTTCCGATCTATCTGCCATGAAGTGATGGGACAGGATGCCGTGATCTTAGTTTTCTGAATGTTGAGCTTTAAGCCAACTTTTTCACTCTCCTCTTTCATCTTCATCAAGAGGCTCTTTAGTTCTTCTTCACTTTCTGTCATAAGGGTGGTGTCATCTGCATATCTGAAGTTATTGATATTTCTCCCAGCAATCTTGATTCCATCTTGTGCTTCCTCCAGCTCAGCATTTCTCATGATGTTCTCTGCATATAAGTTAAATAAGCAGGGTGACAATATACAGCCTTGACGTACTCCTTTTCCTATTTGGAACCAGTCTGTTGTTCCATGTCCAGTTCTAACTGTTGCTTCCTGACCTGAATACAGGTTTCTCAAGAGGCAGGTCAGGTAGTCTGGTATTCCCATCTCTTGAAGAATTTTCCACAGTTTGTTGTGATCCACACAAGGATCACAAGGCTTTGTCAAAGGCTTTGGCATAGTCAATAAAGCAGAAATAGATGTTTTTATGGAACTCTCTTTCTTTTTCAATGATCCAGCAGATGTTGGCAATTTGATCTCTGGTTCCTCTGCCTTTTCGAAAACCAGCTTGAACATCAGGAAGTTCACGGTTCACGTATTGCTGAAGCCTGGCTTGGTGAATTTTGAGCATTACTTTACTAGCATGTGAGATGAGTGCAATTGTGCGGTATTTTGAGCATTCTTTGGCATTGCCTCTCTTTGGGATTGGAATGAAAACTGACCTTTTCCAGTCCTGTGGCCACTGCTGAGTTTTCCAAATTTGCTGGCATATTGAGTGTAGCACTTTCACAGTGTCATCTTTCAGGATTTGAAATAGCTCAACTGGAATTCCATTACCTCCACTAGCTTTGTTCGTAGTGATGCTTCCTAAGGCCCACTTGACTTCGCATTCCAGGATGTCTGGCTCTAGGTCAGGGATCACACCATCGTGATTATCTGGGTCGTGAAGATCTTTTTTGTACAGTTCTTCTGTGTATTCTTGCCACCTCTTTTTAATATCTTCTGCTTCTGTTAGGTCCATACCATTTCTGTCCTTTATTGAGCCCATCTTTGCATGAAACGTTCCCTTGGTATCTCTAATTTTCTTGAAGAGATATCTAGTGTTTCCCATTCTATTGTTTTCCTCTATTTGTTTGCATTGATTGCTGGGGAAGGCTTTCTTGTCTCTCCTTACTATTCATAGTCACTAACATCACATATATAAAGATTTATATCTTCCACAGAATTTAATATTTTTGCTATAACTTAGGTCTTCTTTCTCCCACGCCACCTCCTCTTTTTCTTCCCTAATTTCCATTTCTTCAATTGAAATCTCTTCTACCGGCTTAAAAGCTACACATGATTTTGTCTTTCTTCCAGAGTATACCCCTAACTTACCAAAGATCCACATAGGACTTTTTTCTGCTCTTTTTCTGAAGTCTTATTTTCTAATTTTTTTTTTTTTTTCCTTGCAGCTTACAGGATCTTAGTTCCCCGATCAGGGATTAAACCTGTGCCCTGGGCAGTGAATGCATGGAGCCCTAACCACTGGACCTCCAGGAAGTTTCTTTCTGAAATTTTAAATGTTCATTTCTTTCTCACAAAGATGGCAAATTAATACAACTGTATTAAACTACTTTTGTCAGGGAACTAGAGCGTGATTGGCCTAAGCTGCTTCCATGTTCTTCTTCTCACCTGGTGAAACCTGGTCCTCATCACCTAATGAGTGCATTACCTGTGGATCTTCTTGAGTGCTAGCCTCTGCTAACCTCTCTGATGCTATTTTCCACAGCTCTCTTTTTATTTTTCTCACTCAAGGCATCGGATCACATTTGCTTTCCAATTTGATGGCCAAATAATCTAGCTCTTTGCTTCTCCACAGCCTGTAGTCTATTCTCTCTGCTTGAATGTTTTTCTTCTTCCCACTTCTACCTTATCAACTGATTCTATGGGCTTATTCAACACTGAAATCTGATAGTAGTCCTCAGATGGAAAACATTTCCCTACTCATTACACTTAGAAAGTAGTACCATTGAAACCATACAATGTTCCTGCAGATGAGACCCAATTCTCTGGTTTGCTTGGTTATATTCTATACCAAATAGCCTATTTCATGGTTACCTGACTTTGGGGATTATTGTCATCAGCTCCACATTTTAATTAAACTTTTTTTTTTAATGAAAATCATCTCTTTCATTTGCTCTGTTACCAAGATCAATGTCCAGTCATAGACTACATCTGATGTATTAGCCTCCTGCAGTTGAAATAAGCATTTTAAGACCTTTCTCCTTAGAATTCTATGAAAAACTGAGGTATATATCTGTTAGGTTACTCCTCAATTTTAAATCCCCTAGCTTCTTTTCCTCTATTTCTTTTCTAAAACTTGATTCTGGAACTAGAAAAACAAAATGCAATTACCTGATATATTTCTTCTCGTGGTGAATTCACACAATAATTAACCTGGACAGGAGATATATAGCGACATCTAGAGAATATAACTCTTTCTATCAGGGGAAATATAAATCCTTCATTATTTAAAGTTGTCTCTCTATTTTCTTAGCAGCCTGAAAACATTAATTTTAAATGCTAATAGGAATTACTAGAATGCTCCTAGATAGAGAATAGATTCCAAATTTAGTCTTAGCAGCTGTAGGCAGTCATCAAACTGAACTACCTGGAGAGATCTAGGAAGAGGGCAGATGCTGGTCAATTACTATAACCTAATTGTAGCAGGGCACATGGTTTAGATAGGATAATAAAATTTTTATTAGACTGGAAAAGAACTATCGTATGGAGGATTTCTAGCAGCTTCTGCTTACGAGGGAAGAAACCAAAATTTGCATTTGGGGAAGACTCCCTGTTCTGAGAGAATACTTATGGTAATGCAAGGAAGTATCCATTTATTATTGGGGGAATCTTCGTGTATAGTGAAGTGAAGTGAAAGTCGCTCAGTCGTGTCAAACTCTTTGCAACCTCATAGACTGTACAGTTCATGAAATTCTCCAGGCCGAAATACTGGAATTGGTAGCCTTTCCCTTCTCCAGGGGATCTTCCCAACCCAGGGATCGAACCCAGGTCTCCCACATTGCAGGTGGATTCTTGGAGAAACCCAAATATAGTTGCTTCAGAATTAGATTAATAAAATGAACTGAAGAGCTCTGACAGAACTGTAATGCATGAGAGTTACAGATTTGTTTTTCCAAATCTGGATTGTAGCTTCTCGTGGCCTTAAAATTTTTTTCTTCTTCTTGGTAAGTTCTGTGATTCTTATTCAAGATGATTACTCACTAGCTATCAGGAATAAGGATATTGAAAGAACAATGTAAAAAGGAATTTACTTTTTTTGACCCTGAAGACTCTAATTGCAATGTTGTCATGGAAGGCTGAATAACCTAGATTTGTAAAATGTACCACAGTGATTATTCTGTCTAAGTCACTGGGAAATACCTCACAGAGGGGATCAGGTTTGAGTTTCTCTGAGAAAGGATAGATGTTTTTATTGTCAATCATGCTCAGACAAGTTTAATTATGAAACAGAAAATAAAGTGAACATTGGACTAAGGAAAAGAATAAGTCCCTTTATCCATCGCTGGTTGGAGACAATTGAGCCTGCGCTCTCAGGTAGAGATGTTAGAAGCTTTCTTGATTGTGGGGTGTGCTGACCTTTGGCTGAAAGCAAATCAAGGGCAGTAAAAGAGATGAATTCCTAAAGGATTCCAAGGTCAGGGTCACTCTCAGCTTGACTCAACTTTAGACAGGCTTCTCCCAGATTCTAGGTCCTTCCTCTCTGTACTTGAGAGCATTTACTTTAGAAAACATGTAATTGTATATTCTTTCTCTGTCTTTTTGAAATTTAAATATTTTAAAAGCCCAAGATTGTCTTTCTCAAAGACCTGGGAGCCATCCATTTGAACGGTAATCATCAAAGAAAATGTCGCCTCTTTCTTCCAGTTTGTGGGAGAGTAAGAGCTCAACTTCCACACAAGTCTTCCTGAAGTTTGTTTGTTTGTTTGTTTTAAATTTCATTTATTTACTCATTTTTGGCTATAATGGGTCTTTGATGCTTTGCATGGGCTTTCTCTAGTTGCGTGAGCAGGGGCTGCCCTTCGTTGCAGTGTATGGGCTTCTTATTGCAGAGTATGGGCTTCTCGTTGCAGACCACAAGTGCCTTCTCTTGTTGCAGAGGACAGGCTTTAGGTACCTGGGCTTCAGTAGTTGCGGCTCACAGGCCCTAGAGCCCGTGGGCTTCAGTAGGTTGCAACACACAGCCTCAACAGTGGCGGCTCTCAGACTCAGTAGTTGCGGTTGCACAGGTTTAGTTGACCCATATCATTTGGAATCTTCCCGGATTAGGGATCAAACCTGTGTCCCCTGGATTGGCAGGTGGATTCTTATCCCCTGTGCCACCAAGGAAGTCCCTTCCTCCAAGTCTTAAAACTACCTTCTGTCAAGAAGATAGGAGAAAGTTTGCTTTTCCTTTCAACAAGGCCACTAAGTAAACACAGATGGCCTATGACACACCCCTCCACCCCACCCCAGCTCTAAAAACCTCTCCTGCCCTGCCGTCTGTTTCTGTGGACTTGAGCTCAGATTGAGTTCTGATCTCTCTCCCCTACAGCAACTGCTTTGATAAAGCCTTCCTGACCTATTGAGCTTTGTCCAGTGCAATTCTGCTTTGATCAGATTGATCCTTTCGAATGTTAGGATCATACTACGTAGCAGCATGTGCAATTCACTAGTAATGTTTAGTAGAGAGTGGATCTTATTTTACAGCAAAAGAATGGTGATGTGGCCACGTGCATTTAATCTGTGTTTGTATCCAGGGTACTGCTGACACTAGCAGACTCAGAGCCATCATGTGCTTGGTTTTGTTAAAATATTTAGGAATTTTTTATAAAAGGAACATTGGGCACTGTCAAGTACATTCTTTCTATAGTTTTTCAAACAACTGCTTACTTAGCAAATATGAAATCATCATCCTCTCTCAATATGTGTGGCCCTTGTATGAAAGTTTTTAGGCTGATGAAAATATCGGGTATCTTGATAATATTGTCACATGGATGTTTATGTTCCTCAAACTCACTGAACTATACAATTAAAATAGGTGAATTTTATTGTATTAAATTGTACTTTTTAAAATTGTATTAAATTTGTACTTAGAAAGAAATCGAAACCCACTCCAGTATTCTTGCCTGGAGAATCCCATGGACAGAGGAGCCTGGTGGGCTATAGTCCACGGGGTAGCAAAAAGTCAGACACGACTGAGCGACTTCACCTTCACTCACTGAAGTATACAAATTTTAATAAAGTAGAAAATATATTTTTTTAACTAACAAAAATCTGTAAAAAACAACAAAAAAAAACATTTTGGCCTTTGTTGCATTTCTTTGGCTCCTCTTTCCTCATCTATTTCATTGAAGCAATCAGAACAAAATCAGTTGTCACTTTTTTCTGAAACTACTTTAGCAAGTAAGAAGTTAATTTATAAGAACTAATTTCCAATTTTTTAATCTATTATAGTTCTGTGAAATATAAATTGCCGTCAGAGAAGATTCTACTTAATTAATTTGAAAATATGCAGTTATTTTTATTTTGTTCTTTGGTAATATTATGCTGTTTCTAATATTCAGCAGCTTCTTTAGAAAAACTATGGTAAGTCTGCATCAATTTTTCAGTGTCTTCTAGTTTCACAGTTGGTAAATAACACAAATATTTGGAAAAGTAAGGATAAAAAAGGTGCTTATTCAGTGCCCGAAGCACCTTTCCCTCAAAATTAATATATATTATTCCCATTTTTCAAGGATGTTCTTCCAGTGTCCCAGTTTTAGCAAACAACTTTGTCGTTATTTTTCATCTTCTTTCTTTGTAACCTTTCATTTTGTAACTGAGAGAAGCATGTTATGAAAGAAGTCCCTGTTTAAGAGCCTTAGTTAAATTTATGTATTTTGCTAATTTATCTGACATATGTCTAGGTGAATCATGACTAAAATTCTCTTATTTATGACCTTTACTTTTGAATATGGAAGTAGTTAAAAGCATGATCTATTCAATTTTTAATTCCACAGACTACTGTTATATGTCTATTTTAGAGACATATCCTCTGAGTTTCAAAAAATTACAATACAAAAATTGTAATTATTTGGAGGTTGAATCAAATTGCATCATTAAAAATATTTGTATTTTAATAAAGAGCAAAAGAAGGCTGTATTTGTTATTTTGTTTGCAAATATATTATAGTAGAAGATAACCGCACAGCAATTTGTTTTGGACAAAATATCCCACAATAGGATTTCAGGTGTGGAGTCTGAGGATTTAAGTCTCCTATACTAATATATGCATAACAAAACACATGTATTTGAGACCATAGCATAAGGTGCTAAATAAGATATTATAAGGTTCACAAAGGTAAC
Organism: Bubalus kerabau; assembly: GCF_029407905.1. Taxonomy (NCBI): domain Eukaryota; kingdom Metazoa; phylum Chordata; class Mammalia; order Artiodactyla; family Bovidae; genus Bubalus; species Bubalus kerabau. Next base: position 30,251,962 of record NC_073626.1, on the reverse strand, counting down.
CAGGATATTACAAGGAATATATAGCATTAAAAACATTTGACAAAATTTAAGAGAAAAAAAGACATAGGAAGAATAGACATGGCAAAGAGACACACGTGTTCTGTGTGGGCACAAATGGTAGATGAAAAGAAATGAATGTGAGTTACAGGGAGGCAGATGGCAGCTCAAAAGAAGAGGAAAATTTTAACAGGGTTTTCCAAAGAGGGAAATGGCCACCTCAGATGCTGATACATTTTCATAAACTTCCTAATGCTAAAGGTATTCAAGTAAAATTTGTATTACTACTTATTGATGTTATACAGAAGATTCAAACATTGAATTCTGTATAAAATAATGTTAAATGGACTCCCCGCATTCTAACAACCTCTCAGGCAGGGTAGCCAAGCTCATTTGTTCAAGTGCTTTGAGACTATTTCCTACTGACCTGGAGACCATGATGAGAAGGACCTAAAGGCTCTGTGCTTCATCCAGGAAAGATGAAATGAACTCAGACATCTCAAATGGCAGCAGATTTACAAGTCTCTGCTCTGAGCTGCATAATTGTGTGTCTCTTGTGAAATCCCTCATCCTTTTTCTAATCAAGGCATATCCTGCAAATGAACTGGTGCAGTAAACATAGCTTAGCAATGCTGAGATTCTATTATTTTTTTAATGTAACAGAAGTAGATGTCAATTCTCATATTAGCTGCTAACTGAACTTAGTTTGTCTAGAGATGACTATTGGTCATCTATAAGCCCTATAGATTTGAGTGTCAAGTTCACCCAAATAAGATATAACGGCTTCTGCTCTTTTCCTCAATCATCTCTCTCCACTCCACTTTCTTCCTTGCTTTCCACCATCCCATTAGTCTTTTTTTCTCCCAAACAAGTTCACTCTTCAAACCAAAATGAGAAAAATAAGAACATTATCTCGTCTTCCACAGCATTCTATCTGCAGCTCATTTTCTTCTTCTTTCCTATGGATGGTGTCTTCACATTTCCTTTTCATATAGTGGATCTAATTTCCTTCCTACCTTCCTTCTCTGAACACTTAATGCTTTTCAGGCACTTAAGAACACAAGGTGAGATAAAGTACAGCTTCCTTTCTCAAGGGGGGTCACAGTATACCTTCCTTTCCCTATGCCCTTATGTGAGGGAACACTTTTAAAAGACTAGAGTGGGAAGAAATAAGCCCACGGGCAGCAAGGTGTGGGCTGACTTTTTAGTGCAAAAAGCGGTGAGACCCAGGGATGCCCTATAAAATAATCATTCTTCTTCAGGATATTCATCATTGTGTATTTCTTCAGGAAAGTAAGTTCCATGTTTAAAATGCATTTTATGCCTAATTAAGTAAACCAACTTGGGGTTATAACAGATAGTTCACTTCATGCCCTGTTCTTAACTTTTGGAAGAGAAGCACAGAGCTCTTCAAGATGACTTACTTTCCTTAAAATCACTACTCAAGGAAATTGAACTATTTCTACCCAGTGCTAAAGAAATAATGAAGTTGCTAGATGCAGCCTTGAGCAAAAGGGCAAGTGTTAAACTGCCCTGGTTCTCTGGCTATTTTCAGCACCACAGAGGAGAGCAGGATAAATAAAAAAAAAAAAATCAGTAGGTGGTTAAAACTCATCAAGGAGAAACCTCCACTCTCACTAACTTTAATCTCTGTCTTTTTTTTAAGTGGCAAAACACTTTGCCACTTAAAAAAACACATTCAATACTCACCAAGCTCCAATGAACTTCCTCGCCAATATTTCATGTCTTCATTGCCTTTCCTTTGCTTCTATTAATATACTATCTAAATTCTTTATCTTCATCATCTCATTCTTTTATATAACCTTTTGTAATACCAACCAAGCTCTAGACCTAAAAGTGTTGAAATATTTCATTCTGAACACCAAACCTTTCATGACCAGTTGGCATATGAAGTTACATGTCAAAATCCCCTACAATATTTATACACTACAACCTCAACACAGCTAATGCATATTGATTATTTTAATAACTATCGCCCATTGTGCTAGGCCAAGGCAATGCAACAGTGAGCAAAAATAGACACAATAGACTTGCAAGCAATATAAGGAACACATATTAATCAAATAATTGCAAAAATAAAAATTAATTAAGAGAAAGTACTATGGGAGTTTCTAATGGGGAAATTGGACCTAGGCAATTTTTTTCTTGCCTAGGTCCAATTCTTGAAGGGATGATGCTTGATCTAAGAGCTCAAGGGCATATGAGTTATTCAAGGGCAGGAGAGAAGGAAGGAATTTCCTGGCAGGAGGAGCCATCAGACTTCAATGCCTAAAGTCCCCAGCCCTCCCAGAGCTCTGGAGCAGAAACTGCTTGTTAGAGAAGTTTTTCAGGGGAAGAAATGATGAAGCTGTTACCATCTCTTTGCTTATCATTAGCAAGGAGCTGTCCCCCACCTCTCCCAAAAAGTGTGATCATGGTCCAAACGCTGAAGGAGACCTTAAAATTGTGAGCCGCTGGAGGCTCTCATATAACTATGTTCCTGGTACGTGGACAGGGAGTCCTTTCCTCAAGATGGATTTGAACAGTGCTTCTCCATGTTGTTAAAAAAAAAAAAATCAACTGTGTAAATTTTAAAGATCTTATTAGCTTCATTCAATGATTTGCGAATTGAGCACCATCCAACCTAGCAGATATTGTTATCGAACCAGATCCATTTGCCCAATGCATAGCAAGGCAAGTGCTGAGACGCAGAGGTTTACAGCCAAGAAAGAGTTTATTCACAAGACAGCCAACTGAGGATATAGGAGGAGTCTCAGAACTCTGTCTTCCTTGATGTGATGACTCTCAGATCCTTCAGATAGACATTCCTACTTGTAAAACTTGCAATGAAAACAAAGCAGGGCTCTTCAGGGCCTTCCTGGGGAAAAGCCTCTATGTCCCTCAACTCTTGTTTATAGAAAAACTTTTGCCTCCTAGGCTTTCCTCTAGTTCCAAATAATGAGGTTAAATCAGAGAAGCAAGAAAATACAGGAAAAAAAAAAAAAGAAAGCAGTCAAGCAAGACAAAATAATAATAGCTTAGCCATAAAACAAACTCAAGGACCTTTAGTTCCTTTTCAAGGGCTATAGATAATATCCTGAGTCATATCTTTGAGTGGTTTTACAGATACTAAAAACCCCTACCAGGTGGAGAAGTTAACTGCCTGTGACCACCAGCGTAAAGACGCCAGACCAGTTGGAACCAGAAGGTTGAGGATTGCAGTTCCCAAAACATCATCCAGTTACCTCACCATCAACCACTCAGAAAACTGTGCATAAGCTGATCGTGCTCCATGTCTAACTCTCTTTCTCTGTCTTTAAAAATCCCTTCCTGAAAGCCATTGAGGAATTCGGGTCTTTTGAGCATGAAAGGCCCATTCTTCCTGCATGGTTCCCTGCAGTAAATGCAGCACTTTCCTTCACCACAATCTGGATCAGTAGGTTGGCATTGCTGAACATCTGGTAATGAACCCAAAGCTGGGTCATAGTACAGCAGGATCTTTGTAAAAAGAAGTGCACACATCTCAAAGATGCAGAGAAACAATTTACAGGTTTACCAAAAGACAAAAAAATGTTCTGAGAAAAAGGAAGAAGGAACATCTCTTCCTTTATACATACCAGGAATTAAGTCTCTTACTTTTTTTAATATAAATTTATTTATTTTAGTTGGAGGCTAATTACTTTACAAGTCTCTTACTTTTAATAATTATATGTCCTGACATTTGATTGGAGGGAATGAAGGAGACAAGGGTTTCAAGGGAAAGCACAGACCAAAGAATCCCGTTGACATAACCAGTGAACTGTTGCTTTGAAGAGGAGGCCAATGCAGCATTCAGTGACCCAGCCTGGATACTACAAACTTGATGAATGAAAAACAATAATCATTTTCTTTTGAAACCACAAAAATAAATAATTCTGCTACTCTAAAGACACAAAATAAATTTATATGAGGAATCAAATTTAGTGTGCGCATTTATAAAAGTCAAGTCTACAAACAGAAATAAATTTTGTAATTATTGTCATCATCTTTCTTCATCTTATCTGAGTGTATGTTGCTTAAAACAGAAGTTGGCATGTGAGACTCCATGTTATTGACATGTTTAAAAGAAATTGACTAGTTCAGTTTGCAATGTTTAAATTCTTAGGAGATTTGACTTTATAAAATATTAGTGCTTATTAATTATATGGTCAGTATTCAATATTTAGAGGAATAAGTTAGATATTTTAAAGTTAAATGCATTGACTATCAAAGTGAATGCAAAAATTCAAAAGTCCTTTGGATATTTAAGATTTCAGCAATACAGTTAAGCCAAAACTGGCACTCCCACCTGCTGAGGGTGTCAATTCTAAGACCTCAGTGCTTTCTTTGGGGACTGAAAGAAGTTACTTGGATTTCTCCAAGTACTAGCAGTATCAGAGCCACCTAGCATAGCACCTGGCACAAAGCAACTGCTCAGTTAAAGTTGGCAGAATGGCTTGTTTTACTTCAGGTGTATCACGTAGCTGAGCTCCTATTCTGAAACAGAATAGGAATACAGTAGCTGGGAAAGGTCTTATCACTAAGAATGGACACATCATGACTAGACCACATTTGTGGTCTCCTATGTGCTGGTGGGCTTCCCTGGTGGCTCAGAGGGTAAAGTGTCTGCCTGCAATGCAGGAGACCTGGGTTCGATCCCTAGGTCAGGAAGATCCCCTGGAGAAGGAAATGGCAACCCACTCCAGTACTCTTGCCTGGAAAATCCCATGGACAGAGAAGCCTGGTAGACTACAGTCCATGGGATCGCAAAGAGTCGGACACAACTGAGCAACTTCACTTCTTTCTATGTGTTGGTGAGAGCAACAGTTGCTTCTGTGAAAAAAAAATGTAAAAGAAGAAACACTTAGTTTGACTCTTTCTCTTCAGGTCCCAGGAGTTTCAGGATCTGGAGTCCCCCACCAGGGTGGAGAGGTAAGACCCAGCCCAGTGAGCCCCTAGCTCTGATTCTCCACTCTCATCCTCCAGGTGTAGACATGGCCGAGTCCAAGAACCACACACACACAAGCAGTCCTGAAAACGACACAGAAACAGCATCAAAAAATCCCAATCGGGATTTCCCTTGCAGTCCAGTGGCTAAGGCTCCACACTCCCAGTACAAGGGGACAGGGCTCAATCCCCGGCCAGGGAGCTAGATCCTGCATGCCATAACTAAAGATCCCACATGCTGCAACAAAGACTAAATGGCCTGCTTGCCACAACTAAGACCTGGCACAGCCAAATAAATAAATAAAAATTTTTAAAAGTTATGACCCTGATTGCGAAGAAACGAGACTCTTAAGGGGATGGACTATAAGTTCTCAAGGAAAGTGCTTTACCGAGAGGCACAAGAAGGGCCTGAAGAAGACACAGGCCAATAACGCCAAGGCCATGAATGCACGTGTTGAGGCTGCCAAGGCTCTTGTGAAGCCTAAGGAGGTCAAGCCCAAGATCCCAAAGGGTGGCAGCCACCAGCTAAGTTGACTTGCCTACACTGCTTACCCTAAGCACAGAAAACCTACTCATGCCTGCATCACCAAGGGTCTCAGGCTCTGCTAGCCAAAATTCCAGGCCAAAACTGAACCAAGGCCAAGGTCACAACTTCAGGTTCAGCTTCCACTCCAACTCCAGCTCAGGCTCAGGCTCTCAAAGGTGCCCAGGCACCCACAAATCCTCCAGAGTACAGGCTCTCATCTGCCAATGTGAGGACAGAAGGACCGGTGTGACCCTTGGGCTGCTGTCTGCAGGGGACTGATGTCCTCCTGTGCTATTTGACAAATAAACCTGAGGGAGGATCTGTCAGTCAAAAAGAAAAAAAAAAAAGTTGATTCTGATATTGTCCAACTGAACTGCAGTTCTGTGTATTGTGCTGGTACTTGGCAGTAATCCCATCTTATGGGCTTCCCTGGTGGCTGACAATAAAGAATCTGCCTGCAATGCAGGAGACCTCAGTTCAATTCCTGGGTCAGAAAGATCCTCTGGAGAAGGGAATGGCAACCCACTCCAGTATTCTTGCCTGGAGAATACCATGGACAGAGGAGCCTGGCCAGCTACAGTCTATGGGGTCTAAAAGTTGGACACAACTGAATGACTAATATACACACACAAGCCCGTTATATAGTTGTGCATGCTGCTGCTGCTGCTAAGTCACTTCAGTCGTGTCCGACTCTGTGTGACCCCATAGACAGCAGCCACCAGGCTCCCCTGTCCCTGGGATTTTCCAGGCAAGAACACTGGAGTGGGTTGCCATTTCCTTCTCCAATGCATGAAAGTGAAAAGTGAAAGTGAAGTCGCTCAGTCATGTCCAACTCTTAGCGACCTCGTGGACTGCAGCCTACCAGGCTCCTCCATCCATGGGATTTTCCAGGCAAAGTACTAGAGTGGGGTGCCATTGCCTTCTCCCATAGTTGTGCATAAGCATGGGCAATTCCAAGAAATGTATGCTAAACAAACTGCAGACACACAGAGCATGGACCCTGTGCTAAATTAGGCTGGAGATAAGAATAAAAGCATCCAGAGAAAAGGCGTAAAAAAGGGAGTTTAAACCTGAGCCAAGTAAAGTAAGAGCATAAGACTGTATCTTTATAACTTTGACTATCAACAGTTTGCTTTTTGATGCCCTCACGCTGGTCTAAAATTTAGATATGACCTGGAAAAGATCCCTAATGCCTCACGGAGGAGACAAAAAGAAAACTATTGTGAATTTGTGCACATCTTAAATCTTAAATTGAAAGCGTTACCTGTTTTACACTTGGAGTTGTTCTAGGGGCAGAATCCTAAAAGCAAAGTGTTCTGAAGCCTTCAAACTCTTTGCCTTCTAAATTTGTATTCCCTGGCCAGGGCCAGCAAAAATTTACACGAAACAAATCCAGTGTAACCAGGAGGAGAAGCTTTCTGTCTCCTGGCAGCCCTAAGAGTGTCAGGAGATAATTTCCAGCTTATTTACCTTGCATTATGAGACAGTTACAGATGTATTACAGCTCTCCTCAATCACTTAGTTACGAGCATATTAACTTTCCTAGCGGCTGGAGTAATAGCTCACTATTTGAGAAAGAGACGAGACGTGTTAGTGATTAAGTGACTTAATAAACAATCTGTCACTTTTCAAGTTTCATAAACCTGAGCACATTTATGAAGGACAAGGAGGTAGGCTCCTTTGTGTGTTTGATATAAAGCTTATGAGAGGTGAGGGAAGGATAATTTCAGGGTCTCCTAGATGCCCTTTCTCATGGGAATGTATTCTCTGACAAAGCAGATAAAAATGAAATCTATTTAGAAAATAGTTTCCATATTTGTTATTGAGCAAATAAGGGAAATAAGAAATTCTATACATGCTCATATTCATATCACACACACATATCACTGGTGTTAGAGGTGAGGCAATAATCATTTTTAGCTAAGAAGAATCTGCCTGCTCTAGACTGCTCAATTCCAGCTCTGCCATTTTATTTGCTGCCTGTGTGACCCTAGGCAGGACATATATTAGTCCTGTAATTCTGTCTCCTTCTCCATATACCGAGGGTATCTTTCCCCTTATGGTTGTTAGAAAGATTAAAAGCATTTTTAAAAACACTCAGAACATTGTCTGGCAAATAAGAAAGCATGCAATAAGTGGTGACAATTTTTATTTATCAAAAATAGCCTTCAAATTAACTTTGTTAGGCAAGTCAGACGTTAAGTAAACTTACCATTAATTCATGTCTATGGGAGAGTAGAGGGTATTTATTTGCAATGGCCTTGATGCTACGTTGCTATCTCTCTTCAGCGAGATGAATTGGGACTAGATCTGCTTTTTTTTATAACAAATTAGCATGGGATCTCCAGAATCTTCTCTGCATTCTTGCCCCATAAGATTCTAATGGCGTGAAGTCAGGAGAAAACATTATTTTCCACTTTTTCATACTCTAGGTAAACCAAAGTTCCTTGCAGATCTCATAACTTGCCTGTGACATCTTTAACAGTAAAACAGAGGGGGAAAATCTTACTTCATGAGCGGGATGTCACTGTTTCTTTCTTCCACAACTGAACTCTGCTAGTTGAAACAGAATAGCTGGAAGAATGAGTCCTTGAATTACACACCACTCTGGGCTTGAAGGACATTTTCCAATTAGCAGCAACAGCCAGGATAGTAATTTTAAATCTGGCTTTAGTGAACATATCACAAAATCTCAAGAGGCTAAACTAAGCTGATTGTTAATCTGAATAAGAAAAAATACAATAGCATTAATCATACACATTATTTCCTGAGAAATTTGCAACTGAGTTCCGGAAGCTCTGCTGGATTTCCTTATATGGCTCTGATTTTTCTCCCAGTGTGTGGTCAGTGCATTGCTTGAGGCACAAAATTCCTCACTATGTTCATTGCAGAGCCTGTGACACGCATGTCAATGAAGAAAAAGGGATCCAAATAACATTGCAAAGTGTCATGTGGCACAAAATCTTGAGAGTGTGATTGTAAGAGAAGCTACTCAACTTCAAATCGTCATTTTCTTGCATTCACCTACATTTGACAGAATTCCTGATAAATCTCTTTTACACATCTCTGTGGATCGCTTAGTTGTTATTTTTAAAGATCCAGCTTATTTTATGAGACACAAATCTCAGATTCCCTTGGTGCCAGCAGTCTCCTGGATACTGGCTCACTTGCACAGCTGCCGTACTAAATGGAGTTTTGGGGTCTTTCAGTCCCCTGCCCGAGGCCAACCAGCCACTTGTCCTGAGAATGCCAAGCTCGGAACCCTTGATTGTGCACAGCCAGGCCAATCCGCTGCCAGGTCAGAGTTTCTGCCTCCTTCTACATCTAAATTTAGATGAAGCATCATATCATAGGAGAGGACAGTAAGAGCCAAATGATGCCTCCCAGAATATGCAGTAGTTGACTCTCACAAAGAGTAAACTTTTACTTATGGGAAGCAAAAATTAGAGCATGTGTGCTCGGTCATGTCCAGCTCTTTGCGACAATAGCCGACCAGGCTCCTCTGTCCATGGGATCCTTCAGGCAAGAAAACTGGTGTCAGCTGCCGTGCCTTCCTCAAGAGGATCTTCCCAACCCAGGGATCGAACTTGTACTTCCTGCATTTCAGGCAGACTCTTTACAACTGAGACACTGGGGAAGCTCAAAAATGAGAGAGCTACATAAATAAGTTCCTGCTCCTTCCTCCTTCTTTTTGGTGCTCAGAGTCACAATCTGTTACTCATTGTCACCCTTCAGAGCTGTCCCTGTGGCCAGCAATGTCCTTGCTAAGCTGGTACGCCTAGGTGCAGCCTGCCATGAAGAGGTCCCCAGCCTGGCCATGCTCTCCTGCTGCTTCACCCCTACCATTGCCTCACTTTGCTCTCCTCACCCATGCTGGGCTGCGCTGGGTTTCACCTTCAAAACTGCTGTATTATCACTTTTATCTTTGCCCCAGGCTCTCCTTTCTAGAGAAACTGGGCAATGACAGTTCCATTTTTCTTGTATTTTGAGATAATGAGACATCTTATCACTTTATATTTTTTGTCTTCCTGAATACAATTGTGACTTTGGGGGATTAAGAACACTAGTACAATAAATTAAAGCAAGCTAAAATATTGCTATGAGCAATAAGAACAAATACCAAGGGTTGGAAAAAAAAAACAAAAAACATAATTAAATGTCTACTTTCACCTTGTTGGGAGACCAAGATAATTCAGAGCAGAGCAATGCATGTATTTATAAGTGTCCTTAGGAAGAAAGAAAAATAAAATTTGTTTAACAAGACTCACACCTTTGACTTTTCAAGAAACATGGGAAGAGGCAAGCACCTGGGGGTCAGAGAAAGGATGGTAATGGAAGCACAGATGATCACTCGTAGCACACAAAATATACTCAGCAAAGGCGGGAATTAAAATGCTATTCTAGACAACAGCAAATAATTATTTACAAAAGACAATAAATACAGTTTTCTGACTCTACAGCAAGATAAGAGACTGTGTCGTAAACCTGCTGAAGTTTGTTAGCTTGTTTGTTTTCGTTCGCCTCTGGTTTATTTCTTGAGAAAGGAATGTAATCTAGTTTGCAACCCTCCACCTCCTCCAAGTCCACTCCTTGAAAAAATCATGAGATTCACTGCATGGTCTTTTAGTTCCCACTGTTCAGCCCAACAGAGAGAACCAATAAGATGGTAGCCCAACAACTACCTTTTAAATTTTCTCAAACACGGGACTTTTTTTTTTCCAGGTGATTCTCTATTTTGATCTTTCTGCTTAAATGTTAGTCACTCAGTCATGCATGACTCTTTGCAACCCTATGGACTATAGCCCACCAGGCTCCTCTGTCCATGGGATTAGGAAGTCATTCCCTTCTCCAAAGGATCTTGCTGACCCAGAGATCAAACCTGCGTATCCCGCATTGCAGGCAGATTAGTATTTACAACATTCTCAGCCATAACAGTATAATACATGATATTACAGGATACATTACAAACACATCCATGCAATTTCCCCAGAATTTTTATAATGCGAACGAAGGTAAATTTAACAATTTTTTCCAGTCTTTCACCCTGGATTACATAATTTTAAAGTGTTTAAGAGTATAGAACATTAGAGAGAAGGTGTATAAATACAAGATTTAAAATGAAATAACTAAATATAGCTTGACTATCAATTCTCTTAACTGAATGTAAACTACAATGAACCCCACAGAGCAGCGAGAGGAAAACCCTCTTGGATTTTCAGGTTCACTGTTGTTCCTTATTTATTTCATAGGTGATGACTGTACTGAATGGGATGCAGCAGGGCAGAATGTGCTACCCTCAAATACGGCACTTTGGCATAAGGATTGTTTTGAGCTAAAGAAACAAAGCTAGTGGAGGTGATGGAATTCCAGTTGAGCTATTTCAAATTCTAAAGGATGAGGCTGTGGAAGTGCTGCACTCAATATGCCAACAAACTTGGAAAACTCAGCAGTGGCCACAGGACTGGAAAAGGTCCATTTTTATTCCAATCCCAAAGAAAGGCAACGCCAAAGAATGCTCAAACTACCACACAATCGCACTCATCTCACACGCTAGCAAAGTAATGCTCAAAATTCTCCAAGCCAGGTTTCAATAGTACCTGAACCATGAACTTCCAGATGTTCAAGCTGGATTTAGAAGAGACAGAGGCACCAGAGATGAAATTGCCAACATCTGTTGGATCATGGAAAAAGCAAGAGAGTTCCAGAAAAACTTCTATGTCTACTTTATTGACTATGCCAAAGCCTTTGACTGTGAGGATCACAACAAACTGGAAAATTCTTCTAGAGATGGGAATACCAGACCACCTTACCTGCCTCCTGAGAAATCTGCATGCAAGTCAGGAAGCAACAGTTAGAACAGGACATGGAACAACAGACTGGTTCCAAATAGGGAAAGGAGTACATCAAGGCTGTATATTGTCACCCTGCTTATTTAACTTATATGCAGAGTACATCATGAGAAACACTGGCTGGATGAAGCACAAGCTGGAATCAAGATTGCCAGGAGAAATATCAATAACCTCAGATATGCAGATGACACCACCCTTATGGCAGAAAGTGAAGAAGAACTTAACAGCCTCTTGATGAAAGTGAAAGAGGAGAGTGAAAAAGTTGGCTTAAAGCTCAACATTCAGAAAACGAAGATCATGGCATCCGGTCCCATCACTTCAAGGCAAATAGATGGGAAAGCAATGTAAAAGTGACAGACTGTATTTGGTTGGGGGGAGGGGCCTCCAAAACCACTGCAGATGGTGACTGTAGTCATGAAATTAAAAGATACTTGGTCCTTGGAAGAAAAGTTATGACCAACCTAGATAGCATATTAAAAAGCAGAGACATTACTTTGCCAACAAAGGTCCATCAAGTCAAAGCTATGGTTTCTCCAGTAGTCATGTATGGATGTTAGAGTTAGACTGTAAAGAAAGTTGAGTGCTGAAGAAGTGATGGTTTTGAACTGTGGTGTTGAAGAAGACTCTTGAGAGTCCCTTGGACAGCAAGGAGATCCAATCAGTCCATTGTAAAGGAAATCAGTCCTGAATATTCATTGGAAGGACTGATGCTGAAGCTGAAACTCGAATACTTTCACCACCTGATGCACAGAACTCACTTGTTGGAAAAGACCCTTGAAAGAGTCATTTCCTAGGCAGGTTGATAAGAAGTCTAGGGGTCCCCAAGGAGAGAGGGGTCTGGAATTCTCAAGGAGGAAGAAAGGACAAACTCTTCCTTCTCTACATTTCTTAGGATTATATAACAATAATGTATCCTGCCTGAGGACAGTCTCTGGATTAAACCTTTTGGCTAATTCTGTTATTTTAAAATGTAAATTATGGGAGTAGGTCTGGTGAGGTCTTTATAACCTCCAGACATTCTTTGGATTCATTGGAGAGTATATAACTTCATTGCTAACACTAGCAAGGGGTTACTCTTTCTGCCCCCTTCTGATGCCTGTGTCAGAAGCTTTCTCTATCTCCTTTATACTTTAATAAAACTTTATTACACAAAAGCTCTGAGCGATCAAGCCTCGTCTCTGGCCCCAGATTGAATTCTTCTCCTCCGAGGGCCAAGAATCCCGGTGTCTTCGCGTGAAACAACAACCTTTCTCCCTGATGCTGGGAAAGTTTGAAGGCGGGAGGAGAAGGGGACGACAGAGGATGAGATGGTTGGAGGGTATCATGGACTCAATGGGCATAAGTTCGAGCAAGTTCCAGGAGTTGGTAATAGACAGGGAGGCCTGGCCTGCTGCAGTCCATGGAGTCGCAAAGAGTCAGACACAATTGAGCAACTGAACTGAACTGAACTGAAAGGAACTTAAAAAAATAACAGATAAGAGAAGGCCATTCTCATCTCCCCACTTCTTTCTAAAAATGGGAGATAAAACACGTCTGTGAAAGATGCCTTCTCTGTACCAAGAACTGGCTCATTGAAAAAGACCCTGAGGCTTGGAAAGATTGAAGTCAGGAGAAGGGGACGACAGAGGATGAGATGACTGGATGGCATCACCGACCCCATGGACATGAGTTTGAGTAAGCTCTGGGAGTCGGTGATGGACAGGGAAGCCTGGTATGCTGCAGTCCATGAAGCCACAAAGAGTCAGACACGACTGAACAACTGAACTGAACTGAACTGTACCAAGAGAACATTCTTCCATGGGAGTCAAAGTCAAGAGAATTCTGTACAAACAGACCTACTTAAAAGAATTTTCATCTTCCTTTAGCCTCCCCATATATTTTAATTACTTTTCCATGATTGTCTGTCTTTGTTCAACCTAGGAAAAAGAATATTTAGGTTTCATCATTTCTTTGGGTCCTTTTTGCCTTAAGAAATCTCACACATCACATAAACCACATACATTTGTTAGCTTTTCTCATGTTACTCTGTATTACGTCAGTTTAATTTTCAGGTCCAGGAAAAAAAAAAAAACCTATGACAGTAGAGGTAAAAATGTGTCTCCCTTACAAGTTCCATCTCCTTTCTCCTTCACCTCTGCAGTACAATCTGACTCCGGCTCACCTACTGCTTGGAGCAGAATCAATGACAACAGATGCTCCTGTGAGCAACCAGCATCCCCAGCAGCTGATCCTCACAGAAGAGAAGCTAATCAGTTGATGTGGGACACAGCAATCAACGAAACATTCTTTTCCAATTCTGCATAGGCTGTTTAGCACTAAATATTACGTCATGGTTCCAGAGTGACTAGGGGAACAACAGTGATAGAAACAGGAATCAACGGCTTATGTTTTCCCATAAAAGTGAAAAGTGTTTATGGTCACCCCAAATGATAACCACTTAATCTTCATCCTACTGCACCATTTGACACTCCTGCCTTTAAAAATTTTTATCTCTACTCCATTAAAAAAAAAGTTCCCTCTCCTGAGCTCTCCATAGCATATAAATGATCATAATTTATTTGCCACTAAAGCTAGAAAATGTTAATGTCCTCTTAGACTCTCTCATTTCTTCTGCCCTCTTTTTTCACTGCTACTGGCCTATTCCACTCCCCATAATTTCTCACCAGGACAATGGCTTCTAACACTTATTCCTGCTTCTGGTCTCCCTCAAACCCAATGTATACCAGTGTATCAGAATATTTTTATAATCCATTCCTTAACATCCATCACACCTGCTCGGAAGTCACCTAGAGGTCCTCGTTGCCAGTCCCACCGGCTCTTTAGTTATTGTTCTAGACACATCCATGTCACAGCACCATGGCTGATGCGATTTCTCTTACCTAAAATCCTGCCCCTCTGATTTGATCAAATCTGTGTCACCACTTAAGCCCTGACTCAAATGTGTTCTTTTCATTGAAACTTTCCAAGGCTTTCTGGCTCAGGCATGATTCACCACTGCTTTCTCTATATTCCTACAGTAAATCATCAAACCTTTTATAGATTTTAAGAAATGTATATTACTAATGACTGCATTTCAGTCTTTGTTCAGTTCCTTATCAGCTTAAGTTATTGCAATTATAACCCTTCCTGAACTCTGTCACTGGCCTGTGTGTGTGTGTGTGTGTATACGTATATATATACACACTCACTTTTGAGACATTATAATTAAGTGACCAAGAAGGATTATGAAAAAAAGTGAGGTGCTTATCCAAAGGCCCAAATTACCTAATTTGAATTGTTGTATAATATTACTTATTGTTGGAGAAGGCAATGGCAACCCACTCCAGTACTCTTGCCTGGAAAAGCCCATGGACGGAGGAGCCTGGTAGGCTGCAGTCCATGGGGTCGCCAAGAGTCAGACACGACTGAGCGACTTCCCTTTCACTTTTCACTTTCATACATTGGAGAAGGAAATGGCAACCCACTCCAGTGTTCTTGCCTGGAGAATCCCAGGGATGGCAGAGCCTGGTGGGCTGCCGTCTATGGGGTCACACAGAGTCGGACACGACTGAAGTGACTTAGCAGTAGCAGCATTACTTATTGAGAAACTATTACTACTCACTGGAGAAGGCAATGACACCCCACTCTAGTACTCTTGCCTAGAAAATCCCATGGACAGAAGAGCCTGGTAGGCTGCAGTCCATGGGGTCGCTCAGAGTCGGACACGACTAAGCGACTTCACTTTCACTTTTCACTTTCATGCATTGGAGAAGGAAATGGCAACCCACTCCAGTGTTCTTGCCTGGAGAATCCCAGGGCTGGGGGAGCCTGGTGGGCTGCCGTCTATGGGTCGCACAGAGTCGGACACAACTGAAGCAACTTAGCAGCAGCATACTACTCACACTTGGAAACAAACTCTAGCCTTTAGAGACACAGGATTATCAACTGAATTTGATGAAAACTGAGGAAGAATACTAATTTAATTAATCATATAATTCTTTGTCTCTTAATTTGAAAATAAGCTAAAAATGCTTATTTTTGTTGTAATTTTTTATTTGATGGAGAATAAAATAAAAAATGAACAGTTAAAATATTACCTATTTGTTTACTTACTTAATTTTATTAATTTCCTTCAGTGTGCCAGATATGGCACCATGTTTCTTGTGTTGAGGGTTAAAGCATGCAGAGTTCAATAAGACACCACCACTGCCTCCAAGATATTTGCAGGTTGGCACAGTCCTGGATGGACTTCCCTGGTGGCTCAGTAGTAAAGAACCCACCTGCCAATGCAGGAGACACAGGTTTGATCCCTGGGTACAGAAGATCCCCTGAAGTAGGAAATGGCAACCCACTCCAGTTATCTTGCCTTGGAAATCCCATGGACAGAGGAGCCTGGCTGGCTATACTCCATAGGGTCACAAAAGAGTTGGAGGCAACTTAGTGACTAAATAACAACAGTCCAGACATATCAACAACTCAAATCCAAAGCCAAGGAATCGAATGATAAATAGGGACATGAGCAGTGATGGGAAAGGACAAAATGGGAGAAATTAGTTCAAGGTGAAAGACCAGAATGTTTTTTTGGAGGAGGTGACCATTTAGAAGATATTTCACCAAATCAGGCCCTGATGGTCGGTCTATTTGTAATGAGGATAATCTTACTGTGGATTCTATCATTGGAGATGTGTTCTTTTTTCCCACTTCAAACAACAATTTTGTTTCCCTCTGTTTCATCCATTCCATCATTTCACAAGACAATAGAAACTTGTGTATCAGTTTTACTTGTTATTCACTGTTTAACTATTGTGGAAGACAATTATCTGAGAAGTTAGACATTATTAAGCATGACTTTACAGGAAGAGTAGATCTTTCATCAACTTAATTCCCTCCACAATGTTATTATACCTAATATTTCTGAACTCAGGGTCATTTGCAACAGCTGTTTGGAGAAAAATCTCAAAGAAAAACTTCAGACTGCACTGACCATGTTTTGTGAACAAATGTCAGCTTTTCTTATGAATTGCTCAAATGCTAACAGTTTTTTAATTGTTTTGAGATTGTTAAATTCACTGTAAGAAAATAGTATAGTATATCACTCTGGATGTAAAAATTCAGTTCAGTTCAGTTCAGTTGCTCAGTCGTGTCTGACTCTTTGCAACCCCATGAATCGCAGCACACCAGGCCTCCCTGTCCATCACCAACTCCCAGAGTTCACTTATACTCACATCCATTGAGTCGGTGATGCCATCCAGCCATCTCATCCTCTGTCGTCCCCTTCTCCTCCTGCCCCCAATCCCTCCCAGCATCAGACTCTTTTCCAATGAGTCAACTCTTCGCATGAGGTGGCCAAAGTACTGGAGTTTCAGCTTCAGCATCAGTCCTTCCAATGAACACCCATGTAAAAATTAGTTGTACATAAATGACCATTCATTTATTGATTGGAATATTACTAGACTCACCACTCTTGTAGACTACCTAAAATTGCTATCTTTAAAGAAAAAAAAAGGATAGATGTTTTTGGGACCTTCCTAATAGTCCAGTGGCTAAGACTTCATGCTCCCAATGCAAAGGACCGGCTCCAATCCCTGAGTTCACATGCCACAGCTAAAAAGATTCCATATGCTGCAACTGATTGGTGCAGTCAAATACATAAAATACATATTTTTTAAAATGTATACCTGTGGCGGATTCATTTTGATATTTGGCAAAACTAATACAGTTATGTAAAGTTTAAAAATAAAATAAAATTTAAAAAAAAATGAGAACTTAAAAGTTTTTTTAAAAACATATTTAAAAATGGATTTCTCTAATACTAATTTCTAAAAAAAAGTAATCACATTACTGAGTATTTTTATGTTATCAGCAAAAGAATACTTAATGTTTTAAAATGTCTCAAATTACTTACAACTTCTTCCCTGCATCCCTAACAACCTCCCAATTACCAGAATATAATTTACAATACTTTCTGCTATAATCAACAGACATAGGTAATCTTGTTTATATTAAATTTATTCTTAGAGTAAATAAAAATCTAGAAATTGATCAATGCTTAAAGTTGCTAAATTAAAAAAGCAACTTACTTTTTTACTGGAGAGAGCAATTATTGTGATGGAAGAGGTAGAGAATTGAAAAATACAGTGTGCTCTCTAAATGTACTCAATCATAAACTTTATGACTAAACTTTCAAAATTTTAAAAATATTCGATGTATCATTAATGTATTTATGCCAAGGGAAGATAAACAATTAAAGAAACTTCCTAGACCACACTCCCCAGGCAAAATAAACTACATATCACTATTACTAAATAAAGCATTTGCTTCTCACTATAGGCAGTGTTGATTAACAGAAGTGTTACTGGAATCTCACTGAACAACTCTGTCATTGGGTAAAATCTGTTAAGTGTCTGCCTCAGTTTTCTTAAACATATATCATATATACAGTACGGCCAAAAAGCTTCAAGGAATAAGCACTGTGTGCAGGTATTTTTAGAAAAAAGCTATGATTCCTTATAGTAGTGATCATGCCACTTTACAACAGTACTCTATATAACATTTTACAATAACACTGTGGTATCACTCCTATGGAGAAAGCTTCTTGGTAGCTTCTACATGGAATTCAGAAAAGGAATAACCAGAAAATCAGTCTGTGATAGTTCTAACCTCAAAAGGGAAAGAAAATATAATCAGGTTTGTATCCTGATCCTAACACCTTCATGCCATCTATCCTAGATCACATTTTTCTAGGATAGTGGTAATATTAAGGACTTCAAAAAGTCACAGCAAAAGTGATAAACACAGAGGGATAAAGATAAGAATACAATCCAGTAGGTATGACCTTTCATACTCCTCCAGCTGTAAGAAGATTCCAGAGACAGACAAAGAGCTCATTATCTGTAAATCATTCTTCTTATTATAATCCATATTTATAAGGCTGTGAGATTTTGCAAATGATCTGAATTGAGGTCATTAGTTATCATTTTTTAAATTAAATTTGAAGATGAATTAGGATAGCCAAAATTCCTGAGCTATCCTAAAGTTAAACAAAGGAAAATAAATTTTAAATGATTCAATCTCCTGGTCAAACCATCTGTCTTAACCCTTGGGAGGAACCATGACCTAGAAAAGCAGAATCAGCTTGTGTCAGGAATTGAAAGGACAGAAAAAGAGTACCCTGCTTAAGTCTTAATAATTTTTTCATATTAATTTTAAGTCAACATCTTGAGATATTCTAGAATAGAGCTAATGCACAAAATAATCTGAATATAATTTTTCTCTTACTGCAGATGAAAAGAACTATTGGGAGGGTACATGATTTGACCTTCCATGTCCTTATATTCTTAAAAAATAACCTGATTGTATATGTGAGAAACAGCTGAAATATTACAGGACAACAGGAAGGACAAAAAGAAATAGCATTGGCCAAGTAGTACAGACTGTCTAGGAAGCAGTGCAGATTCTAATCCTGAGTGAAGTTTATTCTCACCCCAGTGTGAACTCAAATTTTTCTCTAATACTTCTCAGAATTACCCTTTTTCTAGCTGTCTGCCTGTTCTCTCCTTTCAAAGTTAAGACCTGTATGAAGTCACCCACAGGGGAACCAAGGCAAGTTCAATTTATCCCCTTTTCTAGAAGGTGACCAAAAGCCCTCCCACACAATGAGAGAAAAGGAAAAGCTAATGTGGGCAACTGGATTTTTTTGGATTGCATAGAAGTATACAGGTAACTTATGTATTTGAAGATGACAGATTCCAATCACAGAAATTTTCTTTCCTGTAAGGAGAAAGAATGTAATAGTTTCATAGAAATGTCCTAGTTTATAGATTCATGGACTCACTGATTTTTAGAGCTGCATGGGACACCAGGAGCCATCTACTGTCAACCCTGATTCTATGAATGAGTCAATCAGAGATGAGGAAATTGAAAGAACACATGTAGGGTTGAAAACTTGGCAGATGGGGAGTAAAATGAAAATTTCCTGACTATAAGCAATGCTGCTTTCATTATATCATGTTCTTTAACTTATTTCTCTGGAGGACCATCCCTGAAATACCTTGCTCTAAGTACTTGAAACAGAGAAGGCAATGGCACTCTACTCCAGTACTCTTGCCTGGAAAATCCCATGGACAGAGGAGCCTGGTAGGCTGCAATCCATGGGGTCGCTAGAGTCGGACACGATTGAGAGACTTCACTTTCACTTTTCATTTTCATGCACTGGAGAAGGAAATGGCAACCCACTCCAGTGTTCTTGCCTGGAGAATCCCAGGGACGGGGGAACCTGGTGGGCTGCTGTCTATGGGGTCACACAGAGTCGGACACAATTAAAGCAACGCAGCAGCAGCAGCAAGCGCTTGAAAGCTACTTTGTTGAAATGGAGAACAGTGTGGAGATTCCTTAAAAAACTGGAAATAGAACTGCCTTATGATCCAGCAATCCCACTGCTGGGCATACACACTGAGGAAACCAGAAGGGAAAGAGACACGTGTACCCCAATGTTCATCGCAGCACTGTTTATAATAGCCAGGACATGGAAGCAACCTAGATGTCCATCAGCAGATGAATCGATAAGAAAGCAGTGGTACATATACACAATGGAGTATTACTCAGCCATTAAAAAGAATACATTTGAATCAGTTCTAATGAGGTGGATGAAACTGGAGCCTATTATACAGAGTGAAATAAGCCAGAAGGAAAAACACCAATACAGTATACTAACGCATATATATGGAATTTAGAAAGATGGTAACAGTAACCCTGTGTACAAGACAGCAAAAGAGACACTGATGTATAGAACAGTCTTACGGACTCTGTGGGAGAGGGAGAGGGTGGGAAGATTTGGGAGAATGGCATTGGAACATGTAAAATATCATGTATGAAATGAGTTGCCAGTCCAGGTTCAATGCACGATACTGGATGCTTGGGGCTAGTGCACTGGGACGACCCAGAGGGATGGTATGGGGAGCGAGGAGGGAGGAGGGTTCAGGGTGGGGAACACATGTATACCTGTGGCGGATTCATTTTGATATTTGGCAAAACTAATACAATTATGTAAAGTTTAAGAATAAAATAAAATTTAAAAAAAATTAAATTAAATTAAATTAAAAAAGAAAGAAATTTTCTTGGAAGAATGGACAGATTTAAAGTCCTACTGCCATGTCCAGTGCAATTGAACTGTCACAATATTCTTTGTGTATTTGTGTGTGTGTGTGAATATAATCATTTTAATCAAATCAACATATTAATGACATAGGATGAGAAAGGCAACTCAGTGCAACAGAATAGAGAATCCAAAAATAGATCTCAATATATATGGTAATTTAATAAGAGACACTGATGGCGCTTTAATTGAGGGGAAAGATAGATTTTGGCACAATTAGCCATGTATCTATAGAAGAAAGCATATATTGGCCCCCGCATCCAAGAAGATTGTTTTCAGTGTTAAGTAACAAAAACCTCGTGATTCAGTAGCTTAAACAAATGGAGGGTTGTTTTTACAAGTAGGTCTAGGGGAGGGAGTGTAATTTGGTCTATGTCAGCTGCTCAAGGACACAGTCTCCTCTCTTTCTGCTCCATTATCCTCAATGTTTTGGCTTTCATTTTCACCACTGCAAGATGAAGGCAGAAACTGCAGGCGCAATATCCACATTACAGACAAGAAAGTAGGGGAAATGGTTTTAAAGGCAGGCTTAAAGGATTTTTACTTGCTTTTAACCAGGTTTTTGCTTTTACTCAGAAAAGAATGCTTTCCTCCATGGGCTTGCACTTATAGCCCAGTCAGAGTCACATGACCCTGAAACTGTAAAGGAACCTGAGATACCAACTCTTAGTTTCCAGCCTTCACAAAAGAGAAATGCCAGAAGGACAGGATTTAAAGACATTGTTGGAGAATAAGCCAATCCACAGAGTCTGTTACATGTAAGAGAAAAAAGCTTTAAGTATGCTAAAGAATTAAATGTAAATTAAAACATATGTTTGTTAAAAGATAAAAAACAACAACAAAGGAGACTGTATACAAATAACACATGCTGGAGGGAGTACAGAGAAAAGAGAAGCCTCCTACACTATAGGTGGAAGTGTAAATTAATGCAGCCACTAGCGAGAATAGTATGAAGGTTCCTTAAAAATTAAAAACAGAGTTGCCATATGATCCAGCAATGTACTCCTGGGCTTATATTCAAAGAAAACCATAATTTGAAAAGATACATGCATCCCAATGTTCACAGAAGCACTATTTACAATAGCCAAGACATGGAAGCCACCTAAATGTCCATGGACAGTTGAATGGATAAAGAAGATATATATATACACATACACAATATTCCATTGTGTATGCATATACATACAATGGAATATTGTGTTCAATCGCTCAGCTGTGTCTGACTTTTCACAATCCTACGGAAAGGCTCCTCTGTCCATGAGATTTTCTAGGCAAGAATACTGGAGTGGGTTCTTATTTCCTCCTCCGGGGGAATCTTCCTGACCCAGGGATTGAACCCAAGACTCCTGAGTCTCCTGTATTGGCAAGCAGATTCCTTACCACTGAGCTACCTGGGAAGCCCACAGTGGAACATGACTCAGGCATAAAAAAGAATGAAATAATGTTATTTGTAGCAACATAGATGCACCTAGAGATTATCATCCTAAGTAAAGTAACTCAGAAAGAGAAAGACAAATATATGATATCACTTAAATGTGGAATCTAAAATATGACACAAATAAACTCATCTATGAGACACAAACAGACTCACAGACATAGAAAACAAACTTATTGTCACTAAAGGGGAAAGGAGATAAGGGAGGAATAAACTAGGCCTTTGGGATTAACAGATACCCACTACTATATATAAAATAGATAAACAAGGTCTTACTGTATAACACAGGGAACTGTATACAATATCCTGTAATAAACCATAATGGAAAGGATTATGAATAAAGCATATGCATATATGTATAACTGAATCACTTTGCCATATACTAGAAACTAACAATGGAGAAGAAAATGGCAACCCACTCCAGTATTCTTGCCTAGAGAATCCTGTGGACAGAGGAGCCTGGTAGGCTGCTGTCCATGAGGTCTCACAGAGTGGGACATGACTGCAGCAACTTAGCATGCATGCATGCATTGGGGAAGGAAATGGCAACCCACTTCAGTATTCTTGCCTGGAGAATTCCAGGGATAGAGATGCCTGGTGGGCTGCCATCTATTGGGTCGCACAGAGTCGGACACGAGTGAAGCAACTTAGCAGCAGCAGTAGCAGCAGAAACTAACAAATCAACCCTGAACATTCATTGAAAGGACTGATGCTGAAGCTGAAGCTCCAATGCTTTGGCCACTGGATACGAAGAGGCAACTCACTGGAAAAGACCTTGATGCTGGGAAAGATTGAGGGCAGGAGGAGAAGGGGACGACAGAGGATGAGATGGTTGGATGGCATCATCAACACAATGGACATAAGTTTGAGTAAGCTCCGGGAGATAGTGAAGGACAGGGAAGCCTGGTGTACCACAGTTCATGGGGTTACAAAGAGTTGGACATAATTTATTGACTGAACAACAACAAAACACATTATAAATCAACTATCTTTCAATATAATTAAATAAATAAAGACTACATATCCATCTAGGAGTGGGGGAGGAATTCTTAAACAACGTTGGAAAATTATACATCATAAGATGATTACTTATTTTTTTAATTTATAAAAACATACATAGGGTTAATAAACAAAACCTTCAGGAAATGTCAGTTATGTAGCTGTAAACACAGACACATACACACACACAAATCCACCACAAAGAATTCTTACAAATCTACAAGATAAAAAGCTCAGATAAAAAAAATGGGCACAGGCTGTTGGTTAGGTAATTTGTAGATCAGTAAATTGAAAGAGCGAAATAACAAAAAGGTGTTCAACTTCCCTTCTTATTAGCAAAATGCAAATTTAATGAACAACTAAATATCACTTTATATTTATCAGACCCACAAACATTTTCTAAAGAGAGAGCTACCTCCTGTAGTGAGAACCCCAGCAAAAGGCTATTCTTTTCCCTGGCGGTGGAAATGTCAAGTTTTATATCCTTTTCAGAGGGCAATCTGGTAGCACCTTTTAAAATCTGAAATAAATACACCCTTGACCTTAGAAATAACATTCTTAGGAACCTATCTCATAAAGTTAAAGGCGTTAAAACATAAGACTTTAACTGTAAGAAGATTAATCACAATACTGTTTATAGTGATAAAATACTGGGTGGGGGGAATTTAACATCAATCAATAGGAAAATGGGTGGCTAAATTATGTTATATTCACATTCTGGAGTAATATGTAGCCCACTGTTAAAAAAAAACAAAGAAATTTTACCAAATTTATAAGACTTCTTGTACATCCTTAAACATCTTTTTTTATATAGAACAGATGAATAATATGCTAGCTTCTGGCTAAGGATAGGACTTTTGTGTCATAGCCTTTTTTTCTCAGCTGTCTTCTGATTTATTCCACTATTTTAGATTCTGACATTGCAAATAAGATGCAATCTCTTCTGTGCAAAAACTTGTCACTTTTTCCTTAAAATGTATACAGTTTTCTTCATCTTTGAATTCGGGTCCAGATGTCCAGTTCATGTGTCAGGCTATATCCAGATTCGTGTAATTTTTTTTAATCACCCAGATTAGAACTCCTTGAGGCTTTCTAATTTTACACTCAGATCTCCTCTCAACTTAGGGAAGTTTCCCTCTAATTGTTTAAGGATTGGCTCTCCTGTACTCTTTTTTCCTAAGTCACCATCACCCCTTTAACTCATATAGAATCTTCTGAGTTTCTTTTCCAATTATTTTATCTTTTTATTTGTGATTTCTTTGTCTTTTAACACTCTGCTAGGAGCTTTTCTTTTGCACATGAACTTCTCCTCTAATTCAGCTATTGAATTTTGCATTTAAAAAGTAATGATTTGGGGGGCTTTCCTCGTAGCTCAGTGGTAAGGAATCCACCCAGGAGACATGGGTTCCATTCCTGATCCAGAAAGATCCCTCATGCCTCAGAGCAACTAAGCCCATGCACTCCAACTACTGAGCCTGTGCTGTAAAGCCCAGGAGCAGCAACTACTGAAGTCCTAGTGCCCTGGAGCCTATGATCTGCAGCATGAGAAGTCCCTGCAATGAGAAGCCTGTGCATCACAGCTAGATAGCAGCCCCCACTCAACAACCGGAGGAAAGCCTGTGCAGCAACAAAGACCCAGCACAGCCAAAGATAAATAAATAAATAAAATTAGTTTTTTTTTTAAATAATGATTTTTGAACTCCCACACTGACTTATGTTACATTACATTTGTTTCTTTCTATATGATCTTATTTTCCTTTTTATTTTCATGTTCATCTCTTTCCTCTGGCAGATTTATTTGATTACTATTATAATTCAGTTGTTTAATCTGAAACCCTCTTTGAAAGACTTAGCAGTTTAGATAGATGCCAACTGGGGTTTTATATCTGATAGCAGGATACGTTTAATACATAGAATAATGCAGGTGGAGAGAGGAAGATGATCTCCAGTTTTGAGTACAATTAGCTCCGTCTGAAACTCGTCTAGTTTTGAGTATCCCACATTTCCTGAACCTGTAAGGCAGGGAAGATGCACCTCAAGGAACAGTTTCATTTGAGCATCAGGAAACGCTGGCACTCACCTCCTGGTCAGTGTCAAACCACACAAAGATCCAAATAACAAGAGTTTTCTATGGTTAAACTTGCTGGTCCATGCCTTTACCTCTGCAACTATCTCTAACCAATTTCTCAGCACATAAGAGGATGATCCCTGAACGAGTTCAATAAAGAAAAAGAAACTAGCAGCCTATAGATCTCTATAGGTCCTGGGTTCAGGAGACGTGAGTCACTTGACATCAAAGATGAAAAAGGAAAAAGAAATCCTATTTACATTGCTATTCCAGTTACTGTGGACAATTCGAAAACAAAAAGCCCATAGCCCAAGATGTTTTTATTATTTTAAAAGATACTGTAGGCTTCCTATGTGTTAAATTACAGTGCATACCATTGGACAGAAATCACACCCACATTTCTTTCTAAGACATGTCCTTCTGTATCTCAGGTGCTGTGTGTAGCTGTTGTGGAAAAATGCCCCTAGATTATCAGAAGTACAGTGAGCTATGCCCCAAATATTATTAGTGCCCCTACTGGTTTTCTGGAGGCCCAACCTCAAGTTTTCCTAAGGTCCTGTGTGTGTGCTCAGTTGTGTTCAAATCTTTGAGACCCCATGGACTGTAACCCGCCAGGCTGCTCTGTCCATGGAATCTTCCAGCCAACAATACTGGAGTGGGTTGCCATTTCCTGCTCTAGGGAATCTTCCCAACTCAAGAATTGAACCCCACATCTCTCACATTTCCTGCATTGGCAGGAAGATTCTTTACCACTTCTCCACCTGGGAAGCTAACCAAGGGTATTACAGCCATACCTCATATTTTGATCTCTGCCCTGAGGTCACTTCTCTTTGAGAACATTTTGCTGCCTGGAAAACCATTTTGGTACCTCTGTATTTCCTCTAAGTTCTGAAAACTAAACATTTCATTTTCAGTCCATCTGGCTCTCCTCAGGTTTATCATACCAGTTGGCAACTTTAACATCCTATCTGGAAACTTCTTTAGCAAAAACCTGAGATTAAATATTTTTCTCTATTTCTCATGTTATTGCAAGTAGGAGTTTCAGTGTTTTGCCAGTACATAATTTTTCACAGGACTGGAAAAGATCAGTTTTCATTCCAATCCCAAAGAAAGGCAATGCCAAAGAATGCTCAAACTACTGCACAATTGCACTCATCTCACGTGCTAGTAAAGTAATGCTTAAAATTATCCAAGCCAGGCTTCAGCAATACATGAACCATGAACTTCCAGATGTTCAAGCTGGTTTTAGAAAAGGCAGAGGAAGCAGAGATCAAATTGCCAACATCCACTGGATCATCGAAAAAGCAAGAGAATTATAGAAAAACATCTATTTCTGCTTTATTGACTATGCCAAAGCCTTTGACTGTGTGGATCACAATAAACTGTGGAAAATTCTGGAAGAGATGGGAATACCAGACCACCTGACCTGCCTCTTGAGAAACCTATATGCAGGTCAGGAAGCAACAGTTACAACTGGACATGGAACGACAGACTGGTTCCAAATAGGAAAAGGAGTTCGTCAAGGCTGTATATTGTCACCCTGATTATTTAACCTATATGCAGAGTACATCATGAAAAACGCTGGGCTGGAGGAAGCACAAGCTGAATCAAGATTGCCAGGAGAAATATCAATAACCTCAGATATGCAGATGACACCACCCTTATGGCAGAAAGTGAAGAGGAACTAAAAAGCCTCTTGATGAAAATGAAAGATTAGAGTGAAAAAGTTGGCTTAAAGCTCAACATTCAAAAAACTAAGATCATAGCATCTGGTCCCATCACTTCATGGGAAATAGATGCGGAAACAGTGTCAGACTTTATTTTTTTGGGCTCCAAAATCACTGCAGATCGTGATTGTAGCCACGAAATTGAAAGACGCTTACTCCTTGGAAGAAAAGTTATGACCAACCTAGATAGCATATTCAAAAGCAGAGACATTACTTTGCCAACAAAGGTCCATCTAGTCAAGGCCATGGTTTTTCCAGTAGTCATGTGTGGATGTGAGAGTTGGACTGTGAAGAAAGCTGAGTGCCAAAGAATTGACGCTTTTGAACTGTGGTGTTGGAGAAGACTCTTGAGAGTCCCTTGGACTGCAAGGAGATCCAACCAGTCCATTCTAAAGGAGACCAGTCCTGGGTGTTCTTTGGAAGGAATGATGCTAAAGCTGAAACTCCAGTACTTTGGCCACCTCATGCGAAGAGTTGACTTATTGGAAAAGGCCCTGATGCTGGAAGGGATTGGGGGCAGGAGGAGAAGGGGACGACAGAGGATGAGATTACTAGATGGCACCACTGACTAGATGGACGTGAGTTTGAGTAAACTCCAGGAGATGGTGATGGACAGGGAGGCCTGGCGTGCTGCGATTCATGGGGTCACAAAGAGTCAGACACGACTGAGCGACTGAACTGAACTGAACTGAACTGAATTTTTCTCCAGCCTAAAATGACATTTCTCTCAGTGTCCTCCAGATTTTCAGCAACCTTCTCCTCAAGGCCCTTCCACTTTCTCTAATTAATAATCACCTCAGGCGCTCCCAGGTTTTTCTGTCACTGACCCTCAAACCAGTGCCACAGGCTTCAGTTTTGCATTCCTGCAGTGCTCCACTTTAATGGCAGCATCCCAAATTCTGTACCAATTACCTATGGCTATACAACAAGCTACTCCAAAAACAGACTTAAATCAGAAGCAATCTTTATTTTTTTCTTGCAGATCTGCAACTTGGATAGAGCTCATTGAGGAGGATTCATCTGGATGGCATGTTGTACAGGAGGGTGGACTTCAAATGGCTGGAGGGTAGGATAACTTGGGGTTTCGCAGAAATCTCTCCCTCTCTCTCAAGTCCTCTCCATACAGTCTCTCCACATGATCTTTCCAGCCCACCACTTTGAGTAATCCATCTCCATGGTTATGTAGGGGCCCAAGAATAAG
This sequence comes from Bubalus kerabau, assembly GCF_029407905.1. Classification (NCBI taxonomy): domain Eukaryota; kingdom Metazoa; phylum Chordata; class Mammalia; order Artiodactyla; family Bovidae; genus Bubalus; species Bubalus kerabau. Next base: position 30,224,062 of record NC_073626.1, on the reverse strand, counting down.
TATTATAAGAAACCAAGCAGGATGCTGCAAGTCTGTTTACAGAGTGTTCTTTGTTATTCAGTGGTGGTCGTGGTGATTTAGTTGCTCAGTCCTGTCTGACTCTTGCGATCTCATGGACTGTAGCCCACCAGGCTCCTTTATCCATGGGATTCTCCAGGCAAGAATACTGGAGTGGGTTGCCATTTCCTCCTCCAGGGGATCTTCCTGACCCAGGGATCAAACCTATATCTCCTGCATTGCAGGCAGCTTTTTAACCCATTGAGCCACCAGGGAAGCCCCTTCTTATACAGGCTCATCTCAAATTCAGTGAGAAAAGAGGACTACACAAGCGCACGTACAGGGGGACAAGGATTATCAGCAGTCAAGGTCAACCTGGAGGCTAATTACCGAAACCAGTTCTTCTCCTTTATCCCAGCCACACATCTTTATTTATTTATCACATATTATTATAAACATTCACTATTTTATTTCCTCCTTTATGCAACAACCAACCTTTCAAGACGTTGATCTTAAAGTCCCCCAAAATAACACATATGAATATTTTTCATTTTCAAAACCACTTTCACAAGATATTTAGTTTGTCTTTTTTTTCCCCAATGACCATTGTCGGAGCTTTCTGGTATTTTCTTCTTAGAGAACACAGGAACAAATGCAAGGGTCGAGAACTCCCAATGATGTATCTCCAATTCCTTTTTAATACACCCATAAAAATGATCATTTTAAAAATAAACACTTCATAAATGAAACAGAAATGTTCTGATCAATTTTTGATTACATTTACTTTTCTTAAACATTCCTTTAAATATATATATATATATACATATATAAACTTTAAAGAGCAAAAGAAAGACACAAGGTCACTCTTGAGCTATTCCATCCTATCTATATCCCCAGAACCAGGAGTTTTCAGTTTATATTTATTGTCTAAGTAAACATAAGTGTGTAAATTTTAATGTATTTACAGTTATAATTCCTGCCACGGTGTCTTGTTAGTAGTCACCAATCAATGAATATTTGTTAGGCAATTATTTAATCTCACCTGCTTTCACTGTACCAAAGGTCCAAATGAACTTTGTTTATCAATTCCTCATTATTCTCACTGTGTCCATCAATACCAACAATGATATTTATTTGTAATAGGTTTGACATTCCTGACAGTGCTATAGCACAGGCAGAAATCAAACAGTGAGGGCTTATAAATTACTTATTATAATGTTTATCATAGGGGTTTTAACACAAACAAGGAAATAATAGCTACTTGATTTACTACTGTTTACTGAAATTAAATTTAAGGACTCTCCTGCCTAAAATAAGACCTTTATGGGAGTATTTTGCCAAATGTACTTTCTCTGCCACAGCTCAATGTTCATAAGACGTTACCACTGACGTCACTTTCCTAATTATAGAAGCAATGCATAGACTGAGCAACAAAAGTACCAATTGGAGGTTCAGATTAAAAGAATCTGTATTTTAATTCCAGCCAGGATATAGAAAATTGCCAAACATCATTGCTTTTGCTATAACAACCAAAAATCATCAGATAATTTTTTAAAACTTTACATTTTATTAATGTCATTGGAGAGAATGATAATGAGCAAACAGTGGCACTTTTATTCCTGGAATTAATTTTCTAGGCTGGGTATTAGCACTTGGAGGAGGTTCAGAGACTTTAACAAGGGAAACTCAAATTTTTAAAAACAGAAGATATAAAAAATTTTAACATCTTTGTGCCTAACACTGGAGAAGGCAATGGCACTCCACTCCAGTACTCTTGCCTGGAAAATCCCATGGACGGAGGAGCCTGGTAGGCTGCAGTCCATGGGGTCAGGGGTCGCTAAGAGTCGGAAACGACTGAGCGACTTCGCTTTCACTTTTCACTTTCATGCATTGGAGAAGGAAATGGCAACCCACTCCAGTGTTCTTGCCTGGAGAATCCCAGGGATGGGGGAGCCTGGTGGGTTGCTGTCTATGGGGTCGCACAGAGTCGGACACGACTGAAGCGACTTAGCAGCAGCAGCAGTGCCTAACACAGAGTATCCAATTACATAAGACAAAAGCCAATAGAACAGAATCAATAGGCTAAAAAAAAAATCACATGATAATATCAATAAGTGAATAAAAAGCATTTGACAAAATCCAATAGCCATTTGTAGTAAAAACTCTTCGTAAGCTTGAAATAGAGGGTAACCTTCTCAACTCAATAAAGAATATCCACCCAAAACCTACAGCAAACAAAATATTTAAAGCTGAGAAACTCAAAGCTTTCCTGCTAAGATCAGGCAAGGATGTCCCTCTCCTTTTCAATATGGTACTAGAACTCCTTGCTAAATAACCTATTAACTTTTGTGCAAGAACTTACAGTTCTCCACTTGCAACTCTGTATATGTCAAAAATTATTTCAAAATTAAAAGTTAAAAATAAATGAAACATTGACTACCCTAAAGCCTTTGACTGTGTGAATCACAACTAACTGGAATATTCTTGAAGAGATGGGAATATCTGCCTTACCTGCCTTACCTGACCACCTTATCTGCCTCCTAAGAAACATGCATGCAGGACACACAACAGTTAGAACTGGACATGGAACAACAGACTGGCTTCAAATTGGGAATGGAGTATGTCAAGGCTGTATATTATCACCCTGCTTATTTAACTTATATGCAGAGTACATCATGAGAAATGCTGGACTGAATGACTCACAAGTGGGAATCAACATCGCCAGGAGAAATATCAACAACTTCAGATACACAGATGATAACACTTTGATGGCAGAAAGTGAAGAGGAACTAAAGTGCCCTGTAATGAAGGTGAAATAGGAGAGTGAAAAAGCTGGCTTAAAACTTAACATTCAAAAAATGAAGATCATGGCATCCGGTCCCATCAGTTCAGTTCAGTAACTCATTCATGTCCGACTCTTTGCGACCCTGTGGAATGCAGCATGCCAGGCTTCCCTGTTCATCATCAACTCCCGGAGCTTGATCAAACTCATGTCTGTCAAGTCTGTGATGCCATCCAACCATCTCATCCTCAGTCATACCCTTCTCCTACTGCCTTCAATCTTTCCCAGCATCAGGTTCTTTAAAAATGAGTCAGTTCTTCGCATCAGGTGGCCAAAGTATTGGAGCTTGAGCTTCAGCATCAGTCCTTCCAGTGAATATTAAGGGCTGACTTCCTTTAGGATGGACTGGTTGGATCTCCTTGCAATCCAAGGGATTCTCAAGAGTCTTCTCCAACACCACAGTTCAAAAGCATCAATTCTTCGTTGCTCAGCTTTCTTTATGGTCCAACTTTCACATCCATACATGACTACTAGAAAAACCATAGCTTTGACTAGATGGACTTTTGTTGGCAAAGTAATGTCTCTGCTTTTTAATATGCTGTCTAGGTTGGTCATAGCTTTTCTTCCAAGGAGCAAGGGTCTTTTAATTTCATGGCTGCAGTCACCATCTGCAGTGATTTTGGAGCCCAAGAAAATAAAGTCTCTCACTATTTCCACTGTTTCCCCAACATTTGTCATGAAGTGATGGGACCTGATGCCGTAGTCCTGGTTTTTTGAATGCTGAGTTTTAAGCCAACATTTTCACTCTGATCTTTCACTTTCAAATTAAAAAATATCCCCCAAAATATACAATGGTGACTCTCATACAAGTATAAAAATGAACCCCTGTGAAAAGCTCTTTTTAGTTAATATGCAGCTACAAAATAGTAAGAAAGATCTTTTAATAAGCATACCATAAATTACATATTAAATAGTTCTTTATACTTCACAGAAGTATCTTCCTTCAAGACTAGTTTAGTGATTATTTTTTGTTCAAAAGTTGCCACAAAGTAGATTGTGTGCCACTGAGGATATTAATCACTTTATTTAAAAAGTTGGGGATTGTTTTTCCACTATTATCCAGAGGGTAGACAATAGATGAAATAAGTAGTATATAATCTAATATATACTTCCCTGGTAGCTCAGCTGATAAAGAATCGCCTGCAAGACAGGAGACCCCAGTTCGATTCCAGGGTCAGGAAGTTCCCCTGGAGAAGGGATAGGCTATCCACTTCAGTATTCTTGGGCTTCCCGGGTTGCTCAGCTGGTAAAGAATTTGCCTGCAATGCAGGAGCCCTAGGTTTCATCCCTGGATCAGGAAGATGCCCTGAGGAGGGCATGGCAACCCACTCTAGTATTCTTGCCTGGAGGGACAGAGCAGCCTGGTGGGCTACAGTCGATGGGGTTGCAAAGAGTCAGATACAACTGAGCAACTATGCACAGCACAACAATCTTATATATACACATATTCATACATTAATTAATATGTATATATGTATTCATTCTACCATCTTGCTACAAAATCTGTTTTTAAATATTATGATTATCCACAAAGAACAGATTTTCCAGCACTGAGAATGTTTAAAATAAAATCCATTGTTAGTAATTTTCAAGAAAAGTCACAAAATATTTGGGGTCAATGATAGGTGTGTTCGAGTTGATTCACAGACTTCTAAAGTGACAGCTTATAGTGTGATAGTATCCACAATTTCTGATTTGTCTATAAAATTTACTTCATTTAAAGTTCGTTGACAGACACTATAAGAACACATGGGTGCATTCTGAAAGCTGTAATTTGACAGTGCCAGAATAAAGGTGCTTGACTGACTTGTCAATAGAACTTTCTTTATTATAACTTCTATGATAATAACGTAAATCAGTATAACTGAAAACAATTTACATTAGTTGGTTACATTTGAAAAGGCCAAAAGAGATATGGATAACAGCAGTAACTCTGCGTATCCCTATAAAAATCTACATTATGGCTTGCTCTACCCAATAAAATGCGAATGACTGGGTTTTGCATTTCAATTATTGCACAAAAGCATTTCTAGGGTATTAACAACCAGCTGGTAAAGCCTTTTATCATTTCATGGCATAACATTGTTTAATTTCAGGATAATAACCATGTTTTATGCCACTTTTTGCCATCAGTTTTTCCCCCTTACCCTCATCAATCTGGTACTTGTTATGCAAAAATCTACTTATAAGTTCTTTAATAAGTTAGTTGCATGATACATCAATTTAGCATTATTTACACACTGTAGAACATAAACTCATTATTTATGTACCATAACTACACATTAGGAAAGTATTACCATTTTTTCCTTTTTTATATGGATTTAGTTCTAGTATATAAAATTTACAATAACTGTATTATTCCAAACACCACAAAAAGCTTGAGATGTCATTCATTTTTGTTCAAAATGCACTTATTCAGCATCTTTTACAGTACTAAAAAATTTGGAATATTCTTTCAAAAAGAATTATTTTCAAAAACATCAAAATGGTAAAATTCTATGCTGATTTGAAATAATATTATGTTAAAATACATTCTATCTTCTCTTATTTAATATTCAGCTTCAAATTCAGGTCTGTTCTAGGTCCTTGGACCTGGAAGTAGAATCCATTATTTTTGGCTCTATATATAATTGAAATTTTTTCAGTCATTTAGATAATGAAAAGTATAGCTTATATTTTTAAAGTATTATGTATTATCACATCATTACATAGATAAGAAACCTAAGTCTCAGAAAAGTAAATGTTTTAGCCAAGATTACTCAAGTATATAATGAAAGAGCAAAGCCTAAACCTGTCTTCTGATTTCATTGTGTTCTTTACCCCAACGTCACATAATTAGCTGACTTTATAAGACAATTGATAAGTCATCCAACTTATCCTGGTCATGAAAGAAAAGCATCCAGAGGGTAATTGAGTTAAAGAAACTATTTTCCTAAAGAAAAAAAAAAATTATACAGCTAATATAGCCAAGTTAGAGATTTTATTCTCCATGTATAAATATATGTAAGAATCAAGATGGACTAGATATCAAATTTCACTCATTTGCTGCCTGGACTTGATGGTTTATACCCTTTCAAGGCTACATAAACTTGTTTAACCCAGGATATCATTGGATATGGCAGCAATGCACAGTAGATATATGCTCTGAGCTCAGAAGTTGGGCAATTGGTGCAACTATCTCTTTTCAAGTGGGACTGGACTGTCTGTGTTAGACCATCCATAAGCAATCAACTGATATGATTTTTAATCTGGTATGACATCATTAACTTAATAATGATATTATTATCTAAAAGTTATTAAATGTATTAAAATAAAAATACATAGTGCTAGATATTTGCATATACTGCTAATGGAGTGGAAAGTAAGCATAATTTTTACAGTTTTTAAGTCAATAGACTTTTGTATATTTGATTTTTTTCCAATGCTGTTCATTTCTTCTTACTCTTCTGCAACATCATCATTTTCCTTCAGGCAGATGAAGTTTCTTTAGAATTTTGTACAGTGCTGCTTGTTGGTGACACTGGCTCTCAGGTATTGTTTATCAAGTAATGCTTTATTTCAGCTCTGCTGGGAATAGAATTCTGAATTGGCTATTTTTTTCCTTTTAATCCACTTTAAAATGTCATTCCATTTGTCTTCTGACTTTATATTTTCCATTCAAATCAGCTACTGTTTTTATTATTTTTCCCCTAAATGTAGTTTTTTTTTCTTACCTATATTTAAGGCATTATCTTTGTTTCAGAAGTTTGAATATGATGCCCCTAGATGTGGTTTATCTGAGCTAAGGTTTTTACTCGATAGATTGATATCTTTCATTAAAATACAAAAACCTCCTGCTTTTTCTCCTATTTTCTCTTCCTTCTCTCCTTTCCTGTCATCAGTTATCCTATGTAAAGTATTTTGACAGCAAACTAAATAAAACTTGTGTCTCAATTCCCCCACCACCACCACCATCATATAATTAATATAGGCTATTTTCTGCATCCCTGATTTCAAGTTCACTTATATTGGCTTCTGTTGTTCCAACCTATGTTTAAGCCTCTTTAAACAATTCCTTATTTAAGGTATTGTATTTTTCACTTCTAGAATGTCCACTATTTATTTATAATGAAATCAAATTCTCTGTTAAATACAACAGATTTTTATGTCTTTTGGTCATATTGTTCTTGTTTTATTCATAGACTCTTCTCTGCTAACTCCAACATCTGGAGTATTTTTGGTCTGCTTCTTTTAATTTTTTTTCCCTTGATTATTGGTTACCTTTTTCTGATCCTTGAATTTTCTGTAGACATCACAAATGAAATGGGGTTGGAGCTCTAAATTATGTTACTGTCTTCAAAAGATTATGGAATTATACTATAATAGAAATCAAATTTCTAGCAAATCATCCTGATCCTCACAAGCCTTGGTTTTAGGATTTGGTAGGCTAAGTTCATTTCAGTTTTTAGTCCATTGCTATATTCTTCACTCCTAAAGTGTGAGGCTTTCTCTTTGAATGTGGCATTTCTGAGGTTGTCGACTAAAAGGTTTTGGTATTCGTGAAGTTTTCTCCTAACTATTTAAGTGGGAACGCCAACATTTCCCAAACACTTGTAGCTTCTGAAATCTTTGTTTACCTATCAGCCTCCCAGCAGCTCTTCTCCACCAAAAGTTTCCCAAAATTTTGAGAGGAATTCCTGCACAGAATTTTGAGTTGTTTTTTTTTTTTCCCCCATCTGACTTCCTCCCCTCTGGTAGCCAACCTCCCAAAAGGAAACTATTTTAATTGCCCTAAATTCTGATCTCCATTTTCTCTTCCAAACACAAATTCTATTTTTCACTTGAGCTTTCTCTGGAGAAATCCAGTGTGAACGAGGAACTCTCATCTTGTACTTCCCTTCATTCTAGGCTTGTAGCTCAGTAGAGGTCACTGTCTAATACCTAGAAGCCATTGTTTTATATATTTATTCCAGGCTTTTGTTTGCAGCAGTATGGCAAGCTGCAATATCTACTCAGCTGCTCCCTCATGATTAGAAACAGAAGACCATAACTTTTCAAGGAAGATATTTTTATCCTTTTTGAGGAGGAGATGCTTGAAATTCAGAGAGGTTCTTAATCTGCCAGTTGTTATATCTATAGCAGGACTGGGAGTTATCCTTAAAGTTCTCTATTTTTCTCACTGTTAGCAATGTCTTCTGTCTAGTCAGGCTACTTTTCTCAAAGTGTCTGACATTTGTCCACTTACATTCATTTGCCCAGGATTTTCTATTTTTCTGTACACCCAGTTCAGTTCAGTTCAGTTCAGTCGCTCAGTCGTGTCCGACTCTTTGCAACTCAATGAATCGCAGCACGCCAGGTCTCTCCGTCCATCACCATCTCCCGGAGTTCACTCAGTCTATACCCCCAAATTACCCTTATTTCTAGGCTTATCATCATTCATAATTTTTCTATGAAAATAATTTAACTCTATTCACATTAATTTATCTTTGAATCTTTACTATAGTTTTGGACAATAATATTCTACATTATTTAATTTTATCATGATTAATTGTTAACATAAAGAAGACTACTATATACAATAGACAATGATTTTTGCTATAGTAGAGTTAACTTGAATAAACTCTAAGTCTTATCTTCTATATAATGTACAGCAGTTAACACTTCTGTTTAGTTTTTCAGCTTGCAGTTGCTGATTTTTTTCATTTGCTCCCTTGGTGTTTTTTCTTTGTGTGTATAATATAGCTGTCAGCCAATTATTTGGGCAAATCAGAGTACTTGGCTCCCCTCTGACCCCTTTCCTTTGAAGATTTTCTACCCTAAACTTTTGACTGTTCCTTCAGCCCTTAACTCTATCCTTTGATACCTCAAGCTCATACATCTATGATTTTCTGAATGTCAAGTTATATATGAATCAGGGAATGCTCTCATGCAAAAGGCCACAAAGTCAGAAACCATTCCAATTCCTCTTTTAAGGATAAGCTCCTGTACAGTTCTTGTTTTCTTGTTATTGCTCTCCAGTGCTTAGAAATAGTGGCATTTTATAATTGTTACCTTTAGGAGGATTAGTCCTTCCAACCAAGCTTCTCTGACATTACCAGCAGCTGAAATTCCAGTATTTTTAAATCTAGAGAAATTTTCCTACAACAAATCAAAATCATAAAAGAGGTTTCATCTTTTTCTTTCAGAAATTTTATTAGCCAAGATGTTGCATTTTCCTATCTTAAATCTCCTAGGTTGTTCTTCTAGTTTTCACAGCTATTTCATGGTGCATGGGTTTCAGTCTTTTCAGCATGTAGAATGTTCAACCCATAAAATCATATTTGCCAAACAGAGGAAAATCACATTTATTAAATTTCTAATCTGTGACAGGTGCTGGACTAAGCATTTTGCATGTTATTTTTTTTTAATGTATTTCTTGCAAGTCAAAGTGCATGGTTGACTTGAAACATGTGGCCCTCCAATTTATGCCCAGATTGGATGTGAATGATAATAATAATGGTAACAATGATTGCTCCTGGATCTGGTATCTCATCTGCTGGGACTCCCATCTCTACTAGTACAATCACAGGGTTATTCATAAGTTCTCCTTTGTATATTTAAAGACTTTTCCCTGATGCGACCAGTATCCTATGCCATGTCACTTTCTGATGCCTTTAGATGCTACTCTCCTATTTTTTTCAATTATATGAACTAACCTTAGAGTGAGTTTGCTGCATTGATATCACTCCTTCTGTCTTTATAGTTTACAAATTCACATGCTGCTTGATTTTTTAAAGCATTGCCTCTTCCCCATGGTGCAGAAACTATTTTAAATCTCAAAACAAAATGATCTGTTCTCTTATATTTGTATAGCACCTTTAATGTTGTTAGCATTTTACCTGATAAATGCTTTTAGTTTCTCAAAGAAATTTTGAAAAAAATTTCTAAACTGACATTAAAAACTATTGTCTAACTACAAAGCAATCTTCCTTGTGGAAAACAAATTAATGTTGTTAACAAATAATGATTAACTTAAGAGTCATCTGCTTCATGACTCTCTGCATTGCAAGGTCATTTCTTGGGTTTTTAGGGAACAGATTTTACCTCTTAATTTAGTGTCAATGTCTAGTGTTTTGGGGGCATGACTATTAATTGGAAAAGTTGTTCCATTTTTTTTTCCCCCAGGGAGGTTATCAGGTCTTTATGCAAATGCAACCTCTGGAGACAAAAGTGCAATCACTGCTAGGGTCCTTCTTTTTTTTTTTCTTTTTAAATTAATTTTTATTTTGCTAAGTTTCCTGCAATTGATGGTTCAGGGTTCCTCATTGTTATTGGCTATCAACTTAAATTTTGAGTCAGAAGTTCCAAGGAATGATGGCATCAAACTTTATGATAACATGGGGGTACTCCAGGGCAATAAGAGGATCAGACAAGGAGCTACGCAGCCAGAAACTTCCTGTGAATTACTCCATAACTGGTCCAGTGCTGCTGAGGATCAGTACTGGTGCCATAACTTGCACCATTGATCTTGGGCACTAGATGTCCACATTATAATTCAGGCCGCCTCTGCAAGCTGAATGGTTTGAGCCCAGTCCAAAATGAATGGATTCCAAGCCATCTGCTTCTTCACTTCTGAATCAAAGTCACAAATGGCAGTGTCTGGTGGCTATAGCCTGGATCACACATACTGTACTTCCAGCTCCTGAGACAGCAGAAGTGTTTCCATCTTGGAAAAACATGAACAAGTGACTTGTGAAATTCCCCAGACAAAGGACAGATTTTCAGAGGTCCTATTTAGGCAGAAGTCTGGCACATTTCTACTAGATAGTCATCAGTGTCTGCATGGAAATTCGGCCATGGACTTAGAAGTTATATACCAGGAAAAATGGGTGGTGTGGCTATTCACCTTGCTCATTCATTGTAATTTGTGTCTTATTTACTCCTAAAGGGAAACTTGTATATTATTCTACTTTTCAAGGCAAAACACAGTCTATTGAAATATGTGGAGAAGACTTAGATATTAAAAGAGATTATCTACAGAGTTGCAGGTCCAGGCAGAAACCAGTGCAGATATATATTATGTTACATGGAATAGCTTCCAGGTCTCTGTATTCCTAACAGGCTTCCCGGGTGGCTCATATGGTAAAGAATCCACTCGCAATGCGGGGACCTGGGTTCGATCTCTGTGATGGGAAGATCCCCTGGAGGAGAGCATGGTAACACATTCAAGTATTCTTGCCTGAAGAATCCCCATGCACAGAGGATCCTGGTGGGCTGCCGTCCATGGGGCCGCAAAGAGAGCTGGACACAACTGAGCAACTAAGCATAGCTCGTAATCCTAATAGCATCCTTATAAAATGAAATAACCTATTAGAGGCAACAGTCTGGGACTTCATTTCTGGAAACATTGGGAGCTAGAAGAGAAATTCAAATGGAGATTATACTTCAGAGTTCAGGGGCAGTTGTTCTTCTTCTAATTGCTATTCCCTTCCTCAGACACATTTCTCACTTTGACAAAGGGAGTGTGGGTTTTTACAAACCCTGTAGATGGAAGTATAATCACCAGCAGTGACAGTGACAGGGTGAGAAGAAAGGAACAACACTAACATTAGCTTATCACCTTGTCACCAGCTGAAGCTGTGATGCCTCAAATATGCCTGAGTAGAGCTGGGGAAATAAGTAAGGTTTTTGCAGATTTTTTTACTTTATAAATCTTGAAGACAAAAGCTGCAATTAAAAGTTGACATGTTTACTTCTGCTTTGGAGAATATTAAAAAATTCAAGATCTTCTAATAAAGAAGGAATTTCTAACCTCCCTAAGACCTTCTCCTACAGATACATTTGTTCTTTAAGAAAAAAAGAGCTTTCATATATAGTGTAAGAAAAAATTTAAACTTCCTAGAACTTTTTTCATGATTCTCATTTAAACTTTTCATAGAAATCTCTGTAAAGAAAAATAATTAAGAGGAAAAGTCAAAATCAGACATGCCGAGTTTTATTTGCTTTAGTGAGTGAAAGTCACTTAGTCATGTCCAACTTTTTGCGACCCCATGGACTATATAGTCCATGGTATTCTCCAGGCCAGAGTACTGGAGTGGGTAACCTTTCCCTTTTCCAGGGGATCTTCCCCACCCAGGAATCGAACCAGGGTCTCCTGCATTGCAGGCAGATTCTTTACCAGCCGAGCTATCAAGAAAGCCCTTATTTGCTTAATGTTGCAATTTGTTTTGTTTGGTTTTGTTTACTTGTGTTGGTTAGGTCATTTCAAAGACCCTTAGCTTTGTTCTGACACAGATTTTCTTTCAATAAATTCTAAAATAGTTCTCATGGGCTTGCTGTATTGCTTCTAGGGGTCTTTGCATCTATCTATCTATACCATCAAATGTATCCTTGATCCTTAATCCCAACTGATAATATAACAGGTTTTTGTGGGGTTTTTTATTTTGGTGGGGGGGCAAGCCAGGCAACATGTGGGATCTCAGTCCCCAGACCAGGGATCAAACTTGAGTCCCCTGCAGTGGAAGTGCAGGGTCTTAACCACTGGACCACCAGGGAAATCCCAACAGATTTTTTATATTAATTCCTACATATAGAAATGTATGGTGGATCCAGAGCCCCAAAGAGGTAAACACAGAAAGTAGAAACTAGAGTTAAAATGGGGAGCAGATGGACAAGTGAGGAAAGAAGCACAGCCATAAGAACTTATTTCATCTAGTCATCTCTTGCAGGAAACATGAACTGGGGTCCCTGATTCCTTGACCTCATCACCATCAAGGAGGTATTCCTCCATTCAGCAATGTCCCCAGATCACTAAAGATCACACAACATTGCCTAGCACCTTGCACATTTTCCTAGTATGCTTGATGTCTGTCCAAAATGACGACTTTACCCTTTCTCTTCTGTTGACAAGTCTACCTTCCATTCCCTCCTCCCCCACCATCAAAGAGCTTTGTCTCTTACTTTGTTAGGAAAACAGAAGCAGCACGAGCAACCACACATCTAGCAACCCATCCACATCTCATTTCTTCTGCCTCTGTGGCTCTGCCTCCATGGCACAGAAGTAATTTTTGCTCCTCTTTGCTGCTCTCAAAGGCTCACACATCCTCTCGGTTTAGAATCTCTCCTTCAGTCCTCTCCCCAGTAGTCTGCAGTACCAATTTCTCTGTCTCTAGTGGATCGTTTTCAATAGCTGCATACCTACTTATTAACTCCCACCCTAAAAAAATTAACAAAATTCTTCTCATATCACATTCAGTTGCCATTTCAATAACTCACGAATCAATAATGAGCCCTAAATTACTCTAGCAGTGACCTTTACATACATGTCATAATCTCTATGAAACCTCCTGCTTCTAACTCAACATAGTCAAAAAGAAATGTCCACCCTCCATCATCAACAACCAATCTTTCCCTCTCAGAAATACTACAGTCTTATTTGCAGTATTTTAAGCCAAATAGGCAGAGATTATTCTTGGTTCTTTTTCTTTCACCTCAACTGCACTGTAGGCACCAGACTACCTGAGCTAGATTCCATAAGCGATTCATAAACAGTTTTTGAACAAATTAGAGTTAGGTGTTAGCTTAGATTAAAAAATCAGGCTGGCTAACTTCCTTGGCCTCTTTTCCAGGCCAACTCTTTAGTATAAATTTGCTCAGTACTGTGACCATAAGTAGGATTCAATAAATGCAGACTGCAAAGAGAGGAGTCCATTTGTCCCATCATAGGCTTATTCCTTATAATATCTATTATCAATACTTCAATATATTATTGTTGTTCCAGATAAAGCTTTGTCTGGTACCTGCAGGCCAGATGGCTCTGCCCATGCCATCTACTCTGGGAAGTGAAATGAAGAAAGGGCCTGAGATCACCCCAAAGAATAGAGCTTGCTACTCACATAGCAACTTGCCAAATATATGAACATACACATTCTTAGTTTTCCTCTATGCACTTTTTAATGGGCATTCACTTATGTCTAGTTTGTTCTGTACATTGGGGGGCAGGGGAACATTGTTGCCTCAATAGTGTGACAATAAACACAAAATTAGAATTTGTTGGTTTTGACTTATCCAAATTTTGTATTATTCTTACTTTCTATTCTTTTTCATTCTTTTTCTCTTGTTCAAAATCATGGAGCAGTCAACTCTGATTTAAAAGTTACAAGGCACATTCCAACTATATCTATCTCAGAGTAAGGAGGTGAAAAACACCCTAAAAGTCACTGTCATTTTCTCAATGGCACCCCACTCCAGTACTCTTGCCTGGAAAATCCCATGGATGGAGGAGCCTGGTAGGCTGCAGGCCATGGGGTCGCTAAGAGTCAGATACGACTGAGCGACATCACTTTCACTTTTCACTTTCATGCATTGGAGAAGGAAATGGCAACCCACTCCAGTGTTCTTGCCTGGAGAATCCCAGGGATGAGGGAGCCTGGTGGGCCGCCCTCTATGGGGTCGCACAGAGTCAGACACGACTGAGCGACTGAACTGAACCGAACTGATACAGAACCAACTGCTTTAAATATGTATTTGTGCTTCCACCTACCAGTTTTCTCATCGCTGCCTGAACTTTCACTGGGCTAATGTGAAAATGAAAAGAAAATACAAAAGTAAAATGTGCTAACATAAAGATTTATATCAAGATTGCCCTGGGGAAAAGCAACATTTCCCTACCGGCTCTTTTAAAAGCCTTGACCTGTCCTAATTCATCATTTTGGTTTTATGCTATATTTTAATGATGGTATTTTTATATAGAATACATATCTTTGATATAAGCTAGCTGAAGCACTTTTTGAAAATGAGTGTAAGTTCTAATAAACTAACACAGTAATATAGTCACCACCAAAGATGTTCTGTTGAACAGAAAAGCTATACTGCTACTATCTATTTTCCATTGATCTTTCTAACACAGGGATTACCAACACAGTCTGTCATTGCAGACATTAGGGGATGAACAAATCTTTCTTGTTGAGTGTTGGCCTGTGCCCTGTGGAAGGTTCAGTACCTCTCTGGTCTCTACCCACCACATGCCAGGAGCACACATATACCCCAGATGTGACAACTAGAACTGTCTCCAGACACTGCCAAATGTCCCAGTGGATGAAATCACTGCCGCCAGAGAACCACTGCTTTAACAGAATCTAAAATGACCTTCCTTAGAGATGACTTTCCTGAGAGTCAAGGAAGAAACTAATATGTTTTATTATCAACTATATGGGTAA
This sequence comes from Bubalus kerabau, assembly GCF_029407905.1. Classification (NCBI taxonomy): domain Eukaryota; kingdom Metazoa; phylum Chordata; class Mammalia; order Artiodactyla; family Bovidae; genus Bubalus; species Bubalus kerabau. The sequence goes on along the minus strand of NC_073626.1, from coordinate 30,209,047 downwards.
GACCAGTTTGATTTGGGGGAAACTATCTTTAGAGCAGAATAGAGAAAAGGGTGAAAATCATGAAAAATTTTAGTGTCTCAGGTTCTTCAGTATTTCATTGAAAGTACTTCAAATACTTTCTATCAAATGTTTGTTATGAATTTAGAAAATTCCTCAGACCTGCACATGAAATAAGAAACAAAAAAGAACTGTTTTTTGAAAATCTACTGTGGTCTAAGCACTGCATTTAACATTTTCCACACATTATCTGTCATCTCACTCAATATGGTAAGTAAGAGCATGGGTTCTATAGAACACAAACTTCAGTTTGTCTTGTCTTAGTCACTTCCTGGTTATGCAACATTACACATGCTGCTTAATTACTCTGAGCTACAGTTTCTTCGATTGTACATATGGTTAACAATAGTTTCTGCCCCATAGGATTACTGTGAGATTTAAATGTGACAACGAATGAGCAAAATCACAAATTCTTACACTGTTGAGTTCAGTTCAGTTCAGTCACTCAGTCGTGTCCGACTCTTTGCGACCCCATGGACTGCAGCACACCAGGCCTCCCTGTCCATCACCAACTCCTGGAGTTCACTCAAACTCACATCCTTCGAGTCGGTGATGCCATCCAGCCATCTTATCCTCTGTCGTCCCTTCTCCTGCCCCCAGTCCCTCCCAGTGTCAGAGTCTTTTCCAATGAGTCAACTCTTCACATGAGGTGGCCAAAGTACTGGAGTTTCAGCTTTAGCATCATTCCTTCCAAAGAACTCCCAGGACTGATCTCTTTTAGGATAGACTGGTTGGATCTCCTTACAGTCCAAAGGACTCTCAAGAGTCTTCTCCAACATCACAGTTCAAAAGCATCAATTCTTCAGCTCTCAGCTTTCTTCACAGTCCAACTCTCACATCCATACATTACTACTGGAAAAACCATAGCCTTGACTAGACAGACCTTTGTTGGCAAAGCAATGTCTCTGCTTTTGAATATGCTATCTAGGTTGGTCATAAATATTCCCAGATGTGAAATAGGGAAACCTGAGTCTTTCATCATAGTAAAATTCGGCAATTTACAGGTCCTTAAAACTTCACGTCTTTCAAATAAAATTTCAATGATTTCTTTTGTACTCCTTATCTAATTTCCTTTGCATACATTGCAATTTTTCAAGTTCTTCAGCCTCAAGAGATTAATGCTGTGTGATAAATTCTGTCAGACTAAAAGTGATAATGTCCTTTGGCTTATTTGCAGTAACGGTTTAATAAGCTATTCGGAGACCCAGTGTCATCTGTAAAAACAAAAGTCCAAATACTTAAGAGTGGATGTATTTTTAATGCACTCTATGAATAATAATGGATTAAAAACTGACAATAGATGTCAGAGAGGGAAAAATAGAAACCTCATCATTCCCTTCCTCATGTTTTGTATTTTATCTTTGATAGTATAATATATATATATAATTTTTAAAAGCAGAATTTTAAAACACTATGTTGATTTTATTGAGTATAATACAGTCACTTGAAATGCTCCATTTTTATTAATTTTGATATACAGTGACACAGAAATAAGAGTGATGACTTAGTAACTACATGGATAACTGCTTGACTTCTTTTCTGTCTCTATAAAAGCTAAATTAAATCTGAAAAGTAAGTTTAATATCATCAAGTTATCTCTTCATATAGATGATTTTTAAATAGCAAATATTGGTAGGGATTCTAATAGCTGAATATGGAAAAGATCTTGGGATCCTATCCACTGAGGAGCAGCTGAGCAAATTACATGCTTCTGTATAGTCCATGTAATATTCCAGTAGGAAAAGTCCAGTTTTATTCACATATATACACACTGCACTTAATTCCTACTTTGATTTAAATATGCTGTTTAGGGTCATACATTTAATCTCAAATATTCAAGGTTTATAAATACTATACATATTAAAGATCAACTGATGACCAGGTGTACAAAACTATTATTTGCAGTTAAATTAAGACAGTATATAATTCCTACAGAATCCTTACCAAAAGAAAAAATTTATATAAAAAATACTTGAAAAATTCAATCACCAGGGGACTTCCTTAGTAGTCCAGCATTTCAGACTCCAAGCTTCCAATGGAGAGGACTAAGGTTCAACCCCTGGTCAGGGAACTAAGATCTCAAAACCCACATTGTGCTATAAAAAAAAAAAAAAAAAATTAAAAATTCAATCACTGAATCAGGAGAATATAGATAACTTTTAAATATGAAATCATCTGCAATCATGGTAGGTAATTTGCCTTGCACAAACAAAAATTATTTGATAATATGGAGTGGATGATGCCGAAATGTGAGGCTGGATGAAGCACAAGCCGGAATCAAGATTCCCGGGAGACATATCAATAACCTCTGATGCCACCCTTATGGGAAAAAGTGAAGAGGAACTAAACAGCTTCTTAATGAAAGTGAAAGAGGAGAGTGAAAAACCTGGCTTAAAACTCAACATTCAAAAAACTAAGATCATGGCATCAGGTCCCATCACTTCATGGCAAATAGATGGAAAAACAATGGAAACAGTGACAGACTTTATTTTCTTGGGCTCCAAAATCACTGCAGATGGTGACTGCAGCCATGAAATTAAAAGACGCTTGCTCCTTGGAAGAAAAGTTATGATCAACCTAGACAGCATATTAAAAAGTAGAGAAATTACTTTGCCAACAAATGTCCATCTAGTCAAAGCTATGGTTTTTCCAGTAGTCGTGTATGGATGTGAGAGTTGGACTATAAAGAAAGCTGAGCACCAAAGAATTGATGCTTTTGAACTGTGGTGTTGGAAAAGACTCTTGAGAGTCCTTTGGACTGCAAGGAGATCAAACCAGTCAGTCCTAAAGGAAACCAGTTCTGAATATTCATTGGAAGGACTGATGCTGAAACTGAAGCTCTAATACTTTGGCCACCTGATGTGAAAAATTGACTCATTGGAAAAGACACTGGGAAAGATTGAAGGCAGGACGAGAAGGGCACGACAGAAAATGAGATGGTTGGATGGCATCACTGACTTGATGGACATGAGTTTAACAAGCTCCAGGAGTTGGTGATAGACATGGAGGCCTGGCGTGCTGCAGTCCATGGGGTCGCAAAGAGTCAGACATGACTGAACAACTGAACTGAACTGAATGGATGATAGAACAATGTATTTAGTTGCTCTGTGGTGTCCAGCTCTTTGTGACCCCATGGACCATAGCCCTCCAGGCTCCTCTGTCCATAGGGATTCTCCAGGCAAGAATACTGGAGTGGGTTGCCATGCTCTCCTCCAGATCTTCCCAACCCAGGGATCAAACTCAGCTCTCCCACATTACAGGCAGATTTTTTACCATCTGAGCCACCAGAGAAGCCCCGAGAGAACAATGTCTGTACTTAACTAAAAAGTTGACTTTAGACCACTGTATAATTTCTCCTGTCGGTCTGTAAGATCCTTTCAAAAACATCTGCCATCCCATTAGCTGGTGTTCTTTCACCTGTAAATACCTAAAATGACTGGTTTACTCTCCAAGTGAACATCTATAATGCCTCCTTCAGCCTCTGATTCTTGGTGATCCATTTCCGCACAGACACTTAATAAGGGCCCAATACCCCTGGGGCAGCCCTTTTGGACCAAGCCTCTTTTTAAGATGGCTCCAGTGCTGCTTTAATGCCATAATGCTCTGATCTCTTCAACCACACGAGTAGCTAGCTGTGTTTTCTCCATGAGTAGCTTCCAACTTTGGTTTTGAGTCTCTTCCTTTGTAAATATACCTTGCTCTGAATGAGTGCTTCTTAATATCAATTGTATGGTTGCTGGTCTTTGGGGCCTTGGCCAAAGTTAGGCAGAGTATGAAATTAGTCTCCTGTTTCAAAGACAACAAACATTCATGCATATATACACACAGCCATTCCACTCAATTTACTGATGGTCTGCTAGTATTTGGGATCCAAAGCAAGGGAAGAGAAGTTAGCTGTTGTAAAAAGAAAGTCACTTCCTGTCACTTATTAAAAAAAAAAGAAGAAGAAGAAGAAATCATGGTTACAGTTGGAGGCATTTGTAAATTTGGTGACACTTTAGGCTTATTTTTTTACTCCTGTCCAAATATTTTCCCTTTCAACTGCATATAAAATAGGTGATTAAAATATTGCACACGTATGATGAGATTCTGGCAACAAAGTTTGAGGAAATAGAAACAAAGCTATAATAATAATTCAATGAAAGTGTAAATACTCTTACTTTAACACTGAATGGGATCAAATATATAAACATTAAGCACAATCATTAACCAGGCCATTTTTAATAGTGCAATACAAAAATAAATTAAATTGAGAAAAATTACAGGCCAAAATTCTGACGTTTGCAGAAAACCCAACATACGAGGTGCTATCAATTTATTATTCTCAACAAAGAGTTTTAAGATAGCAAACACTATTATAAGATATGCTCCAAATTTTGCTAAAGCCCTCTGAGGAACAATTAAGAGAAAACATTTGTACCATATATACGAGCTTCCCCAGTGGCTCAGATGGTAAAGAAAGCACCTATGATGTGGGAGACCTGGGTTTGATCCCTGGGTTGGGAAGATCCCATGGAGAAGGAAATGGCAACCCACTCCAGTATTCTTGCCTGGAGAATCCCCATGGACCCAGGAGCCTGGTGGGCTACAGTCCATGGGGTCACAAAGAATCAGACACAACTGAGCAGCAGGCATGGCATGGTATGCTTTATTTTTGTTTGAATAAAATTGGAGAGAATAAACTTTACTGCATTTTGTATCCTGCAGAAAGGAATATTTAATATTCTCAGAGCATCATGTGGTTATACAGATCCATGAGATATTACAGTAAGAAAAAAATACATTATGTCTCTGGCTTGTGAATGACAAAGGGAAAATTGCTTCCTACTTCAAAGGGGAAAATCATAGAATTACAGAACTTAAAACTTTAGGATGTCATTAAAACTGTTTTCCTATCAGATGGTGTCTGAGACCAGATTTTAGAAAAGCAATCATTGAGACTTACTCATCTCATAGTGATGTCTCAAACCCCAACTCCAACACACAAATATGACTAAATGTTACAGGGTCTGTTGTGACTCCTTCCTTTTTGATAAATTGCTGTACCTATTTTTCATATCATTCTGAGGCAGCAATGCATTTTAAAACATATATTCACTAGCAGAAGTCCCTGGGTTTATATTCTGGCCCTAGAAACTCTTAGCTATGAAACTTGCTAACTTCAACCTTTTTGTACCTTAGCTCCTTCATATGTTAAATGAATAATGCATTTACCTCAGTCCATCCTGAGAATAAAACTGAAATAGTGATTGATGCCGGGGAAGGCAATGGCATCCTACTCCAGTACTCTTGCCTGGAGAATCCCATGGACGGAGGAGCCTGGTAGACTACAGTCCATGGGGTCGCTAAGAGTTGGACATGACTGAGCTACTTCATTTCACTTTTCACTTTCATGCATTGGAGAAGGAAATGGCAACCCACTCCAGTATTCTTGCCTGGAAAATCCCAGGGACAGAGGAGCCTGTTGGGCTGCCGTCTATGGGGTCGCACAGAGGTGGACAAGACTGACGCGACTTAGCAGCAGCAGCAGCAGCAGCAGCAGTGATTGATGCATAGCAAATACTTTTTTTTTAATTTGGCCTCAGCACACAGCTTGTGGGATCTTAGTTTGCCATTCAGGGATCAGACTAGGGCCCTGGTAGTAAAAGTGCCAAGTCCTAACCACTGGACCACCAGGGAATTCCCACAAAAAAGTTATTTACTTTTAATAAAATGTAACCATTACTATTAATCACGATTCATCAATTTCCCTGTGCCTGTTTTGCATTTTTGTATTTATATTTTCATATTAAATCATTCCTTGCGTGAACTTCCTGATGTTCAAGCTGGTTTTAGAAAAGGCAGAGGAACCAGATATCAAATTGCCAACATCCGCTGGATCATAGAAAAAGCAAGAGAGTTCCAGAAAAACATCTATTTCTGCTTTATTGACTATGCCAAAGCCTTTGACTGTGTGGATCACAATAAACTGTGGAAGATTCTGAAAGAGATGAGAATACCAGACCACCTGACCTGCCTCTTGAGAAATTTGTATGCAGGTCAGGAAGCAACAGTTAGAACTGGACATGGAACAACAGATTGGTTCCAAATAGGAAAAGGAGTTCGTCAAGGCTGTATATTGTCACCCTGTTTATTTAACTTCTATGCAGAGTACATCATGAGAAACGCTGGACTGGAAGAAACACAAGCTGGAATCAAGATTGCCGGAAGAAATATCAATAACCTCAGATATGCAGATGACACCACCCTTATGGCAGAAAGTGAAGAGGAACTCAAAAGCCTCTTGATGAAAGTGAAAGTGGAGAGTGAAAAAGTTGACTTAAAGCTCAACATTCAGAAAACGAAGTTCATGGCATCCGGTCCCCCCACTTCATGGGAAATAGATGGGGAAACAGTGGAAACAGTGTTAGACTTCATTTTTCTGGGCCCCAAAATCACTGCAGATGGTGACTGCAGCCATGAAATTAAAAGACGCTTACTCCTTGGAAGGAAAGTTATGACCAACCTAGATAGCATGTTCAAAAGCAGAGACATTACTTTGCCAACAAAGGTCCGCCTAGTCAAGGCTATGGTTTTTCCTGTGGTCATGTATGGATGTGAGAGTTGGACTGTGAAGAAGGCTGAGCGCCGAAGAATTGATGCTTTTGAACTGTGGTGTTGGGAAGACTCTTGAGAGTCCCTTGGACTGCAAGGAGATCCAACCAGTCCATTCTGAAGGAGATCAGACCTGGGATTTCTTTGGAAGGAATGATGCTAAATGATGCTCCAGTACTTTGGCCACTTCATGCGAAGAGTTGACTCATTGGAAAAGACTCTGATGCTGGGAGGGATTGGGGGCAGGAGGAGAAGGGGACGACAGAGGATGAGATGGCTGGATGGCATCACTGACTCGATGGACGTGAGTCTGAGTGAACTCCGGGAGTTGGTGATGGACAGGGAGGCCTGGCGTGCTGAGATTCATGGGGTCGCAAAGAGTCGGACATGACTGAGCGACTGATGTGATCTGATCTGCATCCTGAAATCAGATATTTCCTTTCTTAACCCCTTCAAGCTTAATGCATATAGTAGGACTCAGCAAAACCATTTCCAACAAATGCACTTGTGTTTAGAAACCTCTGTATATGTTTGTCAAATGTGTGAAAAACATTTTGCACAAAAAGGCAGGTTCACTATGAGACAGACAAAAATGATACAGTTTAAATCAGTAAAGAGAAAAATGGTTCAAATGGCCAAGAGCTAAAGGAAGACAGTCATAAGCCAAAGAAAACTGAGTATGAGAATTTTATGTGGACTCACAGCATTAAAATGTCACATGAAATTTTCTTTAACTTTCTACTTGGCCCCAGGTTCAAAGAGAGGGAACCTGAAGCAGAAAGCAGGCCCTTGACACTGAAAAATTTCTGTACTGAGAATAATCCAATATTTTCCAGAAGACAAATTTAAAATCCAGAAGAAAAATTTTAAATAGTCAACTGCTTTTAAAGAAATTTTGAAGATAATTGCCCTAAGTCTCTGAAAAGTGCTATGGTTGTGGACAAATATGAATATATTTTCATGTTAAAAGATTTAGAGTCAGTTTAGGAGCAAGGCTGTAGGATTACCTGTAGCTTTGTTTGTGTAGCAAACATGTATTTTTTACTTACATAAAATCCTGGTGGGGCTCAGTCATGTCCTATTCTTTGCAGTCCCATGGACTGTAGCACACCAGGCTCATCTGTCCATAGAATTTTCTAGGCAATAATACTGGAGCAAGTTGCCATTTCCTATTTCAGGAGATCTTCCCAAGTCAGGGATCGAACCCACGTCTTCTGCATTGGCAGGTGGATTCTTTACCACCAGCACCATTTAGGAAGACCCCAGTAATCCTGGAGTCATCCACAAATCTTTCTCTTTTTTCACCTATTGCATCTAGCACATCAGGAAATCCTGTTGTCTCTACTTAAAAATATATCCCATTTGCCGTGGTTCCTCCAGGAACCAACTCTGGTCCGGGAACACTGACATCTCCAACCAGGTAAGCAAGGCTGCTCCTTTTCTCTTTGTGTCTCAAGAGTCACATGGGGCCATTAGAGTGAGTCTTTTAAAATATAAATCAGATTATGACACTTTTCACAGAAAACTCCAAAAACTCTTTATCTCACTCAGAAAAAAAAAAACATAAAGTATTAAAATGATGTAAAAGACACTCCGGCACCTGCTGCCCAGTGAGCTTCTCTGCCCATCTACACGCACCCCTCATTCACGACGCTCCACAGCGTCAGACACACTATAGTCTCCTCAGAGCCCCTGTGCCGCTGAGGAGCTCTTGGCCTGAATAACTCTTTCCCTGTATTTCACATGTCCAGCCACCTCAGTCCTGCAAGTCTCTGCTGGAATATCTTTCTGTGAAGCTTCTAGGATCATTCTAGCCACTTCCCAGCGCCATTCACATCTTTATTTTCCTCCGTAGCACTTATTCTATCTAATGTATTTCACACACACACACACAGATCTCCATTAAAGCACATTTTTCATGAGGCAGACTGTTACCTGCATTGTCAGCGCTATGTCCTCAGAGCAATAACAGTGCCTGGATCGTAGAACGTACTCAATAAATATCTTTTGGATGAATTGAATGAATCAATATTATGATTGTGTGTTTATGAAAATTTTGAGTGGATGATATAATTCAAGATTTGGGAGAGAGACTGCCAAAGCCATATCTCCCAGCCCTGGCCCTCTCCTACCCTCTGGTGACAAAGGAGACGTGGTCCAAGATGTGAAAAGTTTATCTGGAGGAAGGACGTCAGTGGAACTACAGCCAAGTTAGAGAAAGAGAGAGAGAGAGGGACCAGTTGTAGTGATGTCAGAGATAAGGTTGCCAGATGAAGCACAGGATTCCCAGGTATGCTTGAATTTCAGATAAACTATTTAAATTTAATTATGTCATGCCTTAATGCCCATTTCAAATATAATTATCAGCCAATCTCTATATAACCAAGATAGTTGTACTCTTATGATAGGATCAGGGACTCATTCGGTAGCCATTTATAAAAATTATGAGTATAAAATAACTGTAGAAAATGAGTCTCACAAATATGAACTTTAATCTAAAAGTAATAACCTACCCTGAACATGACCTGGATGAAAAGAGCCATATACTCGTGGATTAAATGTAGATCTATTGTGTAAACACTTATTTTTTTAATTATACCTATGGAATTAATCATTGAGATGATAAAGGAAAATGATTATATGAATAATTTTACTCTAAAATTTATTCCCCTGCCTCTCCTATGACACTTAGATTTCCACATCATAACTTTTCCATAACATAATTACCTCAGACTTCTAAGAGCTCTTGCATTAAAAAATTAATTCTAAAGAGGAAGGAAAACTAATAATACATCAGATCATCATTTCTCATCCTTTAAGGTGAAGAATGTCATGGCCGGAACTCTTTCTTTGCAGCCTATCCTGGTAATTTAAACAATGAAAACTGTATTTGGCATTTCATGAAATTTTTAATATTTCATGAATATTAAAACATTTAAAATTTTTTTTAAAACAAGGGGGTCTTTTTCCCTCTTTAAACTAGTGGTTCTCAACTATTTTGCATACAGAAGACAATATTGAATTTCAGAATTTAGGAAAGAGAATAAAATGCTCAAGCAATATTAACAAACCATCAATAATTCCAATACCTTATTGAAATTATTTTCAATGCCTTATTATTATTCAAAACCTTAGAATAACGTGTCACAGTGTTAATGTTCATATCTTGGTTATATTTCAGCCTTGAGCAGCTATTTGAAAAAAACAAAAACATTGACTTCCCTTACCTCTATGATAGGCACTGGGAACAAAATCCTCTAGTGTTTCAATAAACATGTGATTATTTTTCTTCAGAACTAGCTTGATTCATGCTTATTCTAAGAAAACTGAAACCTTCTCTTTAGCACATTGTAAATACTATGACTATGTAATATACATTTTATATGTATATTATATAGTCATGTATGTAATATACATGACTATGTAATATACATTTTACTTCGAGTTTTTAAAAAGTTTTATAAAGAATGATTACTAATATTCTTAGTGAAAATTTCTTTTTTTCAGTACTATCAGAATAGTCTTTAATACATTAAGGATATTTAATTGAAAACAGAAGTCAGCTTCAAAATATTTTTCTCATTTAGAAATGCCTCTCTGTGAGTTTAGAAGGTGTTCCTCATTTATATATCCTTATTTACAAATTAAGAGAATTGTGTATTGAGTACAAATTTAGATACCTTTAACACCTTCCTTGACCAACCAAAAGTGAATATAATGAATGTGGAATTCAGACAGTTAGAAAACAAACTGCAGCTTCAGTTTTGATGATCACATATGGCATGGGATACTACATGTAAAGCCAGACAGGACCTAATAGGAAATCCATAAATAAAGTTGGTACCATTGAAGAGGAATAAATAAAAATAAACTATTACTAGAAATAAGCTGACATATAGAAGAGGACTTCAAATAAATTCTACTTAAACTTTGGCCATTTCAAGTAGTGAGAGGCAGGTTCTCCCTTGAGGCTCAGAACCTGTGCATATTTGTGGGTTAAAATTATTTATACTACATGTACATTCCTGTGAATCTCCATCAGAATTTATCCTAAAATAGTTCAGAATGGCAGTGTTTCTTTGCTCCTTGCCCATTTCCCCTCAAAAAAATCACATGTTTTGTTCATTTAAACAGATGTTGAATGGAATTACCTATAGCCATGTAACAAAAGGAAATTCAATGTCCTTTTTTGGATTCCATATTTAAGGGATGTCACCTGATATTTCACCTTCTATGTCTGACTTACTTCATTTAATATGACAGTCTCGAGGTCCATCCATGTTGCTACATGTTGCTTCATTCTTTTGAATGGCTGAGTAATATTCCATTGTATATATATATCACATCTTCTTTAGCTCTTCCTCTGTTAATAGACATTTAGGTTGCTTCCATGTCTTGGCTATCATAAACAGTGTTGCAATGAACACTGAGGTGCATTTCCTTTTGATCATGTTTTTCTCCAGATCCATGTCCAGGAGTGGGATTGCAGAGTCATATCGTAGCTGTATTTTTAGTTTTTTAAGTTTTTTAACCCTCCATACTGTTCTCCATAGTGGCTGTACAAATTTACATTCCCCTGAGCAGTGTAGAAGGGTTCCCTTCTCTCCACACTCTCTCTAGCATTTATTGTTTGTGGATTTTTTTGATGATAGCCATTCTGGCTGATGTGAGGTGATATCTCATTGTAGTTTTTGACTTGCTTTCCTCTAATAATTAGTGATGTTGTACATCTCTTCAAGTGCCTCTTGGCCATCTGTATGTTTTCTTTGGAGAAATGTCTGTTTAGATCTTCTGCCCATTTGTTGACTGGGTAGTTTGTTTTGATGCTGTTAAGCATCTTGAGCTGTTTGTAAATTTTAAAGACTAATCCCCTGTTGGTCACATCATTTGCAAATATTTTCTCCCAATATGTGGGTTGTCTTTTCATTTTGTTTATTGTTTCCTTTGTTGTACAAAAGGTGTTGAGTTTAAGTATGTCCCATTTTTTTGTTTTTGCTTTTATTTCCATTATTCTGGGAGACAGATCGAAAAACACATTGCTGCAGTTTATGTCAGAGAGTGTTCTGCCTACGTTTTCCTCTAGGAGTTGTACAGTGTCCAGCCTCTCAATTAGGACTTTAATCCACTTTGACTAACTGGCTTGAATTTTACTAGAGCCTGGCTTCCCTGGTGGCTCAGGTGGTAAAGAATCCACCTGCCATGTGGCAGACCAGGGTTCAATCCCGGGGTTGGGAAGATCCCCTGGAGAAGGGAACAGCTACCCACTCCAGTATTCTGGCCTGGAGTATTCCATGGTCTATATAGTCCATGGGGTCACAAAGAGCTGGACACGACTGAGAGACTTTCACTTCACTTCACAACCAGTCTGGGAAAACGGATATACTCACCCCTCCCCCAAAGGAAAACAAAACAAAAGACAAAAAAAACAGTCTTGTGAAAGTCACTGCCCGGGAACCCAGGCCCACTAAAAGGCCAGGACCTAATCACAGGATTATGTAACACCTGGCCTGTCCTCACACCTTATCATCACATCAATCATGTTCCTAGAAGATAACAGGGGATTACAGCTAAAAGAACTGCAAGGCTCATACCCAACTTAAGAAACAGTCTCAGGAAATCCATAGAATGGGGGACACTCAGAAATTTTAACCTCTGACACCTACAGGTACAGCAAACAATAAATACAGCTAGTTCCTAAACTTTCCGAAAGACCTATTTACCTCAACTTCTTTTACCTGATACACTATGAACAGCTTTCAACAAAAACTTTAAGCCATGCTAAAGGGCAAAAATATTATATAAAGAAACCCAAAGTATCAGAACCTGACTCCTATATAACAGATTTTGGAACTATCAAGCTGTAATTTAAAGCCACTGTGATCAATATGCTAAACTTTAATAGACATCAAGACATGCAAGGACATCTAGGTAATGGAAACAGAGAGATGGAAACTTTAAGAAGGAATCAAAAGCAAATGTCAGAAATCAATAGCATTGTAAGAGAAATGAAGAGTGACTTTGATGGGTTCATTAGTAGACAAAAGTAAATAAGAATAAAGCAATATTAATGTCTATATTAGTTATCTACTGCTGTGGAACAAAGTATCACAAACTTCATGTCTAAAAAACAACCCACATTTTTTCCCTTCCAATTTTCTTGAAATATAATTGACATATGCACTGTATAAGTTTAAGATGTACATCATAATGATTTGACTTACATCATGAGAGGTTTAGCACAATAAACATAGTGAACATCCATCATCTCACATAGTTACCAAATTTTTTAAAAAGAAGAAAAATGTATTTTCCTTGTGATGAGAACTCTTAGGATTTACTCTATCAATTGCTTTCATATATAACATATATTTCTGACAAGTCTTTCAGACTATATTAACATGAAACAAAGGGAAATTTATGGTAAAAAGAGTAGTTAGGCATAACAAAGTTTTCCATTATGAAAAAATATTTAACTCACAGGAGATATAAAAATCTCAATTTTTATTCCCCAATGACACATATTCAAAATATATAAAGAATAAATAGAAAAAAATCATAAGAATAAATTGGCAAATTCCAGTCTATTAGAGGACTTTTAAAATACCTATCAGTAATTGAGATAATCAGTAATAATAATATCAAAGAATTGAAGTACAAAAATTAGAAAAACTTGAATTGTCAAGAATGTATGTTACTGTTTGTATAACACCACGTTCAAATAGAATATACATTTATATCAAGTACAGACTTTATAAATTGACCACATAATAATGTGTGATAATGGAAATTTAAGCTAAGAACGTGGACAGACTCATCCCTTTTATTTACAGGTAGAAAGAAAAATGGAAATGTTTCAGGCAGAACCCTGAGTATGAGGCTGAATGTAATGGCAAATTGTGATTCCCTCTAAACCTATTTTCCTGGTCTTAACTTTTTTTCTGCTTCAACTGAAAATATCCACCTGGATTACTATAGGTGCATCAAGTAAATTATTTCCCAAAATCAGGGATCTTATTTACCAAATGAATCTTCTTCCTATGTCTCTATTTCAGAGGCTGAAACCTCTACAAACTAAACAGGGTCTCTTCCCTCTGACTTTCTGTTGGGTTTAACCAATAGGGGATGCTGAAAGGAGACCAAAGGCTGGGAAGAAGAGGAATTGGGGTACTTACTGACCCACATCTCATCCCTCTCCCAGCTTAATTTGGGCAAAGGCTGCTGCTTCCTGCCTAAGGATTATAATAGCCTCTGCAGCTCCTAGTGCTGTCTGCCTGATGAATCCTTACTTGTTCCCATTGCCCTGAACTCACTCCTGTATTAATAAATAGCTTTTAATTAAGTTATTTCTAGGTAAACCCTTTTGAGTGTGCTGTTTCCCTCTGGGGGCGTAAGTGGTCCCTCACTCATAAATTCCAAACTTCTTAGACAAATGCAAAAGTAATCATGTACCATTAATAAACCAAAGCTGGCAGCCAGTCTTCTGAAACACAAATATAATATGTGTTGAAAGGCAGGGGGTTTTCCTCACAGAGGAGCATAAATAATTCAGAAATTTTCATCCACTCCTGAATAAGCAAGTACTCAGCTGTATACTGTGATTTATATTCCCTTGAGCTTTTTTTCATGCAAGACTCAATAGTATAGAGTTTCCTAGCTTCTTTTATGTGAGGTCTGTTTAACTAACAGATAAAATGGTAAAATAATTTTCTGATATTTACAGCACTTTCATTTTATCTCTAAAAGATGTGTATCTATGAATAGCAATTGTAAACACCAAACCTATTTTCTGTGAGGTTTTATTTCTTTTGGGTAACTCCCTCAATTTTTTATTCCTTATGCTGTTCATTTCTCTTGATCAGTGGGAAATCCTCAATGCCATTTCTTTTTGAGAAATAATTTATCTCTAGTGTGCTGTCAGGACCCTTATCATCTGTGGATTAAAATCCATGCCTCCCATAAATCAACTTGACTTAAACTTCCTCTTTGGCTAAATCTCTCATTCCTTCTCTAATCTTTCTCTCCCCACCCTCTTATCTCTTTTTGACTATTCATGAAACAGATATTTAGTCTGGTCATAAAGTTATGTGTTAAGGATATTTTTCTAAGTGATTTATCTCAGCCATTAAGGGCAATATCTCTGAAGTTCTAACAAGGTAGCTCCTCAAAGACTACCTCACTAGCTAGATAGTAGGTCTAGTGACAAACTTCATAGGTGAATTGCATAAGATCCTCAAGACCCTAAAGCATCTTATTTCTGCTCCTTCAGGAGGAGAGGATAATCAGAGCAGTTTTTTGGAGATACAGGCATGTTGACTCTGATTATAACCTGCTATTAGGAAAATGCTGAAAGACCAAAATTGGGTTAACCCAGTGCACTGGCCCCTAGTCCCAGAAAAACAGGAGAAGTCTGAAGAAAAAGGAGAAGCATGTAGAAATGTCATCCTTCTCCCCTCTAAGGAAGCAGAATATTACTGGGCAGTGCCCATAATGTGAGTCCACAAAAGGCTACTTTTAAATGGACACATCTGACAATGTAACATCAATCAGATGAACGTTCTACAAAAATTTACAATTTTGTCATCAATTTAATATTCCAGGAAGACAGAATGGATAACTTTTATTGCCTGGGCTTTTAACAGTAATGCAATATATGATCAAAACAAATTCTAAGCCTTTAGAATTCAAGTCTTTAGATCTATCAAAAAAAAAAAAAAAAACACTCCAGAGAATACCATCATATATACCAGACTCTTTGTAACAAGGCTTTGTTAGTACCTTCAGGTTTAATCATTGACTCTGTTAAAAATGATTTGTACTTTTGAGTGATTTTTCATCTTGAGATGTCAAAAGATAGTTTTAACAATAAATGAAATAGAAACACTCAACCATAGTCACATTTGTAACATTTAACTGATGATCTCACACTGCTTCCTATTTTGTAAATAAACAAAATTAAAAATTAATTTGTAATTTTCTTACTTAATCAAGTTCACATGTCATATCTTTCTGATTTCCACTGCAACCTTGAAGAATACAACCAAAACTATGGATATTATTAATAATAGTTTGTACATCCACTAGAGAAAACAATGGAAGCAAAGTCTTTTCATCTCACCCTATAAAAGCCCTCCTACCCCTAGCCAACTCTCAAAATGGTTCATCTAATCTCCTCAGTGAATATTAAAATCTTTTACTGTTGCCAACAAAGGTCCATATAGTCAAAGCTATGGCTTTTCCAGTAGTCCTGTACAGATGTACAAGTTGGGCCATAACGAAGGCTGAGCACCAAAGAATTAATGCTTTCAAACTGTGGTGACAGAGAGACTCTTGAGAGTCCCTTGGACAGCAAGGAGATCAATCCTAAAGGAAATCAACCCTGAATATTCATTGTAAGGACTGTTGCTGAAGCTGAAACTCCAATACTTGACCCACCTGGTGTGAAGACCTGACTCACTGGAAAAGACCTTGATGCTAGGAAAGATTGGGAGCAGGAGGAGGTGGGGACGACAGAGGATGAGATGTTTGAATGGCATCATTGACTCAATGGACATGAGTTTGAGCAAATTCCAGGAAATAGTAAAAGACAGGAAAACTGGCATGCTGCAGTTCATGGGTTTGCAAAGAGTCAGACATGATTGCACGACTGAACAACAACAAAACTGTCGCCTTGTAAGCTGACACCCCTACATCCCTGTATCCTAAACTGTGATGCTCTGTAATGACTGCAGCATGATATGAACTGACATCAGCGTGGTTTTGGTCCACTGGACATGGAACAACACACTGGTTCCAAATGGGGAAAAGAGTACATCAAGGCTGTATACTGTCACCCTGTTTATTTAACTTATATGCAGAGTACATCATACGAAATGCTGTGCTGGATGAAGCACAAGCTGGAATCAAGATTGCCGGGAGAAATATCAATAATCTCAGACACACAGATGACACCACCTTTATGGCACAAACCAAAGAAGAGGTAAAGAGCTTCTTGATGAAAGTGAAAGAGGAGAGTGGAAAAGTTGGCTTAAAACTCAACATTCAAAAATGAAGATCATGGCATCCAGTCCCATCACTTCATGGAAAATAGATGGGACAACAATGGAAACAGTGAGAGACTTTATTTTCTTGGGCTCCAAAATCACTGCACATGGTGACACTTGCTCCTTGGAAGAAAAGCTATAACCAACCTAGATAGCATATTAAAAAGCAGAGAAATTACTTTGCCAACAAATGTCCGTCTAGTCAAAGCTCTGGTTTATCCAGTAGTCGTGTATGGATGTGAGAGTTGGACTATAAAGAACGCTGAGGAGGAGGAGCTAAGATGGCAGAGGAGGACTGGGAGAACACTTTCTCCCCTACAAACTCATCAAAAGAACATTTAAACACCGAGTAAATTCCACAAAACAACTTCTGAATGCCGGCGGAGGACATCAGGCACCCAGAAAAGCAACCCAACTCTTCGAAAGGAGGTAGGAAAAAATATAAAAGACAAAAAGTGAGACAAAAGAGGGAGGGACAGAGTTCCGTCCCGGGAAGGGAGTCTTAAAAAGAGAGAAGTTTCCAAACACCGGGAAACCTTCTAACTGCCGAATCTGTGCCGAGCCTTGGAAGCACAGAGGGCAACATAAAGGGGGGGAAATAAATAAACAATTAAAACCCGCAGATTGCGAGCCCTACGGTAGCTCCCCCAGCGGAGAAGCAGCGCAGACGCCTGCACACACCACTAGCAAGCGGGGGCTGGGCAGGGAGGCACGGCGCGGGCTGCATCGCTTAGAGTAAGGATCTGGCCTGAATACCCTGAGCGCTATCTGAGCGAAATAATTTGGGCTAGCAAACCAGACTGTGGGATATCTACCATGCTAAAAGCCAGCCCTAACCTAAGACACCGCCAGGCCCGCACACGGAACAAAGGACTGAACAGAGATAGCCGGCTGCAGACCATCTCCCTCCGGTGGCAGGCAGCCAGAGCCAGAAGGGGGCAATCACAGCCCCAGAGAGACATTATCTATAAAACTGTAAGCAGGCTTCTTTGCTAACTAAAACTTCTTGGGGGTCTGGACTGTCAACATCTGCCTGAGAAGGTGCGCCAGTTGTACACCTAGATAACCGAGCGGTGGGGAGGCGATAAGTCGCAGCAATCGCGCTCACCAAACACCTCATCACCTGAGCTGCTCGGACCTGGGAAGGGCACAAAACGCAGGCCCAACTGAGTCTGGGGCTCTGAGAACTACCCAAGTGCCTGAATCTGAGCGGCTTGGACCTGGGAGATGCAGGCAGCCCAGGGCCGGCCACGGATGGTTCCCGGAGGAGCAACCTAGAGCCTGAGCAGTGTGGGCAGGGAGGCTACACGCGCCGTGAGCGGGGGCAGACCCAGTGTGGCTGAGGCACTGCGAGCGCACGCCAGTGTTATCTGTTTGCAGCAGCATCCCTCCCTCCCTCCCTCCCCACAGCGCGACTGAACAAGTGAGCCTAAAAAAAAAAAAAAGAAAAAAAAAAAAGTGTCCTCCACCATCCCCTTTGTGTCAGGGCGGAAACCAGACACTGAAGAGACCAGCAAACAGAAGAAGCTATAACAGAGGGAACCGCCTTGGAAGCTACAGGCAATAGATTAAAACCCTGTGGTTAGCACCTACTACATAGGAAGGGGCCTATAGATCTTGAGAAATAAAAGTCGGACCAAGGAACTAGCCAAAAATGAACTGAACCCACAATACTCACAACAAAACCAGAGAAAGTCCTAGATATATTTTTACTATTTTTACGATCTTTCTTTCTTTCTTTCTTTTTTGTATTTTTGAAATTCCAAACTCTACTCTAGATTTTTAATTTTTGCTTTTATGTGTTTGTTGCCAATTTTGTACCTTTAAGAACCCAATCTTCAGTACCCATTTTTCACTAGGGAGCGAGATTACTGGCTTGACTGCTCTCTCCCTTTGGACTCTCCTTTTTCTCCACCAGGTCGCCTGTGTCTCCTCCCTAACCCCTCTCTACTCTACCCAACTCTGTGAATTTCTGTGTGTTCCAGATGGTGGAGAACACTTAGGGAACTGATTACTAGCTGGATCTGTCTCCCTCCTTTTCACTCCCCTCTTTTATCCTGCTGGCCACCTCTGTCTCCTTCCTCCATCTTCTCTTCTCTGTATAACTCCATGAACATCTCTGAGCAGTCCAGTTGTGGAGTGCACATAAGGAAGTGATTACTGGCTAGCCCACTCTCTCCTCTATTGACTCCACCTCATCTCATTCGGAACACCTCTAACTCCCTCCTCCCTCTTCTCCTCTCCATGTAACACTGTGAACCTCTCTGGGTGACCCTCATGGTAGAGAAACTTTTCATCTTTAACGTAGATGTTTTATCAGTGGTGCTGTATAGAAGGAGAAGTTTTGAAACTACTGTAAAAATAAGACCGATAACTGGAAGCAGGAGGCTTAAGCCCAAACCCTGACTCCAGGGAACTCCTGACTCCAAGGAACATTAATTGGCAGGAGCTCATCAAAAGCCTCCATACCTACACTGAAACCAAGCACCACACAAGGGCCAACAAGTTCCAGGGCAAGACATACCAAGCAAATTCTCCAGCAACAAAGGAACACAGCCCTGAGCTCCAAGATACAGGCTGCCCAAAGTCACCCCAAAACCATAGACATCTCATAACTCATTACTGGACACTTCATTACACTCCAGAGAGAAGAAATACAGCTCCACCCACCAGAACACCAACACAAGCTTCCCTAACCAAGAAACCATGACAAGCCACCTGTACAAACCCACACACAGTGAGGAAACGCCACAATAAAGAGAACTCCACAAACTGCCAGAATACAGAAAGGACACCCCAAACTCAGCAATTTAAACAAGATGAAGAGACAGAGGAATACCCAGCAGGTAAAGGAACAGGATAAATGCCCACCAAACCAAACAAAAGAGGAAGAGATAGGGAATCTACCTGATAAAGAATTCCAAATAATGATAGTGAAATTGATCCAAAATCTTGAAATCAAAATGGAATCACAGATAAATAGCCTGGAGACAAGGATTGAGAAGATGCAAGAAAGGTTTAACAAGGACCTAGAAGAAATAAAAAAGAGTCAATATATAATGAATAATGCAATAAATGAAATTAAAAACACTCTGGAGGCAACAAATAGTAGAATAACAGAGGCAGAAGATAGGATTAGTGAATTAGAAGATAGAATGGTTGAAATAAATGAATCAGAGAGGATAAAAGAAAAACGAATTAAAAGAAATGAGGACAATCTCAGAGACCTCCAGGACAATATTAAACGCTACAACATTTGAATCATAGGGGTCCCAGAAGAAGAAGACAAAAAGAAAGACCATGAGAAAATACTTGAGGAGATAATAGTTGAAAACTTCCCTAAAATGGGGAAGGAAATAATCACCCAAGTCCAAGAAACCCAGAGAGTCCCAAACAGGATAAACCCAAGGCGAAACACCCCAAGACACATATTAATCAAATTAACAAAGATCAAACACAAAGAACAAAGATTAAAAGCAGCAAGGGAAAAACAACAAATATCACACAAGGGAATTCCCATAAGGATAACAGCTGATCTTTCAATAGGAACTCTTCAAGCCAGGAGGGAATGGCAAGACATACTTAAAATGATGAAAGAAAATAACCTACAGCCCAGATTATTGTACCCAGCAAGGATCTCATTCAAATATGAAGGAGAAATCAAAAGCTTTTCAGACAAGCAAAAGCTGAGAGAATTCAGCACCACCGAACCAGCTCTCCAACAAATACCAAAGGATATTCTCTAGACAGGAAACACAAAAATGGTGTATAAACTCGAACCCAAAACAATAAAGTAAATGGCAACGGGATCATACTTATCAGTAATTACCTTAAACGTAAATGGGTTGAATGCCCCAACCAAAAGACAAAGACTGGCTGAATGGATACAAAAACAAGACCCCTACATATGTTGTCTACAAGAGACCCACCTCAAAACAGGGGACACATACAGACTGAAAGTGAAGGGCTGGAAAAAGATTTTCCATGCAAATAGGGACCAAAAGAAAGCAGGAGTAGCAATACTCATATCAGATAAAATAGACTTTAAAACAAAGGCTGTGAAAAGAGACAAAGATGGTCACTACATAATGATCAAAGGATCAATCCAAGAAGAAGATATAACAATTATAAATATATATGCACCCAACATGGGAGCACCGCAATATGTAAGACAAATGCTAACAAGTATGAAAGGAGAAATTAACAATAACACAATAATAGTGGGAGACTTTAATACCCCACTCACACCTATGGATAGATCAACTAAACAGAAAATTAACAAGGAAACACGAACTTTAAACGATACAATAGACCAGTTAGACCTAATTGATATCTATAGGACATTTCATCCCAAAACAATGAATTTCACCTTTTCCTCAAGCGCACATGGAACCTTCTCCAGGATAGATCACATCTTGGGCCATAAATCTAGCCTTGGTAAATTCAAAAAAATAGAAACCATTCCAAGCATCTTTTCTGATCACAATGCAGTAAGATTAGATCTCAATTACAGGAGAAAAACTATCAAAAATTCCAACATATGGAGGCTGAACAACACACTGCTGAATAACCAACAAATCACAGAAGAAATCAAAAAAGAAATCAAAATTTGCATAGAAATGAATGAAAATGAAAACACAACAACCCAAAACCTGTGGGACACTGTAAAAGCAGTCCTAAGGGGAAAGTTCATAGCAATATAGGCATACTTCAAGAAACAAGAAAAAAGTCAAATAAATAACCTAACTCTACACCTAAAGCAACTAGAAAAGGAAGAAATGAAGAACCCCAGGGTTAGTAGAAGGAAAGAAATCTTAAAAATTAGGGCAGAAATAAATGCAAAAGAAACAAAAGAGACCATAGCAAAAATCAACAAAGCCAAAAGCTGGTTCTTTGAAAGGATAACTAAAATTGACAAACCATTAGCCAGACTCATCAAGAAACAAAGGGAGAAAAATCATATCAATAAAATTAGAAGTGAAAATGGAGAGATCACAACAGACAACACAGAAATACAAAGGATCATAAGAGACTACTATCAACAATTATATGCCAATAAAATGGACAACATGGAAGAAATGGACAAATTCTTAGAAAAGTACAACTTTCCAAAACTGAACCAGGAAGAAATAGAAAATCTTAACAGACCATCACAAGCACGGAAATTGAAACTGTAATCAAAAATCTTCCAGCAAACAAAAGCCCAGGTCCAGACAGCTTCACAGCTGAATTCTACCAAAAATTTAGAGAAGAGCTAACACCTATCCTGCTCAAACTCTTCCAGAAAATTGCAGGGGATGGTAAACTTCCAAACTCATTCTATGAGGCCACCATCACCCTAATACCAAAACCTGACAAAGATCCCACAAAAAAAGAAAACTACAGGCCAATATCACTGATGAACATAGATGCAAAAATCCTTAACAAAATTCTAGCAATCAGAATCCAACAACACATTAAAAAGATCATACACCATGACCAAGTGGGCTTTATCCCAGGGATGCAAGGATTCTTCAATATCCGCAAATCAATCAATGTGATACACCACATTAACAAATTGAAAAATAAAAACCATATGATTATCTCAATAGATGCAGAGAAAGCCTTTGACAAAATTCAACATCCATTTATGATAAAAACTCTCCAGAGAGCAGGAATAGAAGGAACATACCTCAACATAATAAAAGCTATATATGACAAACCCACAGCAAACATTATCCTCAATGGTGAAAAATTGAAAGCATTTCCTCTAAAGTCAGGAACAAGACAAGGGTGCCCACTTTCACCATTACTATTCAACATAGTTTTGGAAGTTTTGGCCACAGCAATCAGAGCAGAAAAAGAAATAAAAGAAATCCAAATTGGAAAAGAAGAAGTAAAACTCTCACTATTTGCAGATGACATGATCCTCTACATATAGAAAACCCTAAAGACTCCACCAGAAAATTACTAGAACTAATCAATGATTATAGTAAAGTTGCAGGATATAAAATCAACACACAGAAATCCCTTGCATTCCTATACACTAATAATGAGAAAACAGAAAGAGAAATTAAGGAAACAATTCCATTCACCATTGCAACGGAAAGAATAAAATACTTAGGAATATATCTACCTAAAGAAACTAAAGACCTATATATAGAAAACTATAAAACACTGGTGAAAGAAATCAAAGAGGACACTAATAGATGGAGAAATATACCATGTTCATGGATTGGAAGAATCAATATAGTGAAAATGAGTATACTACCCAAAGCAATTTATAGATTCAATGCAATCCCTATCAAGCTACCAACGGTATTCTTCACAGAGCTAGAACAAATAATTTCACAATTTGTATGGAAATACAAAAAACCTCAAATAGCCAAAGGAATCTTGAGAAAGAAGAATGGAACTGGAGGAATCAACCTGCCTGACTTCAGGCTCTACAACAAAGCCACAGTCATCAAGAGAGTATGGTACTGGCACAAAGACAGAAATATAGATCAATGGAACAAAATAGAAAGCCCAGAGATAAATCCACGCACCTATGGACACCTTATCTTTTTTTTTTTTTTAGGCAAATCAGTGTTACAGCTCTGTTTTATTTAGAAGATAGCAGGAGAGTAAGAGAGAGAGAGAGAGAAAGAAAAGAGCGCACGCACGCAGGAGAGTCTGTGAGAAAGCGCTTTGGCTCCTCCTTTTATATGTTTTTTCCTCCACCTGGGCCTGCCCTATGTAAATTGGGCTTAGCCAGGAGTGCTGTTTGTTTTGTTTGTTCTGCCTGAAGTCTTCACTCTGGTCCTCGGACCTTCCTTGTCTTTTAGCCACCGCCATTTTGGTGGCTTTGGAAAAGGTGGCTCCTTTTCCCTATTCTACCTACCTAACATTTTGGAAAAGGTGGCTCCTTTTCCCTATTCTACCTACCTAACATTTCCCCCTCAAGAGATGGGAGGCCCAATTCTTTGGGAATAGGGGCGTCGAGGTCTTTCTGGCTACTTCCTGCTGAACTGGGACAGCGAGGGGTATTGGGCCTCCCCCTCTTGCTAGTCTTAAGCCTCAGAGTCCTTATAGCGGTGTCCAAGGGTGTGTGATATTTTCTGTGGTCAGCTGCAGTTTTATATCTTTGTTAAACTGGCCCTGCATGTTGTAGCTGGTTGACCTGGGCAGAGACAAAACAGGTTAGCCAATAGACAGTACATGGAATAATCATAATCATCATCAATATAGCATAATAAGGACTAGTAGGGACATTGGTCAATTTTAAATTCACGTCGCCAGGATAGCTCAAGTCCCTCCTTGTTCAGGGATCAGAAGATCTATCTCCTGTCTGTCTTGGAGTACAGTCTCTGTCAAGCTGTGTTGGCTCCTTAGAGTTATCCTGAGAAATCTTATCCCCAGAAACCAGATTTTGGGGGTGTTCATTAGAATGGCACTCATTGGTAGTTCTGAATAGGTATCAGATTTCCCAGGGGCTCAAAGGTGTATCGAGTGTCCTCTTCTGTTTTCTTCCATGGCTTGACACGTGAGTAGTGAATCCAGGAGTCATGTCCTGGTACCTTGACTGCTGTGGGGGTAGAAAGTATTACAGGGTAGGGGCCCTTCCATGTGGGCTGGAGTTGAGCCTTTGGGGACCCATCTTTCCAGACTTTAATTAGGACTTGAGTTCCTGGAGCACATAGTGGTGACTCCTTAGAATCTTTTGGGTCCTGGTTCATACCCCCACAAGTGTATATCCTGTTGGAATTGCCCAATGGCTATGGACTGGAGGGTCTGAACCTCTGGATCTAGGAAGAGGTCATTGACATAAACAAAAGGTCTCCCATATAGCATCTCATAAGGACTAAGACCAACCTGTTCCTTAGGGGCAATGCGGGTGCGGAGGAGAGCTATTGGTAAAGCCTCTTTCCATCCCAGGGAGGTCTCCTGGGTTATCTTTTTTATCGCTGATTTTAAGAATTGATTGGCTGTTTCTACTTCTCCTGAAGATTGAGGCCTCCAGGCACAATGGAGATAATAAGTAATGCCCAATGCTTTCGAGACTCCTTGGGTGACCTTAGAAGTAAATGATGTCCCATTGTCACTTTGTAATGACCTGGGAAGACCAAATCTTGGAATGATTTCATGGAGCAGTTTTTTAACTACCTCCTCAGCCTTCTCGGTCCAGGTGGGAAAGCCTTCAATCCATCCTGTGAATGTATCTATCATAACTAATAGGTATTTATACCCTTGAGAAACTGGCATCTGGGTGAAGTCCATCTGCCAGTCCTCTCCTGGGTAGGCCCCACGTCGTTGGAGAGGCTGGGCCAGCTGGGGTCTTCGAGCTCCTTGAGGGTTGTTTAATTGGCAAGTGGGACAAGAGGAGACCACCTGTCTTATAGTTGTTTGGAGGCCTGTTCCTCTGAAGGACCTTTCTAGTAATCTTTGGAGGGCCTTTTCTCCTAAATGAGTAGTGGCATGTAAGGAGTTAACCAACTTCCATTGGAGGTTTCCAGGCAGAGAAAGGAGTCCCTCCTTTTGGAACCACCCCATATGATCTTCTTGAAAGCCCTCGCTCTTAGCTTTAAGAATCTCACCTTCAGTATATGAAGGAGTTTCTGGCAAATTAGTCTGTGGAACTAAGGTGGCAATCCCTATTAGGTCATGGTTCTGTAATGCTGCTCTCCTAGCTGCCTGATGAGCTGCTTGGTTCCCTCGTGCCACTTCTGTGCTCTTTTTTTGGTGGACACCTTATCTTTGACAAAGGAGGCAAGAATATACAATGGATTAAAGACAATCTCTTTAACAAGTGGTACTGGGAAATCTGGTCAACCACTTGTAAAAGAATGAAACTAGAACACTTTCTAACACCATACACAAAAATAAACTCAAAATGGATTAAAGATCTAAACGTAAGACCAGAAACTATAAAACGCTTAGAGGAGAACATAGGCAAAACACTCTCCGACATACATCACAGCAGGATCCTCTATGACCCACCTCCCAGAATATTGGAAATAAAAGCAAAAATAAACAAATGGGACCTAATTAAACTTAAAAGCTTCTGCACAACAAAGGAAACTATGAGCAAGGTGAAAAGGCAGCCTTCAGAATGGGAGAAAATAATAGGAAATGAAGCAACGGACAAACAACTAATCTCAAAAATATACAAGCAACTCCTACAGCTCAACTCCAGAAAAATAAATGACCCAATCAAAAAATGGGCCAAAGAACTAAATAGACATTTCGCCAAAGAAGACATACAGATGGCTAACAAACACATGAAAAGATGCTCAACATCACTCATTATCAGAGAAATGCAAATCAAAACCACTATGAGGTACCATTTCACACCAGTCAGAATGGATGCAATCCAAAAGTCTACAAGCAATAAATGCTGGAGAGGGTGTGGAGAAAAAGGAACCCTCTTACACTGTTGGTGGGAATGCAAACTAGTACAGCCACTATGGATAACAGTGTGGAGATTCCTTAAAAAACTAGAAATAGAACTGCCTTATGATCCAGCAATCCCACTGCTGGGGATACACACTGAGGAAACCAGAAGGGAAAGAGATATGTGTACCCCAGTGTTCATCGCAACACTGTTTATAATAGCCAGGACATGGAAGCAACCTAGATGTCCATCAGCAGAGGAATGGATAAGAAAGCAGTGGTACATATACACAATGGAGTATTATGCAGCCATTAAAAAGAATACATTTGAATCAGTTCTAATGAGGTGGATGAAACTGGAGTCTATTATACAGAGTGAAGTAAGCCAGAAAGAAAAACACCAATACAGTATACTAACGCATATATATGGAATTTAGAAAGATGGTAACAATAACCCTGTGTACGAGACAGCAAAAGAGACACTGATGTATAGATCAGTCTTATGGACTCTGTGGGAGAGGGAGAGGGTGGGAAGATTTGGAGAATGGCATTGAAACATGTATAATATCATGTATGAAACGAGTCGCCAGTCCAGGTTCAATGCACGATACTGGATGCTTGGGGCTGGTGCACGGGGATGACCCAGAGGGATGGTATGGGGAGGGAGGAGGGTTCAGGATGGGGAACACATGTATACCTGTGGCGGATTCATTTTGATATTTGGCAAAACTAATACAATATTGTAAAGTTTAAAAATAAAATAAAATTTTTAAAATAAATAAATAAATAAAATATTATCCATTAAAAAAAAAAAAAAGAAAGCCGAGTGCCGAAAAATTGATGCTTTTGAACTGTGGTGTTGGAGAAGACTCTTGAGAGTCCCTTGGACTGCAAGGAGATCAAACCAGTCAATCCTAAAGGAAATCAGTCCTGAATATTTATTGGAAGGACTAATGCTGAAGCTGAAGTTCCAATACTTTGGCCACCTGATTCGAAGAACTGACTCATTGGAAAAGACCCTGATGCTGGGAAAGATTGAAGGCAGGAGGAGAAGGGGACAACAGAGGATGGGATGGTTGGATGGCATCACTGACTCAAAGGGCATGAATGTGAGTAAACTCCAGGAGTTGGTGATGGACAGGGAAGCCTGGCGAGCTGTAGTCCATGGGGTCGCAAAGAGTCAGACATGACTGAACAACTGAACTGAACTGAATGACTTATTGAAGGCATTCATGTGATTTTTAAAGGTCTTTTTCCATCCATAAACCATTTTTATTTCTCTTACCACCAACTTTAATGAGCTAAAGAAAACAGAAACTCACCTCTGACAGCAGGATGGAATTTTCTACAGTCTCTCAGCATTAAGATGAAAGGCACCTTATGATCCAGCAATCCCACTGCTGGGCATACACACCGAGAAAACCAGAATTGAAAGAGACACGTGTACCCCAATGTTCATCGCAGCACTGTTTATAATAGCCAAGACATGGAAGCAACCTAGATGTCCATCAGCAGAGGAATGGATAAGAAAGCAGTGGTACATATACACAATGGAGTATTACACAGCCATTAAAAAGAATTCATTTGAATCAGTTCTAATGAGGTGGATGAAACTGGAGCCTATTATACAGAGTGAAGTAAGCCAGAAAGAAAAACACCAATACAGTATACTAACGCATATATATGGAATTTAGAAAGATGGTAACAATAACCCTGTATACGAGACAGCAAAAGAGACACTGATGTATAGAACAGTCTTATGGACTCTGTGGGAGAGGGAGAGGGTGGGATGATTTGGGAGAATGGCATTGAAATATGTATAATATCATATACGAAATGAGTCGCCGGTCCAGGTTCGATGCACGATACTGGATGCTTGGGGCTAGTGTACTGGGACGACCCAGAGGGATGGTATGGGGAGGGAGGAGGGAGGAGGGTTCAGGATGGGGAACACATGTATACCTGTGGCAGATTCATTTTGATATATGGGAAAACCAATACAATATTGTAAAATTAAATAAAATAAAATTAAAAAATTAAAATTGTATACCTCTAAAAAAAATAAAATAAAATTTTTAATAAAAAAAAAAAAAGAAAGGCTCCAGGAGCCTTCCGAGGAACAGGCTCCTATAACCATACCAGATGATCAGTTGAAGTCCCTGAAGGGCTGTACCCTGACAACAGGGAATGAAACAGATGCATGCTAAAAGGCAAGAAAAAACTATCTGAAAAAACAAAGCCATCTTCAGAACCAACTCAGATATGACACAATGTGGGAATTATCATATAGGGACTCTGAAACCACAAGATTCATATGCTAAGGTTCCTAATGGAAAGAGTAAATAATATCCAAGAAAAGATAAATCATATAGGCAGAGAGATGGAAACTCTATGAAAGAATAGAAAGAAAATGACATAAATCAAAAATACTGTAAGAGAAATGAAAAATGCTTTGATGTGCTCATCAGTAGACTGGACAGAGCCAAAGAAAAAATCAGATTGCTTAAAGGTATGTCAGTAGAAACTTCCTAGACTAGTTGTCATGGAGATTGCATATATTGATACTGTGACATCAGTTCATGGGCCCAGTCAAAGAAGCTAGATGAAATAAACCAGACATAAATTTAGAGTAGGAGAAAGAAAGAAAAGTACTATTATTAGTACCTCAGAGTACAATAATATGTAAACCTAAAGCTTAGGAAAGTAATTTAAGAATAAATTAAATAGGTGAGAAACAATATGGTATTAATAATGTGTATAATTTATAATAAAAATAATATTCACTAGATAATTATATAACATATTGCTTCACTTGTTCTTGGAGAAATTAGCCTAAATTAATTTTTTTAGATGACAACTTAAAGATAATTTCATTCTAGGCTATTGAAAAAATATCTTAACTATATTGTCCATTGATTGCTATAAAAACATTTAAAAGTTTATTTTAATTCTGTGATTCATTCTCTCTCTCTTTCCCCCTGAAACTTCTGTTTCCTACCCCCAGATGGATCAGAAGTTCCTCATTACAAATCACATCTTCAAAAAGGTCCTTTTTCTTCTATCTTTAACATTTGTTGACCTTTCAAACACTGTTCCTAGTAATAAAAGCCTAATAAAAGCCTTGTTCTTTGCAACAAGCAATAAAATCCTCATTATACAAATGAAGAGACTAAGTAGCAAACCAGGGGAAATGACCTCTTTTTAAGGTCATATAACCAGTAAATAGAAGAATATTACTGAAATCTTACCAAACATATTTAGTTTTACCAATCTTCATGCCAAATGAGGTCTTTCCAACCCACAGGGTTGGACATGTTTAATATCACTGCTGCTGCTGCTGCTGCTGCTAAGTCGCTTCAGTCGTATCCGACTCTGTGCAACCCCATAGACGGCAGCCCAGCAGGCTCCCCCGTCCCTGAGATTCTCCAAGCAAGAACACTGGAGTGGGTTGCCATTTCCTTCTCCAATGCGTGAAAGTGAAAAGTGAAAGTGAAGTCGCTCAGTCGCGTCCGACTCGTAGTTACCCCATGGACTGCAGCCTATCAGGCTCCTCCGCCCATGGGATTTTCTAGGCCAGAGTACTGGAGTGGCTTGCCATTGTCTTCTAGGACAAGTCTATTCACAGGTAGGAGAAACTAGAGGACATTTAGACCTGGTACCACCCACCTCCAAACACTCAGCTACCTCCTATAAATAGAAGTATGGCCACACATTTCATTTGCCCTCCCAAGGCCAAATGAAAGATCCTTCACCTCTTATCTGAAATACGTTTTTAACACCCATTGTTAAACTCAACTCCCCACTTTCCAATATTAATACTATACATTTCAGTTATTTACTATTTATAGGCTATATATCTCTGTTTATTTTGAGGCAGGGTCATAGATAGTTTCCCTGACTCATTATTTTACAAAGCACTTAGTATGTTCTACATATTATTTTCACTATGAGTGTATACATGGCTGCTCAGTCGTGTCCAACTCTTTACACCTGCATGGGCTACAGCCAACCAGACTCCTCAATCCATGTAACTTTCTAGGCAAGAATACTGGAATGGGTTGCCATTTCCTCCTTCAGGGGATCTTCCCGATCCAGGGATTGAACCCAGGTCTCTTGCATCTCCTGCACTGGCAGACAGACTCTTTACCTCTGTACCACCTGGGATGCCCCCATTCTTAATGATACCAAATTTTACATGTTAAACTCTCAGAGATATTTCAGATCAAAATTTAGTATAAAATGGCCATAAATAAAAACCAAGTGACATTTCATTATTTTACTTCTTAATCATATTTATCTTCCTCCACATAAAGATTTACAGAAAGGAAGAAATGACTTGCTATATATACATCACTTTTAAGCCTTAGGAATAATTATAGTTAAAGAAATGCTGTTATCTTCTAAGCACAGCTATTTAAACTCTATCAGAGTCTTGGCATTGTTTTGCTTAATAGATGCAGTTCCTAAAACATGCACAAATTAGTTGAATTAGTCTGGTTCATATGTGTGTTTTAGCAAAAAGACTTCAGAGTGCTAAAAATAATTAAGAGAACACTAACAAGGCATGGAGTATTCTACAATTTCTCCTTATTTGTTATTATTACTCATTAAAAAAATCCTAAACATTCATTATCTCAAATTTTCATGAAATTAGTGATTGTAATTTAGAGCTAAATTGCTCTTCCATTTGTATGTTAAAGAAAATCTCCTGGGCCTCATTGAAGGGGGGAGGCATGATCAGAGAATATGCTGTACAGGAAAAATAACAGGCTGAGCAGATTTTCATATCAAAAATGTCCAGCAAATGTACCAAACCATGAATAAAAGATAATAAGATAAAGTTAAAGTGAAAAAGATAATGATGTTTTTCTTGTTTTAACTTCATTAACTATTAACTGCCACTAATATCTAGGATGTTCTGCACTTTGATAAATATGAGGGCAATTTTCAAAAGAGGTCTGGACTCAGCAAAATTTATGTACTGAATAAAATTTGAGTTAAGGGACAATGTTTATAAAACTATTTTGGAAAATTTACAAGAGAAAATTCCTAAGCTGAAATTCAACTCTAGGGCAATGATCTTATTAGTTTCAAGACTAATATTTAGAATGCATATGATCAGCTTTTGCAACTCATTTTAGGTTTCAAATATCTTCTGTTTCTGAGTGTTGTTCCTGACCTGTCCCCACAGTCAATGACGGCCACTGTTGCTATAATGTGATTCTTATTAGGCCAAAGACAAAACAGTAAAAGAATGGAAGTCTGGTAACAAATGTTTTAGAAAGGGCATTCCTAGAAATCATGGCTGAGAAGCCAAGAGGTAAAAATGACCTCTTTGTAAGGGCATATATACAAACAATCATATGAGCTATAGTTAATGGGAGAGCTAAAACTGAAAACTAGTTATCTTAATCCTAAATCCATATGATAGCCTCTTCTAAAATGACCCCAATGACAGCTGCCTCTTTGTATTCAAGTCCCTGTGTAATTCCTACTCGTGTTATACTAATGTTGTTCTATGTGATCGACAGAACATGGCAGAAGTAATGACATTTAGCTTCTAATATTAGGTTATGAAAGACATCACAGCTACCATCTTGCTTCTTCTATCTCCTGGATCATTTGCTTCAGAAGAAGCCAAAAGTCGTGTCATAAAAATCCCAATGCAGAGGCCCATGTTGTGAAGAACTGAGGGGCCTTCTGCCAACAACCATATAAGTGATCTTAAAAGCAGATCCTCTAAGACCAGCCAAGCCTTCAGAGGACTATAGGTGGTAGGCAACTGGACTGCAACATTATGGGAGACTCTAAGCCAAAACTACCCAGCAGCCAGTCCCAGCAGATAGGCAGATAGTACCATGTACATGGCCACAACCTAGACTTTGTACTTGTTGAACCTAGAAAAATTAATGGATCTCTCAAAAAGGAAAAACAGAAAAAAATAATTTTAAGCCACCAAAAAAATAAGTGTTCACAGATTACTCCATTTCTCAGCAAAAGAAATAATGCCCTGAGTTCCAAGAAAGCAATCCACATGGAATTGATGTTATGGCTTTGGGAAATATCAACAAAAAGCATCGTGTTTGCTCAATGTGTGAACTATGTGGGAGATTTGGGTTCGGGGAGAATTATGCATTATAGAAAATTCTGCATAAAAAGATATTTCCTTAAAACATGTATCTATTCCTTAAAACTCTATAATTCTATTCTAACTATGGAGATTTCGCCCTTATTAAAATTAAAATATTAAGGTTATAAAATTACAGCTACCTAGAATAAAGGCTGGAGAAGGCAATGGCACCCCACTCCAGTACTCTTGCCTGGAAAACCCCATGGACAGAGGAGCCTGGTAGGATGCAGTCCATGGGGTCGCGAAGAGTCGGACACAACTGAGCGACTTCACTTTCACTTTTCACTTTCATGCATTGGAGAAGGAAATGGCAACCCACTCCAGTGTTCTTGCCTGAAGAATCCTAGGGACGGGGGAGCCTGGTGGGCTGCTGTCTATGGGGTCGCACAGAGTCGGACGCGACTGAAGCGACTCAGCAGCAGCAGCAGCAGCAGGATAAAGGCATTGGGCATACTTCAAGTGTGAGGAAGATCTCTATCTTGACATGAGTAACAAGGACTACTTGGGACTGGACGCCCATGAACCACCCTGTACATGTAAGTTGATATTATTGCTAGGGTCTCCCAGGAGGCCCAAGAAATAGGATATACTTCTGTGTCCAGATTCTGGACGCATTTAGAAATAAAAGAAAGGGAATCTGGTAAAAACCAAAATATCACTGTAATAATTCATAAAGACTAAATTGGAGTGGAGAACTTAATGTAAGAACTAAATGGCCTTTCCACAAAAAGACCTTGACTATATTCAGACTTCCTGAGTAAAGGAGCAGAGGGTATTCACTCCTGGCTTAATGTCTTCATAAATTCGCCAGACATGAGCACCCCTTTCAACTGGAGTAAGGTAGGTAGCTAAGAGGTGGGGAAGAACATAGTGTTTCACAAGTTCAGCCCCCTCAGAAACATCAGGAGGAAGAAAGAATGAGCCCACATTACTACTACCACTGTTACTGTACTTTTCAAATGAACCTATTTTCTTAGATGAAAAAACATTTCTGTCCTTAGTAGTTTTTTTTAAAAAATGGCCTCAACTTCCCATGATATGTGTTTCGCCAAGCTCATTGGCATATATTCAACTTTCTGCTCCAGCCTGGATGAGGAAACCTTCTTTATTTCTCAGGAGTCAATCTCCCCAGTAGCTCCAGGCCTTCCCAACACAAAACTGTAGAAAATATTGATCAGGGAGAAATCACTGACCCTTCCCAAGGCTGGACCATCTGTGAGGGCCTCACTTTGCAGAGTGCTACATCTCTTCAAACCAGTAGACGTAAACACAATCCCACATCATTGCAGATTTTCTGCGCTAAGCAACTACAGTAGAGTATAGAAACTAGCAGCACAAAGCATCTATGAACTGTGGTTTTGCATATTTATTATGGGATAATTGTCATAAAATATGTACCTCGGCTAAATCCTGGGTTCCAGCTGGAACTTTCTGAAGTTAATGCTTTGGGGGATAGCATTTGGAAAATCTCTTTTAAATTGAGTCAGCCAGCTAATTAAGTTTCCACTTCCCAGAATTGTTTCACTAAGACATATCAAAGCTATTAATAGACTATGCAGCAAAACACATTTTTTACCATCTTACAGACCCACAGTACAGATCTTCTAAGTTTTGGTTAATGCTTAAAAAGTCAACTAAAAATAACTCTTATCACTTGTGGTTCTTCTTAAAAATGTATAGATACCATAAAGGAGTTTTTCAATAAAGCATTTTCTTTAAGAGACATTTTCCAAATTCCTCATAGATGGTATATCAAGCAGTCAATAGCTATCTATCCAACTTTTAAAATTTCTCAAGCAACCGACTAAAAATTTAAAAACATACTAGATACTCAAAATATCTCAGACCCAGAATATGGTTAACTCTTAAAATCATTATAACACAATACATTTTACCAGGAGGCCATTTGGACTGCCTGACAAGGTAGTAAGCTACAACTCAAGAGATAAATCTGGCTATTGATAAAACACTGGAATCTAAGTCTGTTTGCTCCAGTGAAAATCACTGATTTTAGTTTAACTGTTAACAAACGAAGAAACACAACAAGTTGCCATGAAATGATAAATGAGTTGGTAAACTGCTTTGTGTGTGTACTCAGTTGTGTATGTCTTTGCAATCCCATAGATTGTAGCCTGCTAGGCTCCTCTGTCCATGGAATTTTCCAGGCAAGAATACTGGAGTGGGTTGCCATTTCCTTGTCCAGGGAAATTACTTTACCTAATAATAAATCCGCAAAGATCTATAAAGCAAAAGCATTTTTAGGAAATCTTCAGATAAAAAATAAAATTAATGACCAAGATAAAGTCCAGGAAACTTTTGTGTAATTTATCAAATTTGGAAAGTGAACTTGGGAATTTACCTGGACCTTTTGGAAGTAAGACAAAATTTCCTCCAAAAGGCTGAATAATATAAAATAATGTATCTCTCTCAGTGTAGAAAACCTGTTTTCTTTTCACGTAAAAATATATTCCATTAGCTTCTTACAGAATACCTTAACAATAAGAATTTATGTCTTTGCATTAATGTAATTGATGTTTTCAAACATATGATATACTTGAATGATTATAACTGTTATGACATAGATAAGCTAGATAATTGTCCTAGTCATTCATGAAATTTAGTGTTTCTTTTAATGCTCCTTTGTCTGTCTTTTGAGCATTCCAGTTTTGTACACATACGGTTTCTTAAGCACCTAGTACCTTCATGCTGTCCATCACTGCCTACTTCCTCTTGTTCTATTGCCCTACCTAGACCTATATTTTCAGAGCAGTTCTAGCTTGCTTAAAAACTTTCTGATTTCCAATTGCAAACATAGAAGCACTAAACCTCCTTAGCACTGTAAAGTACAACACTTGAAAAGAACCTTACAAGATAGCTAGTTCAGTATTTTTGTAGATGAAGTAAAAAATTTACTCATTGTCAGTGAGAGAGTAACAATTTAATTTTCTTTTCTCTCATGCTCTGGTTTTGAAAATGGAAAAATTATACTTTCTTCTAGGTGAGGCACATGTTTCCTAAGGGGATTCAAATATAAATAATGGGCATTTCTGTTTGCATAGGTTGAGGGGAACCAGGCAACCATTCTCATAATGAGCAAGAAGCAGAAAAGGTATACTACAAAAGTCAAAATCCATTCGTTAGAAAAAGTCTCAGCAAGCTAGGAATGCAATATTGAATGATTCCTTCCTAAGACTGGGAATGAGACAAGGATATCTGTCCTCAACCCTCCCAGTTATCATCAGTCCTGACCACTGCATAAAGGCAAGAAAAATAAAAGACATGCCTATTGGAGAGGAAGGCAAATATGTCTCTTTGGCATGACTTGACTGTCTAGGCAGAAAATCCAAAGGAATTTTATTTTATTTATTCATGTGTTTATTTACTTATTGGCTGCACCTTGCAGCTTGAGGGATCTTAGTTCCATGACCAGGGATTGACCCCAGGCCCAGCAGCGAAAGCACTGCCACTGGACCACCCAGGAATTACCATAAATCAAAAAAAAATCTTTTGAAACAGTGTATCCATCAAAATCCCAGTATACAAGATCAATATACAAACAAAATAATAAAACCAAAAAAAGTTAAATAGATAGTTGATAACTCAACAGTTTAGCATGTAAAAAGAAATTATTATATAAAATTAACAAAGAGAAAACTTCATGACATCTTAATAGCTTTCTATATATCTAATAAATAATGATAGAATATTTCTAAAGAAGCCTATGCATGACAATTAGAAAATATGAAAACAGACTGGACAATAATTGGAGATAAATCATGAAGACAAATCATGAAGACAAAGAGATATTTGGTTACATCTCTTCAGTTAGTAAATCCAAGTGACAAGTTTTCAATAGTTAAGTTAGTTAATAGTTAACTAGTTATCATCAATAGTTAAATTAACATATGTTCTTTAATATGTTAAATTAGTTATCTAATAGTTATATTAACATATGTTAATATGTTAAGTTAACATATGTTCTTTAATATAAATTAATTTCCTTCAGGAAGCCTTTAAAAAAATTTTTTTCTTAGCTAATAGAATGACCTCTGAGATGAAAATAATATTTTATTTCACACTGAGAAGTAACTACTTCCTATGGTTAAGTTAGTTTCTTGATTTTAAAATTATTCTCATTCATTTAATCCTAAATTAGTTCAAAATTAATCTGCAATAAAATGCAAATAAGATGAGTTCTAACTAAATATCAAATTCAAAAAGCTCCTCAGGACTACTTTTTCATTAAAATTCCCAGGCTAGATTTCACACCTCATAATACCACAAAATTGTTTGGTACAATACACTGAAGTGAAATGATACACTGATACTTCAGTGTATCAAAAAAGGGGACATCAATAAACCTACCTGATATAGCAAATATCATACCTTCAAAGTATTTAGACTCTAAGTAAAAATTCACATTATTTTAACCCAGAAGTATTTAATTTAGGTCCATTTAATTTAATATCCCTACCCAAGTTCCTCAGTCTTTTATTCTTTTAACAAATGGACCATGTGCTTTCATTGTTATAGGCAAAGTATGAGGTATAAAGATATAATATGTGTCATTTTTTGCCTGAAGGTGTTTATAATCTGTTTGCTAACTGAACTTTGAGTGTGAAAATTCAATAACAAGAATATAATTAACATTTGAAAAATAGGAAAGATAGTCCTTAATTACCAAATGAGTGATACAGACAACAAACACATCTGTGTTCAGAAGGGAAGATCCAGGTGAGCTGCAGTGTTACAGGAGCATCTCCATGATGCCAAGGCTTGGGCTACATGCTAGGAACACAAAGAATATGACATGTTCCTGCCTTCCAGGAGCTTTCAGTCTAGTTCAGGGACTGGCAAAATGTAATCACAAAGCAACGTGAGCTGTCTAAAAGTATATGTGAGATGTGAAGATATACACAAAAGAAAGAGGAGCATTGCAAATGTAAAGAACAGCTTGATGAATTTCAAGATAGAATTTTTATTTTTAATAAACTATAGGCTAGGCATTTTACAAATACTACTTTTACCCTCCAAAACAATATTACACAGTTGTTGTGGTGGTTATTCTCCCTTTCTAATGAGGAGACAAGTTAAAAGAAGTTAGAGAACTTGCTCCAAATCATTTGGCTAATCCTTTACTAAATGGCAGATTAATAACTTGAGCCTACCTGGCTGCAAGTCTCCCGTCACAGGTGCAAATGTGAAAAAGGGTGTCCTTCATCTTTCCCTTGTTTTATGTGATCAGAAAGTCTGTGCTCCCCTCACACTTGAATCTACAGTCATAAAAATTTTAAACCTCATACATTACCTCTGAATGAAGTTTTTTGGTTTTGTTTGTTAGGACATAACAAAACTAGCAGTTTCAAACACACATTTATTATCTCCCCATTTCCGTGGGTCAGGAGTCTTACCTGGGTCCTCTGCTGAGGGTCTCACTGGCTATAATCAGGGTGGCAGCCATAGCCACCTTCTCATCTGAGATGAGGGGTCCTCTTCCGAGCCCATGAGGTTGCTGGCAGAATTCAGTTCCTCACAGTCTCAATGTTGAAAACCTCAGCTCACGGAAGGTGCTGCCAGCTCACCACCACATGGCCCTCTCTACTGGCAATCCCATCCCAATGCACGCTTCTGCAAGGTCAGCAGGAGAGTTGTTACTCTGGGAAGGCTCAGTTTCTTTTTTGAGGGTTTTCACCTCATTTTACCTGATAAGCTCCCTATTGATTATTTCAAAATCACTGATTTGGGACCTGCATCATATATGCAAAATCTTTTCACCTTTGCCTTATAACGTAACAATCAAGGGCATGACATCCCATCATGGTTGCCTTATTTTATTGATTAGCGGCAAGGCACAGGTCCAGCCCACAGATTATAAAAAGGTAAGAGTTTCAGGAGAATAATAGTGGGGGGACACCATAAGGTCTATCTGCCACACCTTCGTTCACTACTTAGTGAATGTTTCCTTTCAACGTTCCTCTTTAGATTAAATGCAGAAAGAAGAGCAGCAAAGGGTAATTTGGGGTATATAACCTCTGCTCTGACCCTCTAGCTAGAGTGTGAAAGAGAAAGTGTTAGTCACTTAGTCATGAGTGACTCTATCCCATGGCCTGTCACCCACCACGCTCCTCTGTCCATGGAATTCTCCAGGCAAGAATACTGGAGTGCATAGCCATTCCCATCTCCAGGGAATCTTCCTGACCCAGGGATTGAACCTGGTTCTCCTGTACTTCAGGCAAATTCTATGCCATTTAAGCCACCAGGGAATGTAGGTATGAGGTAACAAAAAGAAAGCATTTCATTTGTCCAATTTCAGTTGCACAGCCCCAGTCAAATTACTGTAAAATGTGGGACCACAATCTCTTCTTTGTGATCTATAAATAGAGAGTAGGTATAAGAGAAAGAAATAGGAAACATTTGGTAAGAGCAGATGTCAGGTAATAACCATGTTTTACTTCCTCAACTTGAGACTCTGGCACTGAACAGATACCAGACACCATTTTATGAAGCTCTTATCATGCAACTACCATAGCGTATTAATTGAGTATCATTTGAAAGACCAGAAGTTAGAGTGCCACCAGATATGATGCCATGTAGATGCAGATACGGTCAAAACAGTTTGAACTCCCCACATCTACTAGGAGAGACAGGAGGTGAGCAGCTATCTCATTCTATAGATGACTTATTTCAGTAGGGGCCTGTGGGAGAGATGCTTGAACAGTTTGATTAACTGGGGGAGAGGAATGCATATGATTGACAACTGAGTCTTATGAAGATCACAGTAGGCTTTGTGCAATGTTTACATCTCTAGTCTGACTAGTGAGGAAACCTAAAGGAGATTTTTCAACATGCCATGCATGTTTATTACTACAGCTTAAGGGAAGCCAAACAAACCAAGCCTCACAATCATTGAAGCCACGTTCCATGGCAACTTGCAGACCTCATTCTAAAATACACAGCAAAGACCTATCCAAGCCCAAGGCTGGCTGCATCCCCCGATCAAACAAAACTGGGTCAACAGTGACAATGTGACATGTCCAATACAGGCGTGATCATCATTACTTTAGACCTAACAGTGTCCACTTTGCTCTATAGCCATATCATTTCTTTGCTCTGATAATTTTCTATAATTCAAACAGCAGAGTGGTCTGTGACGTTTGCTCTTAACAACTCAGATAATTTCATCCTCCGAGTATAGGGAGAGTTTTTATTTGTCAGTATCAGACCTTTTACTCAGGAAATCAAAGAATTCCAGGCCTCCATATAGAGAATGCAAGACAGAAGAGTTACAGCAATAACTCAACCTATGGGACTGAAACACGCCCATGAACTTCGGTTTCTCTCCAGCTATGTATTTACTGTTGTAATGACATTCTGCCCTAAAGAGAGCCTAATCTCTACAGAAATCTTTTCTTAGAGCCACAAACATTAATCTTGCAGAGAATTTTGGACTCAATTATCCTACAGGCTTTGTTAAATTTAATTTAAAACCCTAAGATTACATCTTATTCAGCACTTGCCTCTTTGGGCCTTCTAGAGATACCTAAGCCCCTGTCTGGTAGAATCTTTTCACTGAAGAATTATCAGGCTCATAAGCCTTTGAAAGAAATTTTGCCAAAGGGAGTCATACTGTTATGATGGAGTTGCCTGAATCATGCTGTCTTTATGTATTTCACCATTCCTGAAATACGCTACTTGTAAATCACATTTACATCATTGGCTTCTATTAAGGAACTAAAAATGTACTGCTAACCTCCAAGTATAATAGAAAATAGCAGCCTTTTCCCATCTAAAACTTTTCACCAAATCAACCTCACAATTTAGAATCTGAAACCCATACCTTTTGCATCACACCACAATCACAGGTGAATTTTTAGAGTGAATTTTTTCTCAAAATTCTCTCTGATTCCTGAAGTTTGATTATCATATATTCATAACTCGAGGTTTAAATCATGCAAAAATGAAAATATCCTGAGAAAAGAAACACTTCATTCTAACAATTCATTTATATGTTTTGTTTTGTAGGAGCAAAGAGAATTTTCTGAAAGTCAATACAAGGAGAAAATACGAAAATACAGGAAACAGTACAAGAAAGCTGGGGCTTCCTAGATGGTTCAGTGATAAAGACTCTACCTGCAAACGCAGGAGTCTCAGGAGATGCGGGTTTGATTCCTGGGTCGGGAAGATCCCCTGGAGAAGGAAAGAGTAACCCATTCCAGTTTCACTTTCACTTTCACTATATTATGGCCTGAGAGATCCCATGGACAGAGGAGCCTGGCGGGCTACAGTCCATGGAGTCACAGAGTCAGATACGACTTAGCAATTGAGCGTGCACAAGAAAAGGATACCTAAGTTGCCACTTCTGACACCCACCACTCTGGAGTAATCTGCCTCTTCCTTCAGTCTCTCCTTGCCTTTGTGCACTAGGGACAGATTGCCAACCAACAAGCATTCTGGTTCTAGTTACAGGAGAAGGCAATGAGGAATTGAGAGGGATTGAAAACCAGAAATGGTCTCTACCTGCCAGATAGCAAGCTCACGTGTGTTTAACACAAGGTTTTCCAAGCAGTGTAGACCAGATCTTCAGACATATGAAGAAGGGCAATTTCTACTGATATGGGAAGTTCTGTGAAATTCTGGAGTTTGAGGTCCTCAGATGTCTCTGAATCCTCCAAAATACCTCCATTCCATATTCCAACATCCCTTCTTCCAAATAAATCTTAACTTCCACAAGTGATATGTTGAGAATGTAAAATAAATCTGTTGAAATTTAAGAAATTACAAAATCAGATCCTGCACCTGAGAATTACTTACCTAAACGCTCTGACTACAAGATATAAGAGGTTTGTTTTTTTTTAGGGTCATCATAGAAACCCTCTGACTCAGTTGATACTGCCTGATTCCATCATTTTCTCTCTAGCAGAGTGTGCAGATGCTGAAGCTAAAGCTCCAATACTTCAGCCACCTGATATGAAGGACTGACTCATTGGAAAAGACCCTCATTCTGGGAAAGATTGAAGGCAGGAGAAGGGGATGACAGGAGATGAGATCGTTGAATGGCATCACCAACTCAATGGACATGAGTTTGCGCCAACTCTGAGAGTTGGTGATGGACAGAGAAGCCTGGCGTGCTGCAATCTATGGGGTTGCAAAGAGTCAGACACAACAGAGAAGTGAACTGAATTGAGAGTGTGCGGAAACCATCTCCATGCCATAGTCCTTGTGTAATTTATGTTCATCATAATATGTTACGGCAACCATCACTTGGTCTATTTTAATAGTTGATGTCATGGAATAATGGGCCATTTTCTAATGATAACCTGCTTCTCACTGCCTTCAAATCCAACTCAGTCAAATAATAAATTCTTAATTACCAATCTTGAGGTCTGTTGCTTGCAGCGTGCTCTGGTACCAGAAGCTGTATTGGTTCACTCAAACAGAAAACACTCGGGGTATTTTAAATAGTGAATGCGTGCTTAGTCACTTCAGTTGTATCTGACTCTGCAACTCTGTGGATTGCAGCCCGTCAGGCTCCTCTGTCCATGGGGTTCTGCAAGCAAGAATACTGCAGTGGGTTGCCATGCCCTCCTCCAGGAGATCTTCCTAGCCCAGGGATCAAACCTGTATCTTCTGCGATTCCTGCATTGCAGGCAGATTCTTTTACCACTGAGCCAAGGGGAAAGCCCATTTTAAATAGCAATAAGTTTAATATAGGGAAGAAGATGTTCACAAAATTGTTGTGAGGATTAGAATAGTACTCTGTGGTACACTTTCAGAAAGTATTTCCAGGAAAATCCTGCCACAATCAGGCAGCTTCTGGATTCAAGGTTGCACAATCTTGCTACAACAGAAGATCAAGAAGCTACCCCCACAATAAGCTATTCAGAGCATATTTATAAAGTATCTATTAGATAAAGACTCTTCTTTGCGGTCACTGGTGAAATGTTGCTGAACCACAAAAGAGGCTGGGATTCTTGGCCTCTGGAGGAGAAGAATTCAATCCAGGGCCAGTGACAAGGCTTGATCACTCAGAGCTTTTGTGTAATAAAGTTTTAATATAGTATAAAAGAGATAATGAAAGCTTATGACATAGACATCAGAAGGGGACAGAAAGAGTGCCCCTCTGCCAGCCTTTAGCAGTATGTTATATACCTATCAGTCAGTTCAGTCACTCAGTCGTGTCCGACTCTTTGCAACCCCATAGACTGCAGCATGCCAGGCCTCCCTGTCCATCACCAACTTCCAGAGTTTACTCAAACTCATGTCCATTGAGTCAGTGAGGCCATCCAACCATCTCATCCTCTGATATACCTATCAGCAAGCTGTTAATTAGAGAAAGGAGATGTCTCAAAACTCAGAATGGCATCAGGCCCCTCAACCACAACATGCATTTTGAGATAACATTGGCACCAGGTGAGTCATCTTGGGCCATAAAATGATTGACATGAATCTTGAAGAAA
Organism: Bubalus kerabau; assembly: GCF_029407905.1. Lineage (NCBI taxonomy): Eukaryota > Metazoa > Chordata > Mammalia > Artiodactyla > Bovidae > Bubalus > Bubalus kerabau. The sequence continues at coordinate 30,166,418 of NC_073626.1, read as the reverse complement.
GGCAAGTTTCCAAGTAAATATATAGTTTCATTAACATAGATTAGGAGAACCAGGTATGAGTAAAACACATAGGTTTGTTGAGCCCTTACCGGTTCTAAGTCTTAAGCAGAACTTGAAGAAAGACAGAGTCTAGGGCAAATACATAGTTCATTAACATAGCTTAAGACAAACATTCCCATCAGAAAAATGCATTGGTTAGCTCAAGGTTTGAGAAAAGTTAAGTTCAGGTAGAGCCAGGTGTCATCATGGCAACACAGAATTTTAAAAGAAACCTCTTTCTTAATTTGTATAGAGAAGGGGGAAAAAAATCTAACACTTGTTTGTTTCCTCCTGCCACTTAAGAGAGAGATAAAAAATGTCTGACACTTCCAGCCTATTTCCTCTGTTTAGAGACCCCTGGCCTTCCTAACTATTACCCTCTCACTGGGTAGACAGAAGGATGAAAAAGATTATAATGTGATAGAAACCAAAAAATATGGGAGTATTTCTTTTTTTAATTGAAGTATAGTTGATTTACAATGTCATGTTCATTTTTGGTGTACAGCAAAGTGATTCATTTATACGTGCACGCACACGCATGTGTGTGTGTGTGTGTGTATATATATATATATATACATATTTTTAATTTTTTTCCCATTATGGTTTATTATAGGATACCAAATATTGTTCCCTGTGCTATACAGTGGAGCTTTGTTTATCTACTATATATACAGTAGTTTGTATCTGCTAATCCCAAACTTCTAATTTATTCCCCCTCCACCTCCTTTCCCCTTTGGTAACCATACTTTTATTTTCTATGCCTGTAAATCTGTTTCTGTTTCATAAAGTGATTGCTGGGAAAGAGTGAAAGCAGAAGGAGAAGGGGACAACAGAGGATGAGATGGTTGGATGGCATCACCGACTCAGTGGACATGAATTTGAGTGAACTCCGGGAACTGGTGATGGACAAGGAGGCCTGGCGTGCTGCAGTCCATGGGGTTGCAAAGAGTCGGACACGACTGAGTGACTGAATTGACTGAACTGAACTGTGTCATATTTTAGATCCCACAGATAAGTGATATCATATGGTATTTGTCTGACTCCACTTGGTATGATAATCTCTAGGTCCCCCCATTTTGCTGCAAATGGCACTATTTCATTCTTTTCATGGCTGAATAGTATTCCACTGTGTATTTATACCACATGTTCTTTATCCATCCATCTGTCAGTGGACATTATGTTGCTTCCACATCTTGGCTAGTATAAATAATGCTGTTATGAACACAGAGGTGCATGGATCTTTTTGGATTAGTCTTCTCCAGATATATGCCCAGGAGTGGGATTGCTGGATCATATGGCAGCTCTAGCTTTAGTTTTTCAGGACTCTCCAACCTTCTTTCCATAGTGGGTACACCAAATTACATTCCCATTAACAGTGCAGGGGGTTCCCTATTCTCCACACTTTCTTGAATATAGCAGTATTAATTTAGGAAATAAAAGCATAAGAGAAGCACTGAACCCAAACTTTATAAAATGTTTGACTTTGTAAGGAAAAATTCTTCTTCTGATCACCTGATTTGCATGGCAGAAAATTGAGTGATAAACCATTAAGTGGGAATATTTATATCTCTTAAGTGAACATAATCACATCAATTTATTTCACAATAGCATTTTTGTAGCTATTTCTAGTAAAATTCTTAGAATGGCAAATATAAAAAAACAAAAATAGTAGAGATTTCTCATTTTGTTTTGCTTCTTCATAGACATTTGAAGCTATGAAGCTCTCTTTTTTCCCCACTGAGTAGAAAAGCAATATAAAAACAAATATTGCACTTTGGCACTCTAAAATAAAAGCAAATGATTAATATAACTAAGTAATTCTTGTAAAAACAAATATAAGCATGACAATTAGAAAAAAGTTTTAAAACTCACTATTTTTCCTATAAAAGTCAAGTAATTTCATTTGGGATGATGTATCTTAAGAGAGATTGTCCCACAAGCAGACTCTGTGACAAGAACTTGAAGGTAAGTAGTTTATTTGTGAGGTGACCTTAGGAAGCCCCAGTATAGGCAAGGCAAAGCGAAACAGGAAGGAAAGGCGGACAATAAAGGATGTGCCAATGAACCAGTTAGTGCTCTCGGTGGCTGGGTGTCAATTCCGTTAGGGACCTCTGGGAGAAGCTATGAAATCACCTCATATTTATCCCACCCAAGGAAGCCAAGGTTTTTATCCTCCTATTCCCATCATCATTAAGGAAGGCTGCTGCTAGGGGCCTTGCTGCCCAGAACTCCCAGCCTGGTAGACTGAGCACACAGCAGTCTACCCTGCTCCGAAGAGTCACAGGTGCTTACATGAAGAGGCTGGGGACGTGTTCAGCCCCTGTTACTGTCTGTGTGTCTGTGTTTATTATCTCAAGAGCTATTTCAATTACTTACATTTTTTTGACAATAAACACTGTACCTCCAGCAAGACCTCCAAAAACTCTTAATTGACAAGTTACTTTAATGCCCTTAATTAAAGCTCTATTGGACCAGAAACTAATTAAATAACTGTTGAGAGAAGATAATAAATAAATGGTTAATTTTATTTAATAATCCGTGTTAATTCTTCATTCCCTAGGAAATGTGACTTTCTAGGTTATCCCTTAATTTTTTTTTCCATACTGAGAACAACATGCTAAACTTAATATCAGTCTTTCTCCTCAGTTAAATATATAGCTATTCACTATCAAGAAATAACTGTGAGGGGAAAAAAGGAAGCTGAGTGAATTTAGATAGCTTATTAAACACAAATCAAATAAAAATTTACCTAGGATGTCTTTTTTCTTCTGCCTTTATCTCCTGCTGCATTTCTTGTGTCTACTATTCCTCTGTACTTTTAAATACCACTTTACTTAACAACAGTTCTAATGCCTTTCTTTAAGAAAAAATATCAACATTCTACGGCTAAAATGTCCCTCAGGACTCATCCAAAACTTTACCACTGAATTAATAATGACAAACCAATTTAAAAGCTCTATTATTTCAGTTGCAACTACATTTTGGCCCTATATTTTTTTTCCTTTGGCAAATAACAAATCAACCAGGCTCTCATCTTTGGATCTGAAAGGCTTTGAGCTTCTGTTTGATTTTTTTTACAATTCCACCTGTGACAGGCAGAGTTGATGATGGCAGTAAGCAAATATTGAACTTCTTTTCAAGTGTCTCCTTCCCAAAGGACTCTTTTTTTTTTTTTTTTTAATGAAATTTAGCAATCTGGAAAGTTTGTCCTTTGAAGACTTCCTCCTTTGGAAGAGCGCACCAGTGAAATTTAGGAAGGAATTAAGTCTTCCCTTAAGGAAGCAAGTCATTCTATTGCCAACAAAGCTAGAGATATCACTTTTGTGACTGAGCCACAGGAAAATTAAAATTGCCCTTACCAATCTGAGGATTATCAGGTGCAAGAAAAACCCACTTTATCCATTTTTTTTAAATAGGCATACAATCATATAGGGTAAAGATGATTTCATGGGTCCAAGGAAAAATTTCATTTACATGGCACTCATCAAAAGGTGAGTTTTCAAAGTTAGTTAATCAAGAATCATGCTTAATACAATAATTTTCTTAGCAGTGAAACATTATTATATATTTGGCAGTATTATTAAGAGGATAATTTGGCGACCTCTTCACTGAAAATGGCTCTCATGAAAACCTCATAAGATTTTTATGCATATTCAAATTTCATTTATATGCAAAGAATTACTCTAGAGAAATATATCATTAACTTTTCAGTGTTGGAGGAGACAATGCTGTAAGTCAATAAAATCTAGCCATGGCAGGCAGAGTTTAAGGAAGAAAGGTAAAATACAGTACAAGTCCATTTTGTTAGAACCACTGTTTACCTATCTAGAATCCATTCTCCCCTTCATTCTGACGAATGTTGTAGAGGCAATTTGCCAACTAAAATCAATATTTTTCAGCCTGCCTTGCAGCAATGATGGAGACACATTCCTGGACAATAATATATAAGCCATACTCTGCCAGAGGCTTCTAGAAATGCTTTGTATTACTGAGATAAGCAATTTTTTGTTCCTTCCTTTTTATGCTTGTAATGTAGTCTGGACCTGAAGCAGCTATCCCAGCTGCGCTAGTAGTAAAGAATCTGACTGCCAACGCAGGATATGCAAGAGACGGAAAGTTTGACCCCTGGGTTGGGAAGATTCCCCTCAGAGTAGAAAATGGCAACCCATTCCAGTGTTCTTGCCTAGAAAATTCCATTGACAAAGGAGCCTGGCTGGCTACAGTCCATGGGGTCGCAAAGAGTCGGATATGACTGAACATGTGCACTCACACACATGTCGTGGAACCAAAAGTACAAGGGCCACACACCTAAGATGATGGGGCATAAAAATATAGGATGACTGAGACATGCGTGAGTGATCTCAAGGGACTGCTACCTCAGACCTCAATAACCATTAGCCTCAATACTTCTTATATTATACAAAAAAAATTCATCCCTTTTTGGCTAAGCCACTAGCTTCTGGTCCCATGACTTCATGGCAAACAGAAGGGGGAAAAGTAGAATCAGTGACAGATTTTACTTTCTTGGGTTCCAAAATCACTGCAGACAGTGACCTCAGCCAGGAAATTAAAGGATGCTTGTTCCTTGGAGGGAAAGTTATGACAAATCTAGAAAGCATATTAAAAAGCAGAGACATCACTTTGCTGACAAAGATCCATATAGTCAAAGCTACAGCTTTTCTAGTAGTCAGGTACAGATGTGAGAGTTGGACCATAAAGAAGGCTGAGTGCTGAAAATGTGATGGTTTTGAACTGCATTACTGGAGAAGCTTCTTGAGAGTCCCTCGGACAGCAAGGAGATCAAACCAGTCAATCCCAAAGGAAATCAACACTGAATATTCATTGGAAGGACTGATGCTGAAGCTCCAATATTCTGGCCACCTGATTCAAAGATCCAATTAACTGGAAAAGACCCTGATGATGGGAAAGAGTGAAGGTAAAACTAGAAGCGGGCAGCAGAGAATGAGATGGTTAGATAGCATGACCAACTCAATGGACATGAGTTTGAAAAATTCCAGGAGGTAGTGAAGGACAGGGAAGCCTGAAGTGCTTAGTCTATGGGGTCTCAACGAGTCAGACACAACCGAGCGACTGAACAACAACAACAACGATAGTCAGGTTTCTGTTACATCACGCCAAATGCAATCCCTAGTGCACAATCATATATAATGTAACTACCAAAAAAATATTGTAACAAACTTCTTGAATGAGGATAGCTGTTTATTTGAGCATTTATCATGATTCTTAAGTGATACTGGTAGAAGAAAACTACACCTAAGAAAATTATGAGCTTCTGAAATGGTATTCTCCTCTGATTTCTGTACAGAATGTGAGAGAATCTATTATGCAATAAATAAAATAGGATAAGTGAATGTAAAATTTAAAATGTCACTCAGCCAGTGCCTAAGACACATGTGCTACAGAGTCAAAGAAGAGACTTCCTGATGAAGCAACTTAAATGATCTTGGCTTACCTTCTTCCCCTTCTTTTTCATAAAATGACTCTTTCATTAACTATATTACTCCTTCTCAACAAACACATGACAACCATCTAAGAAGCTCTGAAAGTCTGTCCTAACATTAATAATACACGTGCTTCTCGAAAGTTCTAGGAATGGTCATAGTTGATGACAGCTCTAGAGAAAGTACCTCAACTTTCCAAATAGTCAGATGGATCTGTTACGAGCTCTATTTCTCAGCTGGGTTGGAATTGACAAATCTTAACTGCATTTACAAACAACCTCCTTTAAGTCTTTTTTAAAACTTCCCTAATTCTGTCAGTTCTGCAAAGTCGATGCTTAGAAACTGTTTCACTTCATAAACAAAAACCTAACCATTTATAGGTAGGCACATCTCTTCTGAACCATGAAGTCAGCCTTACCCAAACTCAGAGATGCACATATTCATATAATCAATTAAAATATCAAATGAAGTTAGGAACTATTTGAGTCATTTTATCTGTAGGTTCTTTGCTTTGAAGATTCTAAAGAAAGAAACAGCACAGTTTAAATGGAGGTCTCAGCCCACTATACAGGAATTTCTGTATTTGGAGACCTTGAAAGTTTTCTCAAATTGAGTTAAAGGGTAAGGCTTTACCAATACATTTTCTATTATTAATAATTATTAATAGTAATTGGAAGTGGGTTGCCCCTGAAGAGGGAAACTATTCTTGAATGAGTCGTTTGCCATCAACTATGATAATTATGGGGTTTTCCTGGTGGTTCAGAAGGTAAAAAATCTGCCTGCAATGCAGGAGACCCAGGTTCATTCCCTGGATTGGGAAGATCTCCTGGAGGAGAGCATGGCAACCCACTCCAGTATTCTTGCCTGGAGAATCCCATGGACAGAGAAGCATAGAGTCACAAAGAGTTGGACATGACTGAAGGGACTTAGCACTCACACTCCCATGGTAATTCTGAGGAAAAGAAGCAGCCAACACTCACCTTAATCAGGGGCATGTGTATATTGACTTGAAGGAGGAACTGGACAATCCACCTCTGGGACCTTGTCATCAGTTGAAGATTTCTGGGAAGCACTTCTATGAGATACGGTTCTCATCATACTCTGTACCCATACTATAAACCCCACAGCCAAACACTCTTGCCAGTTTTACAACCTATTCTTTCCATGACCATTTGACCAACCTATTCGTTTCTTCCCTTGAATCACTGTAGATTTGTACCTCAAGCTCTCTTCCAACTTGAAGTAAATAACCAAAGGCACAACCCAAAACACTACCCATTTAAAGAACTTCTTTGACTATTTTCAGAACCAACCCTGCTAACCAACTGTGCAGATAACATGTAAAAACTAGTCCTTATTTTTCCTCAGCTATAGGTGGAAGGAAAAACAAAGACCTAGACACCAAGCTGCACAGATCTAGACACTCCTTTTTCCAGCTCACCCTGAATGGGAATCAGAGAGAATTTCTTGAAAGTAGACACGTGAAGTGGGAAGCTGAAGTGTCTAAAATATATGTATATAAATGATACTTGTGACTAAATAATGCACCCAGAAGACATGAAAATAATTTTCTTTTCAAGAATCTATTACTTAGTATTCTGTGTAAAAAACATTTTTGTGTAGACTATGAAAAAGAAAATTCAGCCTTGTTTCTGAATTAGTTTGGAATACAAGCCAGAGAAGTCAATTAGATTTTATAAAACTGTAGAGCTGAAATTATTCTTCACTGTGTTCTAAGTGCTACAGTGTTGAAGAGGGTAAGAGGGGACGATGAAGAGCAACCTGGTCCAGTATTTAATCCTTTTTTGCCAAAGGTCCAACCACAGAGCAGAGATTAAAAGTAACATTTAGAAATCTGGGAATCAAACTTCACCAGTACAATGCCACAACAATCTGCTATAACCAAGCCCTGGCAGCAATTACCTTTGTAGAGAGATCACTGAATTCCCCCTGGGAAACCTTGAAAAAGGAAACAGTGAAGTAGAGGATGAGAGTTATCCACAAGATAGCATTTAAATGCCAAACAAAAGGGCATTTAAAAATTGTGGCTCTGGGAACTTGGAGCTCAGTGGTAAAGAATCCACCTCCCAATACCGGAAACACGGGTCAGATCCCTGACCCAGGAAGACCCCACATGCTACAGAGCAACCAGACCCATACGTCACAACTATTGCGCCTGTGCTCTAGAGCCCAGGAGCTGCAATTACTGAAGCCTGCACTCCCTAGATCCCATACTCCACAGCAAGAGAAGCCACAGCAGTGAGAAGCCTGCACACCACAGCTAGAGAGCAGCCCCTGTTTGCCACAGCTAGAGAAAAGCCCGCACAGCAGAGAAGACCCAGCATAGCCAAAAATAAATATATAAATAAATTATTTTTAAATAAAAAAAACTGTGGTACTGGAAAGCAAGTCCCTTGTTGAGGGGGAAAGCAAGTTCACAAAATGCAGTATTTAATGTAAACCCATTTATTTACAAATATATAATATCTAGGAATAGGTATAATATATCTATATAACACACAGAAGAAAAGTCTGAAAATAAATACAAAATAATGCTTTGAGAAGAGCTTGATTCTCTTTTCCCTCTTTCTGATTATCTTTAATTTCAAAGATTTATGATATATAAATATAGATAGAACTTTAAAAATTTTCAGAGTTGCATTTAAACAATTATGGATAGGCTGATGAACTGGCACATGGACATAAAGGCTTGCACCGTGCACAGCTCTAGTAACACACAGCATTATACCAATCAATGCTTATCATCACTTCTCCTCAGTAAACTCTGAGCAACTTGAGGTCAGGTAGAGGGGTCAGATACTTCTGGGTAAGCAATTCTAAATAAAGAAGCGTATGTCTTTAATAACATGGAAGTAGTAATCAAGGTTAATTCTTATAACAACTCCATAATTGTCACTCTCCCCGATTTTACAGATGAGAAATTGAAGCTTAAAGATATTAGGTTGCACAGTTCATGTTCTTCAGTTAGAACACAAGATTCAGATGCACGTCTGTCTGATCCCGAACTCATCTTGGTGTTACAATTTCAAACCTGTTAAATGGAAGAGATAAAGGGAAAGGTGTAAGCCAGCTAGACCTGGAAGTTTAAAGTTACTAATATAAAGCAAATAAAAAGAAGATATATAAAATACACAATAAGCAAGGGTTTAAAATATGTATAAAAAATATGCATCTTAGGAGCAAGAATGTTCTCCCTGGCTGATATATCCAGGTGGGAACTGAATTATTACCACTAAATAGAACTGTCATAGAGACTGCTGCCTTAAGGGCAGATACTTTTAGGTAATATCCAGGCTTATTCATCTTGGTTCCCCTGTATTTTATTAAGGTTAGTACCTCAATTTTTTGATGACGGTCCCAGGTGATTTTTTAGGGATGGAAACCTCTTTCTTTCATCTTACGTCCTCTTTCATTTGGCAGCAATGCACCCCAGTGGTGCATGAAAGAAATAGCAATCAGAGGAGATTCATGATGATTCTAATGAATCATAAGAGACAGGCCCTTTGTTTCAATGCATTAGCAAAAATCATGGATGTAAAGCAGTCCCCCAGGTTTTCTGAAGTTTCTTAACAATTCAAAGTTATTCCATTAGTGTTATCTCTGGGGCATTATGCCTGAATTTTATGATAGCTTTAATAAAAAAAAAAAAATACACTCATACGTAAATGCTGGGATACACTCAGAAAGTAGGTCAGGCTAAGGTTATCCAAAAGCATAGATGAAGTAGTTGATTTTCTCTTTGGGACTTAGAATAAATTTTATAATACCAGTTACCATATTACTCAAGAATGTGGCTATGAATTAAAGAGCTCTAACAATATTGCAATTTACAGCTTCCTACTATCTAAGCAGATAGTCCTAAATATGTTCTGACTTTTTTTTTGTCTTTGACCAACATGTCTTGGCTGACAATAGAATCTGATTTTCACTGTAAGTCGGCTCTTCTTTTCTGGATGAGGGATTGTGAAAGACGTTGTATTATGCCCATTTTACAGATGAGAAATCCAAGACAAGGAGATTTCATAATTTGTGCAAGGGTATACAAATAATGTTCAAACTACTGCAGAACTGCACTCATCTCACACGCTAGCAAAGTAATGCTCAAAATTCTCCAAGCCAGGCTTCAGCAGTACGTGAACCATGAACTTCCAGATGTTCAAGCCGGATTTAGAAAAGACAGAGGAATCAGAGATCAAATTGCCAACATCCTCTGGATCATTGAAAAAGTGAAGAGTTCCAGAAAAACATCTACTTCACTTTATTGACTACGCCAAAGCCTTTGACTGTTTGGATCACAACAAACTGTGGAAAATTCTTAAAGAGTTGGGAATACCAGACCACCTGACCTGCCTCCTAAGAAATCTGTACGCAGGTCAAGAAGCAAAAGTTAGAACTGGACATAGAACAACGGATCGGTTCCAAATTGGGAAAGGAATATGTCAAAGCTATATATTGTCACCCTGCCTATTTAACTTATATACAGAGTACCTCATGCGAAATGCCAGGCTGGACAAAGCACAAGCTGGAATCAAGATTGCCAGGAGAAATATCAATAACCTCAGATACTCAGATGACACCACCTTTATGGCACAAACCAAAGAAGAACTAAAGAACTTCTTGATGAAAGTGAAAGAGGAGAGTGAAAAAATTGGCTTAAAATTCAACATTCAAAAAACGAAGACCATGGCATCCAGTCCCATCACTTCATGGCAAACAGATGAAGAAACAATGGAAACAGTGAGAGACTTCATTTTGGGGGGCTCCAAAATCATTGCAGATGGTGACTGCAGCCATGAAATTAAAAGACACTTGCTCCTTGGAAGAAAAACTACGACCAACCTAGAGAGCATATTAAAAAGCAGAGACATTATTTTGCCAACAAAGTTCTGTCTAGTCAAAGATATGGTTTTTCCAGTAGTCATGTATGGATGTGAAAGTTGAACCATAAAGAAAGCTGAGCATCAAAGAATTGATGCTTTTGAACTGTGGTGTTGGGGAAGACTCTTCAGAGTCCCTGGACTGCAAGGAGATCAAGCCAGTCAATTCTAAAGGAAATCAGTTCTGAATATTCATTGGAAGGACTGATGCTAAAGCTGAAACTCCAATACTTTGGCCACCTAATTAGAAGAACTGACTCATTGGAAAAGACCTTTATGCTGGGAAAGATTGAAGGCGGAGGAGGAGATTACAGAGGATGACACGATAGGATGGCATCACTGACTCAATGGACATGAGTTTGAGCAAGCTCTGGGAGTTGGTGATGTACAGGGAAGCCTGGCGTGCTGCAGTCCATGGGGTCGCAAAGAGTCGGACATGACTGAGCAACTGAAATGAACCAAACGGATACATTAGCATCCTAGGATTCTAAGCGAGGAAGCCTGGCTTCAAGTTTGTATTTTTTTTAATTTATGGCTCTTCATTTTAGTTTTTGGTCACACTGCATACCATGTAGAATCCTAGTTCCCCAACCAGGTATTGAACCCATGCCCCCTGCTGTGGAAGCTCAGAGTCTAACCATTGGACCACCAGGGAAGTCCCTGCCCTGACTTTGAAATAAGTCATAAATTATTAAGGTTGGGATGAAAAGTGAGAGAATCCAGGTTATTCCTTCCCTGAATGTTTTTCAAGTACAGGGTAAATAAAACTGTTCCATTCAAAGAATGGAACTTGAAATTTTTTCCTACATCATGAATTGCATGGACAGTGACATTAGAAGTACCACCTATAGTATTTAACAAATGGAAATGGCATGATGTCATGACAGACATTTCAGAGTAAAACAAATGTCTTGGATTCTTATGTATCTACACAAAAGAGTACACCTTTTCACTTCTTTTATTTTTTACCAAATCTCTCATTTCTTATCTATATCTTCAAAACCTTTAATCCTTACAAGCAGTACAAAATAAATGTGTCTGGTAGAACTTGATAAATATCAAGTTCTATCCCTGGGTCAGGAAGATCCCCTGGAAGAGGAAATGGCACCCCACTCCAGTAGTCTTGCCTGGAGAATCCCAAGGACAGAGGAACCTGGCAGGCTACAGTCCAATAAAGAGTCAGACATGACTGAGCTTCTGCGAAAACACACAAGATCAAAAAGGTCTACCAGAATGAGACAAAGAGAGGTGATTTCTCCTAAGAAATCTTTTTTTGTGAGACACTAATAAAGCACAAACTAAACTGATATTCTAAGCACTCTGCTGGGCTCAGGGTATCAAAGATAATAAACAGCTTCTTCTCAGAGGAACCTATGGTCTATGGAGAATACAGACCATAACAGACAAAAATAAAATTTTGAGATAGGTATGCTGATGGAGATATGCACATGTATTCTATGTTCAGTAGGAGGTGACTGCTAACTCAGGATACTGGGGTACTGGAAGGGCTTCCTGAGTATCTACTGGAGCTGAGATCAAGTTCTATAGGTTTTAACGAAGCAAAGGGGTGGGTGTAGAGAGAAGGAGAGGTGGGAAATACATGCTGGAGAGAAGGGGTGATATGAATGAAAACAAAACAGTGAGAAAATGCAATGGTGAACTATGAAAAACTTTAAAATGACAGACAATAAATTATAGAGCAGAGAAAGAAGAGATATGAAGAGTATACAGTCAGGCAATGGGTAGACGATAGATGAGAATATTGGTACATGAATGACTTAATCCTTGGGGAGTTGTTATTCAGTCACTCAGTCATGTCTGACTCTTTGAGACCCCAGGGACTGCAGCACACCAGGCCTCCCTGTCCATCACCATCTTCCAAATCCTGCTCAAACTCATGTCCATTGAGTCAGTGATACCATTCAACAATCTCATCTTCTGTAGTCCCCTTCTCCTCTTGCTTTCAATCTTTCCCAGAATTAGGGTATTTTCTAATGAATTAGCTCTTTGTATCAAGTGGCCAAAGTATTGGAGCTTCAGCTTTAGCATCAGTCCTTCCAAAGAATATTCAGGATTGATTTCTTTTAGGATTGACGGTTTGATCTCCTTGCAGTCCAAGGGACTCTCAAAAATCTTCTCCAAGATCACAGTTCAAAAGCATCAATTCTATTTAAATTATACAATCATAGTGTTATAAACTATATTCACCAAGGTATACATTAGATTCTCAGATCTTATTCATCTTTTATTCTTTTTATACCTGAAACTTTGTGCCATTTTACCAGTCTCTCCTTATTCTGGTCACACCCCAGCCCACACAACCACTTCTCTACTTTCTGTTCCTATGACTTTGTGCTTTTTAAAAATTCCACATGTAAGTGATAACATGAAGTATTTGTCTTTCTGTGCCTGGTTTATTTCACATAATGTCCTCCAGGTTCATACATGTCACAAACCACAAGATACACATACACACACACACACACATTTTCTTGATTAATTCATCCCTTGACAGCCATTTAAATGTGTCCATATCTTGGCTATTGCAACTAATGCTTCAGTGAACTTGGGAGTACATATATCTTTTTGAGATATGGTTTTATTTACTTTGGGTATATATCCAAAAGTGGAATTTTCTTTTGTCACATGGTATTTCTATTTTTAATTTTTTTGAGGGAACTTAATAGCATTTTCCATTGTAGTTTGTATTCCTACCAAGAGTGTAAAAATATTTCCTTTTCTTCACAACCTTGACAACATTTGTGATTTCTATTTAATAAAAGTCATCCTAACGGGGGGGAAAAAAAAAAAGCATCAATTCTTCAGTTGCTCAGCCTTCTTTATGGTCCATACATGACTACTGGAAAAACCTTAGCTTTGCCTATACAGACCTTTGTTGGCAAAGTAATGTCTGTACTTTTTAATATGCTGTTTAGGTTTTTCATAGTTTTTCTTCCAAACAGCAAGAATATTTTAATTTCAAATCCTTGGGGAGTTACTGAAAGGTTTAAAGCAATCAAGTGGTATTGTGCATGCTAAGTCACTTCAATTGTGTCTGAGTCTATGCATACCCATGGACTATAGCCCTCCAGGCTCATCTGTCCATGGGATTCTCCAGGCAAGAATACTGGAATAGGTTGCCATGACCTTCTCCAGGAGATCTTCCCCACCCAGGGATCGAACCTGTGTCTCTGATATCTACCTGTCTTGGCAGGCAGGTTCTTTACCATCAGCACCACCTGAGAAACCCAAGTGGTATTACCAAACCTGAATTTCTTTTATTTACTTATTTAACTATATTGAAATATAGTTCATGTTAAAATATCATGTTAGTTTCAGGGGTAATAATTATGACTTGACATTTGCTCTTGTTCTCTAGCTTTTGTAAGAAATAATGATTTTATTATATTCCTAGCATTTTTTCATCCCTCCAGATATCTCACACTTTCATTCAGTTACAAGATACAGAAAGCTCCAAAGACACCACAATGCACACACAAAATACAGATCAATCGAAACCATATATGATGAAATGCACCATTTCTATATTCAAATATTCTTTCCACAGATGTCCCAATCTCTTACTGCTCAGTCTAGACTCTGGTGCTGTGAATACTGACTGCTACATCCTTCTTAGGAAGATAATCCAATTAAATCTTACTTCACAATGGCACCTGCTTCATCCTTGGGGGTGATATCGCAGAGGCTGAAGATCATTAGATTTTGGATTCTTCACTAGTAAGAAGTCTCATAATAAGAAATGTTCACATATATTTTTCTTACCCCAAAATCATACCTTAAGGGGGTACTGTGTAGACTCACTTGAGATCTTTTGTGTATATTCCACACACTGTCCTAAATATACTACTCATTCAATCCTCACAACATCTCTGTGATACATTTTTATTATATGTTTCACAAAAAGTAAACCAAAGAAGCTTCAGAATTTATCCAAGGATCTGTAACTAGTTAGTGATGAAGGAAGACCAGGGAGTCCAGATGACCAGCTAATTAAAGGCAGAACCCAACATAAAACTCAAGTTGCTGACATGCAACCTGGTGTCACCACTATTTGGCAACACCAGCGGGCTCAGATAAATATCCAATCCCTTGACAGACTTACAAATTGAACATCTCCAAAGAGCACTCCTGACACTGATTGAAAGTGACATTTCAACCCTGAGGAGGCGCTGTCTTTCCTCTCTAGAGACCGAATGCTCTGAAGTATGGAAATGATCAACCACAGAGTGTATCCCATGCTTGTGCCCCAGATTGCACTACCCCCAGCTCCCTCAGGGAGAAATACCCAGGTCCACCTGCTGACAAACATGTATTCTTTCCCTTTTCACGGTTTTCTGTCTGAAAATATTTTCAGCCACCTCAGGAATGCTTACATATGTAACCTAGAGAACACTTTCGCTCCAGTAACCTTGGCTGTAGCATATGGTAACTTGTATTTGTATTTTTTTCTTACAGAATCAGAGCAGCAGCCCCTCTGCACCATACCTGATATTCAAGCTTCCTGAGCTCTTACTGAATCAGTTTCACCATTCTTTTTCTTCTCCCATGGGTGAGGGGAGATGACTGCAAAGCACATACAGGTGTTAAGAGTGTTCTAGCATTGTCTTACCAGTTTCCACAGCCTGGTACATAGTACAGCTTAATACATATCAACTGAATGAAGTTTTAAAATTAATAAATGCATATAAGAACAAAGGAAATTTTCTCCTTTCTAAAATTTATCTTTACTTTGTTCAAGGTATATGTCACCATGTGGTTATATGAAAGTTATTTATCATATGTGTTATTTTGTAACTAGACTTTATACCCTAAACAGGAAAACTTCTACATTTTTTTTGTGTACCCTCACACACACACACCAAGAAATCCTATGCAGTTGATGTCAAACAATGGCTCTTAAATAAATGAGGGAAAAAGGAAACTGTCTCAAGTGAAGTGGAGAAAAGCTAACTAAGATTTCACATGTTTCCTTTCCCAGGAATATTTGAACTGAAAAGAGTATCACTGAAGAGTTATGCCTGATAAGCTAATGCGGTTTCACAGAGTTCACAAACCGCTTTTCTCTTTTTTCAAATTCCATTCCATAAACAGGCTCCTCCTATTGGCCTGAACATAAATGGCTCTCTTTGTAAAAGACAAAAAAAAAAAAACACTGTAAATGACCTTAGGAGATTTTTGTCACTGTCTCCTGCTTCCCTATTCTTCACGTCAAAATGTGATGGTACCCATAAATGCTGGCATTTGTCCTCTGAGGGAGTTTTGATCAACATCTCCCAGCTCTCACTAGCAGCTTCCTGGACCAGTTCAAGATCCCTCTGTTCCATCTTAATAATGGAATCCTCATTCAATGCTTTCCCAGCAAGAATCAGACGCATTTCCTCTGTTAAACACATATCCAATCATTTTAAATTTCCAAGAAAAACAAATGCAAGGCTTGATTTAAAATACGAGACACGATTATCCTACATTCCTCTGTAATCAGAGAATGAGCTCATTCACTCTGAACAGCACACCAGGAGTCAGGCTGGATGTTAAATAGCATCATCCTGTCACCAAAAGATGAATGTGTCCAATTATCAGTGGCGCCTTGCCCTCGGTAGAGTATAAACTGAAAGGTAACAGACGAGAGCTCCTTAGCTCCAGGGCCAGGGTTTTGGGACCTAAAACTCAAAAGCAAATTCTGCTCAGCCCAATATAAGACGTCCATCTTTCTTGCTATTGCTCCGGGAAGGCTTCACTGTGTTAAATCACGATGCTTAAGGCAGTCCGTTCACAGGCATGCACTGATACCTCGATTGCTGATTTCTCCTTGTGCTGGAAGAGCTTAGGTTTGTACCTCCGTCTGACTCGCCTTCCAAATCCCTCATTAGAGCTAGTGAGGGTCTCCACACTCCCTTCCCCACTCCACGTGGGTATGTGGATTGAGAGTGGAAAGATACTGTAAAGAGGAAGAATTAATACAGAAGCATGGAAACTCAGTGGGGATAAAAGGGTGACTCTCTGACTCTCCTGAGATGGATTGTAACTATCTTCACCGAGCAGCAGGCAATGGCTTTGAAAAGAAAAGTAGAAAGAGAAGCTCTTTAGCACTAGAAATATATTCATGCCACCAAAAGTCACCCTCAGTGTTAGCATTGGCATCCCATAATTTAGGCTGTGAACCTCTCTTCGTGCCTACATCATTAGCCCAGAGGCACAGAAGAGGCTGCACATCAAAGTGAAAATGCAAGACAGGGTGTGATTCAGTTCAGCTTATGAAATCAAAAACCTTTCCCCTTTCATAGTGTAATTCTGTATACACTTATAAATGTGAATACACAACACAAAATAATGACTTCCAAAATGTGGTTGTTTTATGGAATGTTAAAATGAATATTTGTCATTTTGGAGATATCTAATATGCAAGCTTTTTTTCTGTTTGAGGGGGATCTCAAAGTAGAGGTAGGATTCCATCTCTCATTAAAAAAAAAAAGGAAAAAACTGTCCTTCCCAGCCCTCTGGAAGTTGGGCATGGGTATCAGACATAACCTTAGGCAGCACAAGTCCCAGCTGAATTTTTGAACCTTGAGAAAGGAACACAAAAAACTTCAGAGGAAATTAAGATCTCAGGTCATGTATGGATGTGAGAGTTGGACTGTGAAGAAGGCTGAGCACCGAAGAATTGATGCTTTTGAACTATGGTGTTGGAGAAGACTCTTGAGAGTCCCTTGGACTGCAAGGAGATTCAACCAGTCCATTCTGGAGGAGATCAGCCCTAGGATTTCTTTGGAAGGAATGATGCTAAAGCTGAAACTCCAGTACTTTGGCCACCTCATGCGAAGAGTTGACTCATTGGAAAAGACTGATGCTGGGAGAGATTGGGGGCAGGAGAAGAAGGGGACGACAGAGGATGAGATGGCTGGATGGCATCAGTGACTCGATGGATGTGAGTCTGAGTGAACTCCAGGAGTTGGTGATGGACAGGGAGGCCTGGTGTGGTGCGATTCATGGGGTTGCAAAGAGTTGGACACAACTGAGCGACTGATCTGATCTGAAGACACTGGAAAAGAGAATCTGCAATATATGAGAAGAATTGTACACCATGACCAACTAGCCTAACATCTGAAAATCAATCAGTGTAATACACCGTATCAGTACAATAAGGGACAAAAGCCACATGATCATCGCAACAGTTGCATAATAGGAGTATTTCACAAAATCCAATACCATCTCATTAAAAAAAAAAAAAAAAACTCCACAAACTAGGAATGGAAGGAAACTATATCAAGCTGATAAATGGAATCATGGAAAAACTGACCTAACCATGAAAGACTTAATTCCTTTCCCATAAGGATCAGGAATAAGATGAAGATGTGCACTCTTGCCACTTCTATTCAACATCATACTGAGATTGTAGCCATGGTAAGTAGGCAAGAAAAATTAAATAAAGGGGAACAAGATTGGAAAAAAAAAAAAAAAAAAAACAAGCAAAACTGTCCCCTTTTCAAATAACATGATATTGCATTTGTTGTTGTTCAGCAGCTAAGCAGGGTCTAACTCTTTGCAACCCCATGGAATGCAGCCCACTGGGCTCCTCTGTTCTCCACTATCTCTCAGAGTTTGCTCAAACTCATGCCCATTGAGTTGGGCATCTAACCATCTAACCATCTCATCCTCTGCCACCCCTTCTCCTTTTCTCTTCTATCTTTCCCAGCATCAGGGTCTTTTCCAATGAGTCAGCTCTTCCCATCATGTGGCCAAAGTATTGGAGCTTCAGCTTCAGCATCAGTCCTTTCAGTGAATACTCAGGGTTGATTTCCTTTAGGACTGACTGGTTTGGCCTCCTTGCAGTCCAAGGGACTCTCCAGCACCACAATTTGAAAGCATCGATTCTTTAGCACTCAGCTTTCTTTATGGTTCAACTCTCACATCCACATATAACTACGGAAACGACCATAACTTTGTCTATGCAGATATTGTCAGCAAATCGATGTCTTTGTTTTTTAATGTGTTGTCCAGTTTTGTCATAGCTTTCCTTCCAAGAAGCAAGCATCTTTTAATCTTATGTCTGTAGTCACCAATCCCAAAGATTTTGGAGCCCAAGAAAATAAAATTTGTCACTGCTTCCACTTTTTCTCCTATTTGCCATTAAGTGATGGGACCAGATCTTAGATTTTGGAATGTTGAGTCTTAAGCCAGCTTTTTCACTCTCCTCTTTCACTTTCATCAAAAGGCTCTTTAGTTCTTCTTCACTTTCTGCCATAAGGGTGGTGTCATCTGCATATCTGAGGTTATTGACATTCTAGAGGTCAGTCCAGTGACAGCAGAACAAAGAATGCTCCTATATGCGGGATGAAATTTTGGTTTTGACATAGCTTCAAATTTTGGTTTTGACATAGCTTCAAATTTTGGTCCACTTTCTTAGTCTATTTCTTCAGTCCTCCCTGAAATCCAGTGATCTGTATTACCCGCTCAGTCAATCCCATTTAGGCAGGATTGGTGTCTGTTTTTTGGTAACCAGGAACCCTGACTGGTACTGGTATTATTGGTGTTTACTTTTCCTCCTCTCCTAATGATTTTTGCTTAGGAAAGGAAAAGCCTTTATAATTCCTAAAATAAATACATATTTTTAACCATTTCTAAGTGCTACTGCTCTCCCAAAGTTTAATTCATCTTCGTAATTTAACCATATAACTTAATAATAACCTTAGAAGACACATATTGTTAATCCTATTTTTATATGTGATAAAAGTGTTAGTCACTCAGCCATGTCTGATTCTTTGCAACCTCATGAACTGTAGCCCACCAGCCTCCTCTGTCCATGGAATTCTCCAGGCAAGAATACTGGAGTGGGCAGCCTTTCCCTTCTCCACAGAATCTTCCTGACCCAGGGATCAAACCTGGGCATCCTGCATTGCAGGCAGATTCTTTACCATCTGAGTTAAAAGAAGTTAAATGATTGTCTAAGAGACGATAGACCTCAGATGGAAATCTAGATCTGCTGAGCATGGATCCTGAGCAAGTTCTACTATAATAAGCTGTTTCCTTGATTTCCTGTCCTCAAAGCACAGGAAGTGTGTCAGCTTACCCTCTCCCTAAGGAGAATGGCACTGAGGTCAAGTAGAACCCACACTAAACAATATAAAAACTCGTTAAAGAAATAGTTACGTGAATTACTTACATGCAGTCAATGGAATAGGAAGAAGTCATTAACAGCTATGTTTTCAAAAGTATTTAATGACATGACAATATTAGTTGAAAATTTCAGAATAAACACTGTCAGAAACAAATCCAACTGTGCCATATATAGACATGCATGTGTGTCTTTATCTGTGTGTTATGTATTAGACAGATATAAAGTGCTAAACATTAATAGCAGAAAGATAAGGAGGGAAAAGAGTATACATTTTGAGAAGAAATAGGAGTAGCAGGAGATAGGCAATTGTAAAGACAATAAATAGCTCCACTCTTGGGCCTTGAAACTACTGGAGCCATGCAGTGTTATCGTGCGATACTCACCAAAAACCTATCGTGTGCTCAAGTTCCTGAGAAAGCCAAACCTTTCCTTTCTGGGTCAGAGATTCCCATCACTTTTGAATTGCCTCTGGCGTCTCCAAATAGCCAGATCCTCCTATAGCTTCCTGAATGCTGACCTCTTCTGGCCATTTCTGATATTGCACCTCATCCCTTGGAGACACTTAATCGTTGAGACAGCAACCTGTTGTCTCTTCACATGATGCAGATGAACTGAGACGACCAGAGGTGCCTGAGAGGCTAACGCTGCTAGAGACCCACTACCAATAATCCTCAATGTCCTTAGTATCAGTCTTGCCACTATCCAAATCCAAGTTCACCATGCACAGGCATTCTCAAGAGCTCATTCATCACCTAGCTGTGGGCACTGGAGACTTCTCTGCTGTAGACATTTTTAGACTCAAGAGAGTTTTTTTCCAGACAGGGTTTCCATCACTGATTTGAATTTTCTCACTCTCATCTGTGTTCCCTGGTTTTGTGCCTTTCTGTTCTCATCTCTGTCCCCTTTCTGCCTAATTGAACAGCACAGCTGGCTTTGATCATTATGAGTCTCCACACCAGACGAATTTGGCAGCAATATCAGTTATGAGAGAAGGAAGGCTGGGCCCTTGGATGACTGAAATTCCATTTGTCACTCCAGGGAGCTCTCAATGTAAGGGGGCTATGTCCTAACATCTAAAAGGAGGCTCCAAAGGTCTCCAGCTGTGGTGGGAAACAGAACCTTGCTTTGGTCAGTCCTTATGGACATCACTCCACCACCAAGCAATTTCATGGGTCATAACACTATTGTAGCCACTAATGGCCAGCCAGCTTTCTTGCCAGCAACACAACCAGCCCAATACAATCACTTGATAAGGACATTTGTCAGTCATACCAGCAGTATTTTCTCTTCATGCTGAGAGTTAATAGCTGGCTAGGATAGAATTAGAAAGCAAAGCTTTAACAGTGAAAACTATCCAACTGGTAAAATGCATCTGATGCCATTTATATTACAGTCATAGCCTGATAAACAATTTTGGATGGATTATTTTAGGTAGCACAGATATTCCATGATTGTCTTGGAATTTCTAAGGGTCACTCCCTTAGAAAGCATGTACATGATTTTTGAGCATTCCTGAGCAAATTTATGGCCAGTCTTTCTGAATTTAAATTGTGATAGAGCCCATTTAATGACAAACATTTCACCCCAGGAGTGAGAAAGAGGAGAAGGGAGAAGTGGAGAAGAAACAGCCATCACCATAATGAAGCAAGTGTGGGGCTGTTTAAGCAAGAAGCTGTGAAGCTTTGTGTTTCCAGTCTTCAGAGTCACAGTTGGAAGCACTGTCCTCAATCATGGTTTCCATTTCCACTGAATCTTTCTATCTTGCCTACGGCATGTCTGCTTTCAATTTAAGTCTAGTTTATTTCAGGCCTCTGGCCTGTGGAGTCCTGCTAATGACAGGGTTGTATAATCTGAACAATCTTTGTTTTCCTGGGGTGCAATTTCTTTGCCTTTGCAAGGAGCCTGGGAACATAAGTACCCATTATGCAAAAACATGCGATAAAGAGAAATATAATTATAATCAAACAGGAAGTATTTAAGAACCTAAACTTTCACAGATATAGAGAACAAACTAGTGGTTACCAGTGGGGAGCAGGAGGGGCAATACGGGATAGAGAATTCAGAAGTACAATTATTGTGTATAAAGTAAGCCGCCGAGGAGACTTCCCTGGTGGTTCAGTGGCTGAGACAAGGGTGTGGATTTAATCCCTAGGGCAGAAACTAGATCCCAGGTGCTGCACTAAGACCCGTTGCAGCCAAATATATAAATATTAAAAAAAAAAAAAAAGCCACCAAGGATACATTGTATAGTACAAGAATTATCGCCAATATTTTATAATAACTATAAATGGAATATAACCTTCAAAAATTGTGAATCACAATGTTATACACTTGAAAGTTATATAACATTATACATCAATTATACCTCAATAAAAAAGTTTTTGAAAAAGAACCTAAACTTGGTCTTGGCACTATCAAAGATACAAGAGAAATATATCTTGGGAGAATGTGTTGGGTGCAAGAAACAGAATATGCAGCTAAGACTGGTTTAATAGGTCAGAACAGTTATTCTTCCCCGTAGCAAAAGTCCTGGAGGCCAGGCAGTTCCAGGATCAGTGTGGTCACCCGTCAATATAATAAGAGACCTGTGTTCCATACAGCTTTCCACTCTGCCACCCTTAAATTACTGGCTCTCATTTTTGACATTTCTCCTTGGAGTGGCAGGATAACCATCAGAGATCCAGGCAGAAAACCGGAAATTTTATTTCCATGCATTTCTTGCAATCAGAGAGTTAAATATTGCCCAGGAACCACAGAGCTGATCTCCATTCAGGTCTTCAGTTCAGTTCAGTTCACTCGCTCAGTGGTGTCCGATTCTTTGTGACCCCATGAACCACAGCACGCCAGGCCTCCCTGTCCATCACCAACTCCCGGAGTCCATCCAAACCCATGTCCATCGAGTCAGTGATGCCATCCAGCCATCTCATCCTTCCTAACATCAGGGTCTTTTCCAATGAGTCAGCTCTTCACATAAGGTGGCCAAAGTATTGGAGTTTCAGCTTCAACATCAGTCCTTCCAATGAACACCCAGGACTGATCTCCTGTAGGATGGACTGGTTGGATCTCCTTGCACTCCAAGGGACTCGCAAGAGTCTTCTCCAACACCACAGTTCAAAAGCATCAATTCTTTATTAAAGTGCTCACCTTTCTTTATAGTCCAACTCTCACATCCATACATGGCCACTGGAAAAACCATAGCCTTGACTAGATGGACCTTTGTTGGCAAAGTAATGTCTCTGCTTTTTAATATGCTGTCTAGGCTGGTCATAATTTTCCTTCCAAGGAGTAAGCATCTTTTAATTTCATGGCTGCAATCACCATCTGCAGTGATTTTGGAGCCCAGAAAAATAAAGTCAGCCACTGTTTCCACTGTTTCCCCATCTATATCCATGAAGTGATGGGCTTACAGACTAGAATTAGGTCCCCTGACCAAGTTCTAGCTGCCAGAGACGCACTAAAGGGAGTATTTAGGCATTTTCAGCCTTGACAGCAGGAGAAAGATTCTGCCAGCAAGGAAACAGAAAGAAGCCCACAATACACATGAGCAGTCAACACGATCTGCCACACGAGACCAGGAGCATTTCACTCTCAAAGAGCTTACAACTGACTGTTAACAATAATACCGTTTTGTATGGTGATTGACAGTTCACAAAACCCTATCGAATAAATTACCTCATTTAATCATCACATGACCCTTCAAAATAGATTAAATTACACTTTCCATATTTTTAAGGAGGAAACTGAATCTCAATATAGAAAAAGGTAAGTTCAGTTCAGTTCAGTGGCTCAGTCGTGTCCGACTCTTTGCGACCCCATGAATCACAGCACGCCAGGCCTCCCTGTCCATCACCAACTCCTGGAGTTCACTCAGACTCACGTCCATCGAGTCACTGATGCCATCCAGCCATCTCATCCTCTGTTGTTCCTTTCTCCTCCTGCCCCTAATCCCTCCCAGCATCAGAGTCTTTTCCAATAAGTCAACTCCTCGCATGAGGTGGCCAAAGTACTGGAGTTTCAGCTTTAGCATCATTCCTTCCAAAGAAATCCCAGGGCTGATCTCCTTCAGAATGGACTGGTTGGATCTCCTTGCAGTCCAAGGGACTCTCAAGAGTCTTCTCCAACACCACAGTTCAAAAGCAGCAATTCTTCGGAGCTCAGATTTCTTCACACTCCAACTCTCCCATCCATACATGACCACTGGAAAAACCATAGCCCTGACTAGATGGACCTTTGTTGGCAAAGTAATGTCTCTGCTTTTGAATATGCTATCTAGGTTGGTCATAACTTTTCTTCCAAGGAGTAAGCGCCTTCCTCAGCGATCAATGCAAAAAGGTTAGTAATACAGTACAAATTAAGCCTCCTTCAGCCTCATAAGTCTATTAGTATACAAAGTTATAAATCATGGGGATCATACAGAATTGGAATGAAGATATAAAAGCCAGAGACTGAGTCAGGGAAATCAGGACCATGTAGGCATATCACCAGCAAAAATTAGCAAATAGTCTAAGAGAAGATGGAATGAGCAGACATGAAAAAATGAGTAGCCAATGAAAGGGTTAATTTTCAGACAGGGATAATGAAGTCAAGACCAACTGAGAAGTTTAATTCTACGTATTTGTTGGGCACTTACTGTTCGTGTAAAGTTAGACTGTGGAGAAAATCAATGTGAATTAGACTTAGTCTCTGTGATCTGAGAGCAGAGTCTAATGTAGCACCAATTAGTAAACGCTCTGATAGAAACATGAAGTTCAATATCTCATGAACATTTGAGGGAAGATAAAAGAAAGTAGGCAGATTTTACAGAGTAAGACACCCCAGTCTCTTATTTAGCTCTCTTCTCCCTCCACATGAGATGTTCATTGTTAATGAGAATTCATTTTCTTCCTACAGAATGAATTTTTGTTCCCAGATCATTTGACATGAACACCAACCAGCCAGGATGGATATGGGCCAGGGTGCCATATTCTTAAAGACCCGTGCATGTTTGATACAAGTATGAGTGGAGAGACATATCCCATGGTTCATGTAGACCCCCTTGGAGGACTGTAATGAGCTGATCAGAAGAGTCCTTGGCCTCCATTTCATTACATATTTTGTTCATTGTGACCCTCAATTTCTCCTACTGAGATCAAGTGCTTATGGACCTGGCTGTCAAATCCTTAATAACCATGTAAATCAACACATTGTCAAGATATAGGATCTATCCAAAATTTGACCTAAAATATAGTTATTTAGCCCTAACTTTTTAACACCTTTCTAGTTTTATTTTGTTTCGTTTCTTCCTTAAATCTGTACCACTGGGAAACCCTGAATATATTTGCTCTCTGCCGATCCTTATAAAAGTGATACAATTAGAAACATGGAGAAGTGCTGCAAAGTGCTGAGAAAACATGCTGGGAAGCTCATGAAAAGTGGACAAAGATTTTCTATAAACTAATAAAAAGTGAAATTAAACATTTTCTCTACCTTCAATATTCTTTAAAAATTGACTTGCCTTCACAAAGGAACTTCTACTCTTAAGCTGTTGTGATGTGCTCAGGAGATATTTCAAGGACATTTCTTGAGAGAGCACTGTGTTGTTGAGACCATCTTGACTGAATACATGACTGAACCCGATCAGTTCAGTTCAGTTCAGTCACTCAGTCGTGTTCGACTGTTTGCGTCCCCATGAATTGCAGCACACCAGACCTCCCTGTCCATCACCAACTCCAGGTCTACCCAAACCCATGTCCATCGAGTCAGTGATGCCATCCAGCCATCTCATCCTCTGTCGTCCCCTTCTCCTCCTGCCCCCAGTCCCTCCCAGCATTAGGGTCTTTTCCAATGAGTCAACTCTTCACATGAGGTGGCCAAAGTATTGGAGTTTCAGCTTCTACATCAGTCCTTCCAATGAACACCCAGGACTGGTCTCCTTTAGGATGGACTGGTTAGATCTCCTTGCACTCCAAGGGACTCGCAAGAGTCTTCTCCAACACCACAGTTCAAAAGCACCAATTCTTCGGCACTCAGCTTTCTTCACTGTCCAACTCTCACATCCATATATGACCACAGGAAAAACCATAGCCTTGACTAGACAGACCTTTGTTGGCAAAGTAATGTCTCTGCTTTTAAATATGCTATGTAGGTTGGTCATAACTTTCCTTCCAAGGAGTAAGCGTCTTTTAATTTCATGGCTGCAATCACCATCTGCAGTGATTTGGGAGCCCCCCAAAATAAAGTCTGACACTGTTTCCACTTCTCCCCATCTATTTCCCATGAAGTGATGGGACCAGATGCCATGATCTTAGTTTTCTGAATGTTGAGTTTAAGCCAACTTTTTCACTCTCCTCCTTAATCAAGGCCTCTATAAATTTGGAAGACTCTGATAGATGTGTGTGAAGATCTACTTATCTTGCATTCTTCCAAGACAAGTCTCATATATAAGTTCCTTACCTTATTAAAACTGCCACCTACCAATCTGAAGTGATCTACCTCTTTCTGCATTCTCTCTTTGCCCTCTGTGTATAACAGCCAATTTCAGATTTCACCCACCAAGTTCCCAAGGTTGCAAACCAACATTATCTGACCTTCAAATAAATAAAGCAAATCCAGATTTGGGATCATGCGAACTCTGCCTTGCACATGGCCTTTCAAAAAATATTTCAGGGACCAGCCCTCCAACTGGCATTTAGCATTTTGTACAACAGTGATGCCTTATTGTATATAAAGGTGAGGATTGTTGAGCAACGTGTACAGTTCATGGAGAATAAAAGCAGCCTTCTCAGAAGCTAATAAAAGGCCATCTGGAAACACCCTTCAACACTGATGTTACATTTCATTTTTTAACGCACTACAGATTGCATGGAAAATTAGGTTTTGTGAAAGCTAGCATAGTGGCATGTTGTTGCCTTTCGTTCAAACTTTGTCACTTATATTCATAATATTGTTTCTAAACTGACAAGGAGACAAATCAAATCCAATTTCAGAACCTACTTCAGTTTAGTTGCTGTAGATTTCTATATATCACAAATCCACAGCTTGGAAACAGACTAAATAAATATCATATCTTATGTAACAATGTCTTTTGATATCTTTAGTAGTCAAGATGAAGTAGACAATCTGATTTTTTTTTCCTTCCAGTCTTAATGAATGAAAAATTGTGTCCATTGTCTTCTTGGACAACCCACACTGTGCTTTCTCCCTCTCCCTGAAGAAAGTAAAACTGACATTCTTCAGTGTTTACTTTGAGACCTGTATTCATATACAAAACATTCAAAGAGGGCATTAAAGTATACAGAAAACCGAGGCTCAGCAGGACAAGTAGATGAAGTTACCTACCACCCAACATCTGGAAAGACAATAAACTAGAATCTGGGTCAGTCTAATGCCCAAGTACATGTTCTTTCTGCAGCTGGACATGATTAACTGAGCATGATCTGAGACTCTACCTCCTGGGTACACAATCATAAAAGCCTCAAGAGGGTGTGTGTGTGTGTGTGTGTGTGTGTGTGTGTGTGATAGAATATTACTCAGTCATTAAAAAGGAATGAAATAATGCCATTTGCAGCAACATGGACAGACCTAAAGGTGACCATATCAAGTGCAGTAAGTCAGACAGAGAAATACAAATATTATATGATACCACTTATATGTGGAACCTAAAAAAATCATACAAATGAATTTACAAAACAGAAATAGACTGACAGACATAGAAAATAAACTTGTGATTACCAAAGGGGATGAGGGGAGGGATAAATTAGGAATTTGGGATTAACATATACATACTACTATATATTAGAGAAGGAAATGGCAACCCATTCCAGTGTTCTTGCCTGAAAAATCCCATGGACAGAGGAGCCTAGTGGGCTACTGTTCATGAGATCACAAAGAATCAGACACAACTGAGTGACTAAGCACAAGCACTATACTATATATAAAGTAAATAAACTTTATATAGTATAAATAAACTTTTTTATACTATATATAAAGTAAATAAACAATTAAGGACCTACTGTGTAACACAGGGACTATCTTCAATATCTTACAGTAACCTATAAGGGCTTCCCTGACAACTCAGTTGGTAAAGAATCTGCCTGTAATGCAGGAGACCCTGGTTTGATTCCTGGATTGGGAAGATCTGCTGGAGAAGGGCAAGGCTACCCACTTCAGTATCCTTGGGCTTCCCTTGTGGCTCAGCTGGTAAAGAATTCACCTGCAGTGCGGGAGACCTGGGTTCGATCTCTGGGTTGGGAAGATCCCCTAGAGAAGGAAAAGGCTACCCACTCCAGTATTCTGGCCTAGAGAATTCCATGGACTGTATAGTCCATGGGGTTGCAAAAAGTCGGACACAACTGAGCAACTTTCACTTTCACTTTCTTTCAGTAACCTTTAATGGAAAAAAATCTGAAAAAGAATGTATGTATGTATGTGTACAGTTCAAAAAAAAGTAAATACTTTTTTTAAAAAATGCCACACATCTAGAGAAGCCCTTTGGTCAGCAGAAGGAAAAGAAAAAAAGAAATGCATTTTCATATTGGAATCTGAATCTTAGAAACTTAGGACCCCAGATGGTGACCTCTGCCCTGGTGCCACCCCTCCCCAGCCCAAGTCCCCAGAGTGGGGTTGGGGAGTGCTTTCCCAGGCTCTAGTGGAGTCGCTGACTGCATCTGAGACAGAAAGACAAGAGCACAGATATTTGGGGAAAGCACCAGAAAAGATCGTGGGCAAAATAGGTCTTGCAAGCTAAAGAATAAAGACACTGGGGGGCTTGAGTCGCAGAGGAGGGAAAAACAGGCTTAAAAGATTAACTTTATCTCTGTTACACTAATGAGTATACCTAGCTGCCCCAAGACAAAAAGCTCAACTATAGATTTTAACCTTATCTCTTCC
Source organism: Bubalus kerabau (assembly GCF_029407905.1). Classification (NCBI taxonomy): domain Eukaryota; kingdom Metazoa; phylum Chordata; class Mammalia; order Artiodactyla; family Bovidae; genus Bubalus; species Bubalus kerabau. The sequence goes on along the minus strand of NC_073626.1, from coordinate 30,138,015 downwards.
TGTGCTTTCTTGCAGAAAATTCTCCTGCATTTCTTTCCCCTCACAGAAGCACTCCCCATTCCTGATAGCCACCCTGGAGGCCCTTGAGGCTGATCAAAGAAGTATGATGATTTCTGGAAATTACCAGTGACTATGAGACAAATCCTTCCATGTGTTATAAAAGCAACTTGCTCTAAGGAGCTGGCACTTTTCTTCCCCCTGCTTTCTTCTCCCTTGTGCACAGGCTATCTCTTTTAATAAAATTCTGTGCTTGTATAAGAATCTTGTGGAAGATACTCATTTCTACTGTATTGCTGTCCAGGAATCTGGAAAGGTTTGAGCAACACAGGGAGGGATGCTCCAGCTTCGCGGGATAGGCTACAAGGATTCAGAAGTCCCCGCCGGCCCGCCTGGGACGGAGTGCCCAGATATGGGAAGGCGAGCTAAAGGTTCCAAAAGGCAGCGGGAATCGAAGATGGAAAAGAGGGGAGACCAGGAGATGGAGAAGATGGCAGGCAGGTGGAATCTGGAAGGTGCCAGAAGTCGGAGCCAAAAGCGGGAAAGGCGCAGTGGCGGGGTGAGAGAGCTTCGGGGCTAGTGGCAGGGACCCCAACCCGGCTCACTCTCCTCAAGCAGTCTTTTGAGCTGCGATGGCCCCAGGGAGAACACCAGGACATGGGTACAGCCTGTTTTATAGTCTCCTCCAGGCCTCCCGCGCCGCAGTTGGGGATCCTGGAAGCCCTGAGACGCCTTGGCCACGACGAGTCTGTTTCCACCTGGCGGGGTGTGGCACTTCGATTCCCTCTGGAACCACTTGGAGAGCCCTACTTAGGGGCCCAGCGGGGACCCAAATGGCCCTGACCTATCGTCCTGGGGCACACAGGTCAAGGGAGCTTAGATTCTGTTCTCTTATCATCATCCATTTCCCAGGGACCCTGAAGAGGCTGCAGGCACACCCAAGCTGCTCAATAAATGTGTACTATTGAATTAAAAAAAATTTTTTTAATAGAAAGCTTTATACCCATCAGTACCCACAATTAGTTTGCTTCCACATTACCTGCATGTACGTCTTCAATACCATTTACTGGACCCTCAGCAAAGAAGTAAAAGAGGTTTTTTCACCCTTGTGTGTGCACACACACACAGCCACACACATATGCGTGCACACATACATGCTAAAAATACTCAAACTATTTAATGCAAATAAAGAGTTTGATAGAGGAAATGTGTCTATATTGAGGAGATGTACATACAGCATTCTCTAGCATACATATTTTCTTTCCATCCTTGGTTCTCTATGGAGCACACAGTTCTTATTGACATTCTCTTTAGGAAAGTGTCCTTTTGGACATATGCTGGGGTCTCCTGGTTCTTGAATCAAATTTGGCCTCAGCAAACCCAATGGGAATAGTGGGATAGCAGGATGGATGAGAGCATAAGTTATACACAGGTAACTAAAAAAACAAAACAAAAAACTTTGCCAATTTCCCATTGTTTAGGGGAACCAATTGCAAGAATGTGGCTTGGGAATTCCCTGGTGGTCCAGTGATTAAGATTGCGTTTTCACTGCTCCAAGCCTGAGTTTGTTCTCTGGTGGAGACTGAGATTGAATTTGAAAAAAAAAAAGGATGTGCCTCAATTTTCCCTTCTTCTCTTTCTACTCCCCGCATTCTACTACTCACACAAATACCCATTTTACTCTCTTAGTTTCTTTATAATCTCTCCCAGATCAAAATGCATGTGTGTAAAAGCATCTAATATGAATTATCAACACGTTTCCCAGAGTTATTTACAGTTATTCTCAGCTCTAACTAGAATTAAAGATGTGGCCTACTTTTATAGGCATTTCTAGCACTACTGGCCATGCAAGAAAGTGTATTTGGGGGTGGCATCTGTGAAATCATACTAGTTGATTATTTCTTCTCTTGGTCTACGAAGTAATTGTCCAACTGAATAGTGACTTTGATGAGAGTCAGAAATTTTGTGTTCTCAGACAAATGACGTGAGATCTCCTTGACATCATGCACTTACAAGCTTCCTATGAGTTCGTCTCCTGCAAACTGGTTACCATCTCCTTGAGAAGAGCCACGTCATATGTATACACTATTTTTATTTCCAAGAGCTAGAAGTGAGGCTAGCATAAAGTATAATAATTACTATGGAAAAACACTCATTGGTGTTTCACTGTGAGCTGCACAGTTCAAAGCACGTTACATGCATTATCTCATTTAATCCTTAAGACAAACATTTGACATGGGCTCTGCCATTATTGTCCCTTCAAGGTGGAAAACAGCAATACCAAGTACGCAAGGCTATGAAAACTCACAGCTACAAAGTAGAAGCCTCTCCCTGGAGTTGGGCAGTGCCACAACCCACGCAGAATTAGTGGCGGTCTTCTCAGTCAATGCTTTCAGAAACAAATATAATGGTCAACTGAATATTAGGCTTTTGAGGATTGACCACAAGATGGCAGAGTAGAAAGACGTGAGCTGACTCCTTACAAAAACACCAAAATCACAACCAACTGCTGAACAACCATCAACAACAACACAAACCTGCCGGAACCCACCAAAAAAGATGCCCTACATGCAAAGACGACGAAGAAGCCACAAGACAATAGGAGGGGTGCAGTCACGATAAAATGAATACAGAGGATGAGATGGCTGGATGGCATCACTGACTCGATGGACGTGAGTCTCACTGAACTCCGGGAGTTGGTGATGGACAGGGAGGCCTGGCGTGCTGCGATTCATGGGGTCACAAAGTGTCAGACACGACTGAGCAACTGATCTGATCTGACCTGATCTGATCGGATGTATTGGCAATTTTGAAGAATATTTTTAGAGGTCTTGATGCCTTGAGCCAAAGAACATGTTATAGGCAAAGACAGCCATCTGCTTAGTGTCCTTCAAAACTTATTGTCCAGGTAACCATTTAATCTGACAGAAAATTGTCACTAGCATTGCTCTGATGACCATATGGCCTAATAAGAATGCGAAAACTAAAGGAGACTAATAGGACAGGCTGTTTGAAGTAAAGATAGGCCAGAAAATCTGAGAATATCATCAGTTACTCTACTACAAGCTCGAGGCTATTTTAGTGCTTGATTATTTCACAGAAAATCTTGCACATTTTTATTTTTTAAAAGTAATATCATATTAGAACAATTGAAAGTCAACCAATAGAACCATACATTACATAAATTCACAGCATTTATCCAAATTGATATTTTGTCCATGATCTCAGAATCAAAAGGATATTCGAATAATCCTGAGAGAAGTTATTAAAGTCTGCATTTCTCTTTTTTTTAAAGCAATTTGTATACTCTGTTGTGTGTGAATGCCGTTATTATCATCACTCTCCTATCTCATGGTAAATAGTAAGAGAAGGTCAATATAACAATAAGAGGTTTGAGTGCAGAGGGAGGAAACAGGTCATGAAGAATTAGTAACTTAAAATGTTAGTGTGAATTAGGGATGGATTTACTGAATAGAAGTCAATAATAATCTCATATTCAAGGTCATAGTCTAGCTTCTACTAATGAACTAATCATGTTAGCACAAATGCAGCACAATTCATAAACGATCACCAACATTTACTTTTATCACAGATCTCAATCACCAAGGATGACATTAGGTGTATCTAAATAGATAATCAAAGAGATTTTCTGAGAGTGTTTATAGCACCTATGGGTTGCCAGAATGGGCATCATTTCAAATATTGTTTCAGAGAAATAGAATAATCCTGAACTTAGGGAGACACCTACAGGCACAGTTGATAAAATAAAATAAAAAGGAGGATCTGAGAGTCAGAAAACAATATTTAATCAGGAAAACCAAAATAATTTTCTTTGAAAATACTTTTGAATGCTGAGAACATTTTTTATAATAAGCACAAATTAGACAAGAATATCTTAGTAACGAATGTGTATATATATATTCTCTCTCAACTTCAGGCTAGTTATAAAAATCAAATTTTGGCAAATGGTCTAAAGCATGGTCCATAATTGTTGGAAATGGGTCAGGATTTATTGATTGGTAGAAATAACATTAGTTGCTGTCATCATCATCATCATCTTCTTCATCATTATTACTGCTGCTGCTGCTGCTACGTCACTCCAGTCGCGTCCGACTCTGTGCGACCCCATAGACGGCAGCCCACCAGGCTCCCCCGTCCCTGGGACTCTCCAGGCAAGAACACTGGAGTGGGTTGCCATTTCCTTCTCCAATGCATGAAAGTGAAAATTCAAAGTGAAGTCGCTCAGTCATGTCCGACTCTTTGCAACCCCATGGACCGCAGCCTACCAGGCTCCTCTGTCCATGGGATTTTCCAGGCAAGAGTACTGGAGTGGGGTGCCATTGCCTTCTCCATCATTTTTACTGAGTGTCTATCAAATAGCAACAAGTTTATTTAGGTGTTCGTCATTTTGCTAAGTTTTTTCCCTTATTTAAAATAAAAATAATTCTGGTAGAACAAACATGGTTTACGCTAGCACATTTATGCCTTAATATAGGCTTCCCTGGTGGCTCAGTCAGTAAAGAATCCACCTGCAATGCAGGAGACTCGGGTTCAATCCGTGAGTTGGGAAAATTCTCTGGAGAAGGAAAAGGCAACCCACTCCAGTATTCTTGCCTGGGAAATCCCATGGAGAGGAGTCTAGTGGGCAACAGTTCATGGGATTGCAGAGTCGGATATGACTTACCAACTAAACCACCAGCCACCAGGACCTGTTTTTTAAAACGGATTGTTTAATAGTATAAAGTAGATAGGAATTTACAGATACTAGTGGAGGGTGGTAGTTACATCTGACATAGTCTTGTCTGTGAATATACAACTGTTCACAACCCTCCCCCCTATCTCCATTACAAAACTCCCCACTCCCTGAAACAGAAATCAGAAGGGGAATTCGTCCTTTGTTCATGTTACTTTATCTTTCCTGATTCCATGCAGGTTTTAATCAGAAAGTTTGAAGGTTTCCTCTTCAAACCTCTCCTCTGCTTGATATTACTGCTATAATATTTATATAACACAAATTTCCATTAAATTGCAGGGAAAGTATTTAGACATCATTCTAAAGCCCGACACACTTCCAAAGAAAGAAAAGCTTCTAAAGCTCTGATATTGACCCAAAAAATCATTAGAAAACAAATCCTATAATTCAACCTTTTCCTAATGTTGACATTAGGTCTGTGTATCCAGCTCTGAAATCACTGCACATTAAAAAAGTCCACAAAAGAACAACTAAAATGAGTGATGGAACAGCAGATTCCACACAGCAAATACCTAAGGATCAAGAGCCTACCTTTTTTTTTTTTTTAGATAAAAGTCAGATTCTGTCAATTCAATATTCCAATATAAGATCATAGCCTCTCCATCTTTTCCATCTCTGAACAGCACCTAAGCAGGTAAGCTTAGATACTTAGAATTTCTCTGGTATATTATTGTAACAGTCTCTTAATTCTTATCTCCAGTCTTGCCTCCATTAAAAGGCATCCTTCACACAGCTGCTATGCTAAAACTCAAATCTCATCAGATTATTTCCCTGGTAAAAATCCTTATATGATTATCTTTATCTTCCGGATAAAGTCTGAATCCCTTAACTGTACAAGCCGCTGCCCCTGCCTACCTTCCCAGTTTCATGCCTTAGCATTCATTCCTTTTAAAATAATAACCCTAACATTTATAAAACAGATGCCATATGCCAGGACTGTCCTAATGGTGGTAAAAACATACCACATAAGCACTTCCCAGGTGGCACTAGTGGTAAAAATCCCACCTGTCAATGTGGGTTTGATCCCTGGGCTGGGAAGATCCCCTGGAGGAGGGCATGGCAACCCACTCCAGTATTCCTGCCTGGAGAATCCCATGGAGAGAGGAGCCTGATGGGCTACAGCCCATAGGGTCACAAAGAGTTGGACATGACTGAAGCGACTTAGCATGCAGCACACATACACAATATAAAGTTTACCATGTTAACCATTTTTAAGCATGTATTTCTGTGGCTTTAAATACATTTATACTGTGCAATTATCACAATTCATCTCTGGAACTTTTTTTATCTTCCTTAACTGAACCTCTATACCCATTAAACATTAATTCCCCATTTCCTGTTCTCTCCAGGCCCTAGCAAGCACCATTCTACTTTCTGGCTGTATGTATTTGACTATTCTAGGTATAATACCTCATATAAGTGAAATTGGGCTTCCCAGGTGGCGCTAGTGGTAAAGAACCTGCCTGCCAATGCAGGAAATATAAGAGACACAGGTTCAATCCCTGGGTCGGGAAGATCCCTTGAAAGAGGGCATGGCAACCCACTCCAGTATTCTTGCCTGGAGAATCCCATGGACAGGGGAGCCTGGCAGGCTATAGTCCACAGAGTCGCAAAGATTTGGACACGACTGAAGTGATTTAGCATGCATGCATACATAAGTGAAATCATTCAGTATTTGTCCTTTTGTGACTGAAGTATTTCATTTAGCATAATATTTTCAAGATTCATCTGTTATGTGTCAGAATTCCCTTTTTAAGGTTGAATAATATTCTATTGTATGTATTTATCACATTTTGCTTATTCATTCATCTCTCAGTGGTCACTTGGTTGCTTCCGCCTTTTGGCTACTGTAAAAATGCTGCCATGAACATTAATACACACATATTAATGTACAAGTATCTATTTGAGTCCCTGCTCTGAATTCTTTTGGATATATACCCAGAAGTAGAATTGCTGGATGATACGGTAATTGTTTAATTTTTTTGAGCATTGTCATCTTCGATGGTGGTGGTTAGTTGCTAAGTTGTGTCTAACTCTTAGCAACCCCATGGACTGTAGCCCAACAGGCTTCTCTGTCCATGGGATTCTCCAGGCAAAAATACTGGAGTGATTTGCCATTTCCTCCTCCACAGTAGCTACATAATTGTGCATCTCCATCGGCAGTGTCAAAGGGCTCTGTGATAGTTAATTTTACATGTTAACTCAATGGGGTACCCAGATTAAACATTATTTCTAGGTGTGTCTGTGAGTGTGTTTCTAGATAAGATTAGCATTTGAATTAGTGGACTTGGCAAAGTAGACTGCCCTCCCCAATGTGAGTGAGCACCATGAAATCTGCTAAAGACCTGAACAAAAACAAAAGGTAGAGAAAGAAGGAATTCACCACTTTTATCCCATCTCACTAATTTGAGCTGAGACACTGCATCTTCTTTGGCCCTTGGACTGAGATTTACACCATGGGCTCCCTTGGTTCTCAAGCCTTCAGACTCAGACTGAATCATATCACTGTCTTTTCAGATACATACACAATAGCCCTTCTACACTCCTAGCTCATATCGTCATTCTGGAGGAAGTCATCCTAAGAGCCTAAGAACTTTCATTTTAGGGACTACTCATGAAGATCCACTCTCCTGGGTCTTAAGCCAAGCCCAGAAATAACAGGGTCACATGTTCATGTCTAAGATAAAAGCAAAGTCACCTGAAGAATTTCTGCCATTTCTTTTCTGCCTCCCCATTCCAACTTCGGGTCTGACTTAATACCTGTATCAACGTAATTCTGGTAGAATTTGACTGAGGGCCACAATCACAATATATTCCCATCATAAATACTCCTACTATTTTTGCCAAGATAGGTATAATTACTGTATTTACATATGGATTATATCTTCTGGTGTTTAAGTCAGTTAAAACTAAATTAAAGAATAGGACTAGTCAAGGCTATGGTTTTTCCAGTAGTCATGTATGCATGTGAGAGTTGGACTATAAAGAAAGCTGAGTGCCCAAAAATTGATGCTTTTAAACTGTGGTGTTGAGAAGACTCTTGCGAGTCCCTTGGAGTGCAAGGAGATCCAACCAGTCCATCCTAAAGGAGATCAGTCCTGGGTGTTCATTGGAAGGACTGATGTTGAAGCTGAAACTCCAATACTTTGGCCACCTGATGTGAAGTGCTGACTCATTGGAAAAGACCCTTTTGCTAGGAAAGATTGAAGGTGGGAGGAGAAGGGGATGACAGAGGATGAGATGGTTGGATGGCATCACCGACTCAATGGACATGAGTCTGGGTAGACTCCGGGAGTTGGTGATGGACAGGGAGGCCTGGCGTGCTGCGGTTCATGGGGTCGCAAAGAGTCGGACATGACTGAGCGACTAAACTGAACTAAACTGAAAGAACAGGACTAGTCAGATTGCTTCAGGTATTGTTTAATTCTTAAAATAGAAAGTAAGCAGATTTATAAGAAATATTTCAAAGAAATATCACAACTGTTAAAAATAATACCTTTCTCTCAAGTGTCTGACAAAGTATTCAGCATGTATTACAGAGTTTTTAAGGATAATTTAAATTATTAAAATTAAAATTAAAGTGAAACTATACACACACATAGCATGACAGCATTCTTATAAGTCAGGTATTTTCATGTAAAGCTTTCAGGAAAGCACATATTAGGTGTTGAATAATTTGAAGAACATGGCCTCTTTGATCATTACTGAAAGAATAGATCAGAAGAAAGCTAACCCCAAAACAGGATGTTATATAGACTGTTGCTTCTTTTCCAAACACTTTTCAATATCATCAAGCACTTGAACGGCAGCCTTTGGAATTCGAGTCCCAGGACCAAATACATTGGAAACACCAACTTCAAACAGAAATTCATAATCCTGTTGAAAGAATTTATTTTATTAATAGAAGAGACAATATTTCTATTTCAAGAAAGTGAAACAAAAGGACAATGAATGCTGTCCTTTCTTCTTTATCCTCAGTGCCTCAAACTTTGTTATGTGATACACTACTGGCATGTGGGGCTGAAAAAACCCTCCATGACTGGGCCTGCCCTAACCCTGACCCTTACCCTCCAAGATATTAAAAGAATAAAAGACATTCTGCTCATTTCCCAAATACCTCAGTGTTTTGTTCGTGGTGGGAAGCTGCATGGTCCACCAGCTGAAAACTTCTGGACCCTACACCATATTACCTTAACTAAATTTTTACCACTTGCCATTACTTGTGTTAAATTCAGTATCACATTATAGGTTCAGATTTACAGGGCTACTTATTTCCTCCAAGGTGCTTTGTCTGCAGCTAGGAATGGCAGTACTTTGAATTTCGCTTCATGCTGGAATTAGATTTTCTATAAATGAAAATGGTTGTTGTTGTTCAGTCACTCAGCTGTGTCCAACTCTTTGTGACCCCATGGGCTGCAGCACGTCAGGCTTCCCTATCCTTGACTATCTCCTGGAGTTTGTTCAAACTCATGTTAACTCATTTGAAAAAAATTCTCTGTTGTTGTTGCTGATGTTTGTTTGTTTTAAAGACAAAGTTTGAGTGAAAAGATTCCCAGGTCACAAATACCGTTCCAGGCTTTAGACTGTTTCAACATCAGCGTATTTGTAGCTATAATATCAAGTTGAGGAGATGCTTTAAAGCCCCAATCCTCATTCACTAGGGTGATCATATTTCCAGGACATTCTGGCTTGTGCTTTCTATTGCAATACTTTTTTTCCATGAGTTTTTTTTGTTTTTTTTGTGTTTTTTTTTTAGCTATAATTGACATTAGTTTCAGGTGTACAACCTAATGATTCAGTATGTGTATACACTGTAAGATGATCACCATGGTAGATCTAGTTAACATCTATTACCATAAATAAGTAAAAAAATTTTGTGTGTGCACATATGAGTTTAGAACTTTTAAGATTTACTGAAAACTGACTAACACTGTGAGCTCTTGGTAACTCTCTTAGTTTCTTAGTACTATGTCCTTAAGCATTTCCCTGGTGGCTCAGTGGTAAAGAATCCCTCTGCCAATGCAAGAGACGTGGGTTCAATCCCTGGGTTAGGAAGATCTCCTGGAGAAGGAAATGGCAACCCACTCCAGTATTCCTGCCTGAGAAATCTCATGGACAGAGGAGCCTGGAAGTCTAAAGTCCTGGGGTAGCAAAAGAATCGGACGCTACCTAGCAACCAAACAACAACAACAATGTCCTTAGTCCTTCCTCTCTAAGTTACTACTTAGTTACTTAGTTACATACTACTCGCTTAGTAACTTTCAAATATGCAGTACAGTACTATTAACCCGGAGAAGGAAGTGGCACCCCACTCCAGTGCTCTTGCCTGGAAAATCCCATGAACGGAGAAGCCTGGAAGGCTGTAGTCCATGGGGTCGCTGAGGGTCAGACATGACTGAGCAACTTCACTTACACTTTTCACTTTCATGCATTGGAGAAGGAAATGGCAACCCACTCCAGTGCTCTTGCCTGGAGAATCCCAGGGACGGGGGAGCCTGGTGCACTGCCATCTATGGGGTTGCACAGAGTCGGACACGACTGAAGCAACTTAGTAGTACTATTAACCATGGTCACCACACTGTACATATATTCCCAGAACTTATTTATTTTATAACTGAAAGTCGGTACCTTTTGGCCCCCTTTGCTCGTTTCACCCACCCTCTACCTGCTGCCTCTAGCAACTGTTCTTTCATATAAGTAAGATCATGCCATATTTGTATTTCTCTGTCTGACTTATTTCACTTAGTATAAAGCCCTCAAGGTCCACCCATGTTGTCATAAATGGCAAGAATTTTTTTATGGCTGAATAATATTCCTCTGTGTATGTGTCACATTTTCTTTATTTATTCATCTACTGATGGACATTTAGGTTATTTCCATGTCTTGGCTACTGTAAATAATGCTGCTATGAACATGGCAGGGGGTGAATATATATCAAGCTAGTGTTTTTGTTTTCTTCAGATAAATATCCAGCATTAGGATTGCTGGATCATATGTAGCTCTATTTTTAACTTTTTGAAAAATCTCTGTACTGTTCACCATAGTGGCTGCACCAATTTACATTCCTACCAACAGCACATAAGAGTCCCCTTTTCTACATATCCTTGACAACACCTGTTATTTCTTGTTTTCTTATGACAGCTATTCTAATAGATATGAGGTGATATCTCATTGTGGTTTTGATTTGCACATCCTTGATAATTAGTAATGCTGAGCATCTTTTCATGTACCTGTTGACCATTTGTCTTCTTTGAAAAAATGTCTATTCAGATCCTCTGCCCAGTTTTTAATTGAATTATTTGTTTTTGCAACACCCTTTTCAGTAGTATTCATTTTTCATTCTCAAAATTGATCACATGAGATGATAGATTACATGGTCATGCCAATTATCCCCTAACTACTTCTATTCTGTCTCTATTATTTCCTTGTAATATTCTTATAATACCATAAGTCTGCATTGGCACTTTACATGTCTTATTGCTATAAGCTCCACAATGGCAATGGTTAAATCATATTGATTAACAGCCATACATTAGTGCTCTCTAATTTAAAAGCTAAGAGACTTTCAGCTGAATAATAGCAACATTTTATACATTTACTGAAAACAAGTAATGAGAAATATGCATGGGTGTTAACTGATATCATTATATTAAAAAAAGATGCCCACATTAACACACAAGTGTGTCATTATAAAAAAATGATCCTTCATCTTTAAACTCAAGAGGAAAAAGCACGGCAAACACCTACAGATGTTCTGCTGCTGCTGCTGCTGCTAAGTCGCTTCAGTCGTGTCCAACTCTGTGTGACCCCATAGACGGCAGCCCACTAAGGCTCCTCTGTCCCTGGGATTCTCCAGGCAAGAATAATGAAGTGAGTTGCCATTTCCTTCTCCAATGCATGAAAGTGGAAAGTGAAAGGGAAGTCGCTCAGTCGTGCCCGGCTCTTAGCGACCTCATGGACTGCAGCCTACCAGGCTCCTCTGTCCATGGGATTTTCCAGGCAAGAGTACTGGCGTGGGGTGCCATTGCCTTCTCCACAGATGTTCTAGGTAATTTAAATATCCAGAGACTTATATGATATATATGTCTTGAAAGTGTCAGCCCCTTGTATTACAGGCCTGCATTTCTTCTCAATTTGTTTTTTTTTAACATCAAAAACGTTTTCTATTTGGGGTATAACCAATTAAGAATGTTGTGGTAGCTTCAGATGAATAGCAAAGGGACTCAGCCATGCATATACATGTATCCATTCTCCCCCAAAACCCCTACCATCCAGGCTGGCATAAATTTGTATTTCAATGCCACTACTTTGTACTGCCTAATTATTTTGAGTCTTACATTTTAATATCATGCCTAAGAGCTTAGGTATTAATATTATGGGCTCTAAAACTGCAATACAGATCAAGTGTTCCATAGTCAGACAGTAATAAAGAATTAAAGCCCTTTATATTCTCAAATAATAAACTATACTTATCAAAATAAGAGGCAAAGGTGCTAACAAAAATAGTTTTGTGTTGACTAATAAAAACTAAATAGTCACTCAGTCGTATCTGACTCTGTGACCCCATGGACTGTGCCCACCAGGCTCGTCTGTCCATGGAATTCTCAAGAATACTAGAGAGGGTAGGCATTCTCTTCTCCAGAAATACTAGAGTGGGTAGGCATTCTCTTCTCCAGGGGATCTTCCCCATCCAGGGACTAAACCTGGGTGGGTCTCCTGCACTGGAGGCAGATCCTTTACCATCTGAGCCACCAGGGAACAAAATCACTTTTGTGTTGACTATACCACATTAAGTACTGCGTTGTTAGAAAGAAGTAATATACAGCTGGGTTGCCTGTCCCACATTATAACCAACCTCACAAGCTCATACATATGTATTTTCTCATTTCATAAGTAGTGTATACATTCATTATTTTATATTCTGAAGTGTAACAGAAGGAGAAAAACTGAAAACATGGGCACAAGGTCACACTTCACTGACAGATTCCTGCTATATAATGGTGGGGTCTTTGTAGTACGTACGGTCATTTACTTAGGAGCAATCTCATATATAGTTCTTGTAACTCTATATTTTTTCCATTCTCAGTAAAAACACAATTTGATATCATTAAAAACTGGATTGGAAATAGACCCAGGTTATATCTTAACTATTTTAACTGATTGGTAAGGTCATATATTTGGGTTGGGAAGATCCCCTGGAAAAGGGATAGGCTACCCCCTCCAGTATTCACAGGCTTCCCTGGTGACTCAGATGGTAAAGAAATCTACCTGCAATGTGGGAGACCTGGGTTTGATCCCTGGGTTGGGAATATCCCCGGAAGGAGGACATGGCAACTCACTCCAGTATTCTTGCCTGGAGAATCCCCATGGACAGAGGAGTCTGGTGGGCTACAGTCCACAGGGTCACAAAGAGTGGGACATGACTAAGCAACTAAGCCCTCACAGCACAAGGTCATATATGGACAGCGTCCCTGTCTCCTTAATAAATTAATTAACATTATTGTTACCTAGCATCCATTTATCTTTTCCTAAGAGGATCCACATTCTTATTCTAGAATCCACATCTCCATTCACATAATTTTCAGGACAGGCTATTCCATTTATGTCTGAATTAGGTGTTTTTGGCTCTCAGAAAACTATATCCCAATTGAATTAGCTTCATGAAAAAGGGGGTTTTATAGGACCATGTAACTGATAGAGTGCTAAGTTAGGGCAGCATTCAGGGATGGGGATATGGAGGAAAAGAAGAAGGTAGCAACTCTGAAACAACAGAAGCTAGTGCTACGGGCTGATCAACTAAGGGACTGACTCCACTGCCAGGACGAGGGGCGTTCACTCCGTCCCTGGGGAGGGCTGATATCCTCACTGTGCGTTCACCATTCTTCTCTATTCCAGTTGTGAGATGTTATTACTTTCAGCCTGTTCCTTTTCCATCGGTGCTTACTGAATATGAAGAAGACAGATCTCTATCTAGGTGACTAATTTGTAGGGAGGCAACTCTCTCATAGAAGCATTATATATTATTAAATTATGCATACTGAGGGCTTTCCCAGGTGATGCTAGTGGTGAAGAACCCGCCTGCCAATGCAGGTAGACCTAAGAGACACAGGTACGATCCCTGGGTTGGGAAGATTCCCTGAAGGAGGTAATGGCAACCACTCCAGTGTTCTTGCCTAGAGAATCCCATAGACAGAGGACGGATTATAGTCCATGGGGTCACAAAGAGTTGGACACGACTGAAGCAACTTAGCATGCATGCATGCATACTGAATTACAATACAGTCTAAAGAGAAAACAACATTGACCACTTTTATAGAATTTACTTAGTAGAAGCACTAGGAAATAATTTGGTTCTAATTTGACTCTAACTCTGCAACACATTTTTAGAGAAAATATACAGTAAATTAAATAATTACATACAAACTACTGTAACTCAGCAGTCCCAGTACAGTACTAGAAAATGCAGGAGATGAAAATACCTGCGGTGGTATCACTCCCCCACACATGACAAGAATATCTGGCCGTCCAAGCGCGTTGAGTTCCTTGATGAGCTCAGGAACTAGGGTCTTGTGCCCAGCAGCGAGGGTGCTCACACCCACAGTGTGCACATCTGCATCCACAGCCTGCTGGGCCACCTCCCGGGGAGTCTGAACAGTTACAAAGTAAACATGCAAATCATTATTAATCCCAAAAAGTGTTTCTAAAGTGTTACAACTACTTCGGTGGACATTCCAAAATTGTGCTCATTAAAAATCATGATGTGAATATAACTTCATATTTCACCATTCTCAAATACCACCTCATCCAATTGTTATATAAACACCAGTGCTATGTCTGCTTCTAGCTCTACCATTTACCAATTAAGTTATATCAAGATGAAGTTCCCTGCAAAATCTTTAAGATAAAGGGGAGATATAGGCAAACTATATTATCTCGTCATCATAATTTTTAAAAAAATACATCTGTTGTCTTCATTACCAACATTAAAGAGAGGTAACATGTGATAGGATCTAAAGAATTAAAGACTGAACTTAAAATGCAACATAAAAAAGTGAACCTTAGGATTAAAACTGAATGAGAAGACAGAAGATGGTGGACTACGAAGCACCAGGACCTTGTTCTCCCATGGAAATATGAAATTAACGGTAATATATGGAGCAAAATAGGGCTTCCCTGGTGGCTCAGAGAGTAAAAGAATCTGCCTGCAATGCAGGAGATGCACATTCAATCCCTGGGTCAGTAAGATCTCCCAGAGAAGGGAATGGCTACTCACTCTAGTATTCTTGCCTGGAGAATTCCATGGACAGAGGAGCCAGGCAAGCTACAGTCCATGGGGTCAAAAAGAGTCAGACACATCTGAGCAACTGACAATTTCATTTTCACTTCATGGAGCAAAATAACAGAACTGTAGAAACTAGTTAAGGAGCTATAGCAACCAGGGAAGTGCATAAACAAGAGAAGGGATGGTTCAGGTGAGGCCATGTCTCGTATTTATTATCTTAGTTTACTACTGGGATATAAAATTATAAAGGATGTTTTCAAACATTCAATTATGAATTAACAAAGATCATATCTCCTTTGTTATGAGTTCATGACATTGCTTTGATAATGTACATGAATTTAAATCATTTCATATTAAAAAAAAGTACCTACATATCTCTCATGGTACATATAATGTAAATCAAGACAATTGGGAAGGATAAGGCCATCTGAGAAACCACTGCATAATTATAAGCAGAAAAAATACTATAAAAATTTGTGAATTTTCTTGGAGTTTGGCAAGATTTTAAGACTCGTAGTTTTAGTGCAAAAACAAACGATTCTATACTCATGAATGGAACTACATTTAAGAAGATCCCGAGGAAAGTCATATATTGGTAAAACCTTGAGTCTGCAAAAAATATTAACATGAAATTAAAACCTTTTAAAAATGTGCATATTCTTGCTATTCATTTCTTAAAGATAAGGCATTTAATTTAAGCATGATTTGTTATTCATATCATCCATGCCACCAAAATTTATTAGATTAAAACTCCATTTGAATAATTCAGTTCCATGCCTTATGTTTATATAAGTCAAACTGGAAATTATCAAATGTTTCAATTTTAAAAACATCAAATCTATTATTTTTATTAAATCAGTCATCAGAATACTACATGATTGTACCTTCAGCCACAGATAACTATAACTATTTTTAAAAATGATGCAGAATTATGGTAACAAAGCTGATGGTACTAAAAGACAAATTTTTAGAGATGGTATTTAATGGGGAAATGAACTTTCAATTATTTGTAAAATTCCTTTAGGTTCCAATGACTGACAACAATTTTTAAAAATTATTTTATTTTATAAAAAAAAATTTCCTAAAAGCTAACCACTAAATATTTGCATTATATTTGATCGCTATTTAAAATAAGCAAACAAACTAAAGCAAAGAGATAGCAAATTATGAGTAAGAAAGTAGAATGGAAAAGTATTCAACTTAAAAGACTGAAAGCAAACTAAATACATTGTATATGATTCATTTAATCTTAAATATAGTTGAGATTCTTAACAAAACTCACCTTAAATGTGTGAGACTCTAAACACATTTACATATTTATCTAGCAATACAGTTTAAGAACACATACCCAGAAGTCTGGGCTATCGTAAGAATTTTTTCTAGCTTTTCTGAGTAATATCTTAAAATCCCAAATGGGAAACTCTAATGAGAGACTTAAAAGCTGGGTCTCTTGAGTAAGGTGCACTTCTTTCCCAGTAAAAATTCAATGAATACTCTGTAGTCTTCATTCCAGTGGGCCTATCTGCAGCATATAACAACAGGACTTGAAACTCCTCCCAACAGTTTTCAATACCTGAAAAAGAGGACCAATATCCACATCAAAACCAAGATCAGCAAATCCTGTAGCAATAACTTTGGCTCCTCTGTCATGTCCATCTTGTCCCATTTTTGCCACAAGAAGACGAGGTCTGCGACCTTCACGTTCCATGAACTTCTCAACCCTAAGGAACATTTTAAAATATATTTTAAGGCTTAAGAGTCCTAAAAAAAAAAAAAGAAAAGACAGTTTAGTGTTAGCAGGTGTGAGTATCACTTCTAGAAAGAAACCTTCAGGACAGGAAGTCAGTAAAGAAATAGCATCACAGACCTTCAAGATTATGATGTTGTAGAAGAGTTATATTTAAGGGGCTAGCAAATAAAAATGAGAATAAAGGCATTAGATACCAAAAAATTAAATAAAATAAAATATAACAGTTATATAATAATTGCCCAAAGGTAAGATATAAAACTATAATTTATTTGCAGCATATCTTTCAAGTTTATATAAAAACAACTAATCTGTTTATTCATATTTTATTAATATCTTTGTTTTACATCAAGAACTCAATTAAAGCCTGAGTATGTTTACTATCTCCCACCCTAGAAGAAAATTTGAAAGACTCTAAGCCTGTAACACTGAGAACATCACAGTGAAGCAATATGAGAAAACAACTTTACAACTTCTTAAGACAGTCTCCAGAGTACAATATGCAGAAATAGTAAAATAGTAACTAAAAAATGCCTTCAGAATTATTTGTACATATACTTGACTCACTAGCTGTTTTGGACTGTCCATATCTCACTTACCACTCACAAGCGTGAACTCCTCCAAGTGGCCTCAATGTGATATCT
Organism: Bubalus kerabau; assembly: GCF_029407905.1. NCBI lineage: Eukaryota > Metazoa > Chordata > Mammalia > Artiodactyla > Bovidae > Bubalus > Bubalus kerabau. The sequence continues at coordinate 30,120,592 of NC_073626.1, read as the reverse complement.
TATGATAATGTATAATCAAAATAGTTTCTTGCTTAAGTCAATAAATGTATGCCCCAGATGAAAAAGCACTAAGAAACAAATTTACTTTTGTTAAAATAAAAAAACACGTGCCATTTTGATGACTTTCACCTTGGTTGTTTTGATATTTATCTCATATATGAGTAGAGACATAACTGTGGAAAATTTATTACAGAGGTTGAGAAAACCAATCATCAGGAAGGCACTACTCACACTACAGAAACATGATCAATTTATATTAATTCGTATTTCCAACTCATGTTGGACCGTGTTACTTACTATCAGTTCAGTAATGACTGATTTTAACTTATTCATAGATGGCAACCAAATATTTACTTTCAAATAGGAAAAGTAAAGATTTTATAATTATTTGAGTGATTAAACAATATAAATAAAATTTAAGCAAATATAAAAGTGTACCATCTTAAGGAGATTGAAATCTAAGTCCCTGGAGGATGTGAAGCAATATCAACATTAAACAAACATTTGCTTTAAATGAGAAACTCTGAAAGGGGACTATGGTCAAAGTTTAAAATATTATTAAAGCTACAGATTAAGGAGCAAAGTATAAGTCAAATATCAGTATTTTCCAGTTGTATGTGAGAAAATTAAGCCCACAGTAGATACATGAGGATTGTGTTAACAGAAAAGATGACATTCTGGTTTAAGAAATCTCACACATTACCTTTTGATAGCAAATGCTATCTCTTTACTTTCTCCAAATTCCTGGCGATAGGCTCCACTCACCATACGGTCATTAGCTTTATGTTCACCAAATACCTTTTTCATGGCATATGTGATTTCTCCAACTGTACATCTAAAATATTAAATGGAGGTTCTGATAATATCACTATTTGGGATATAATATTTATCTTAATATTCAATATACTTAGACATATTTTATTACCTCTGTCAAAAATAGGCTGTCAAAAACCTAAATCTGAATGCTCTTTACTGCATTCATGACTGCATCTTTCCTCAGGATACTTATAAAAAAAAAAATACTCTGGATGCCTTTATACAATGTGATCTCTTTCAACATTTGTCAACTGAAAAATGACCGAATGACCTAAAAACTACTAATAGACAAGTATCTAAAGATTACTGAGCAATTCACTGCTTAGCAATATAAATGGGCAAAGAGCAATATTCCCAGTGTGATTTTCTTGACAAAAAGTAAATCTTTTATTAATAGCATATTCCATTTTTGTTTATTAATTCATTCAACATGTACTGAGTGCCTAATATGGGGCAAGCACTGGTAAGTGCTAGGATGTAGTGATAAATACAACCAAAAAAAAAAACAACAAAAAACCGCTGGATGGCATCACTGACTCGATGGACGTGAGTCTGAGTGAACTCCAGGAGCTGGTGATGGACAGGGAGGCCTGGCGTGCTGCGATTCATGGGGTCACAAAGAGTCAGACATGACTGAGCGACTGAACTGACTGACTGACTGACTGACCCTTGCAGAGCATATCATCCAGTCAGAATATACACACAGTACACTAACAAACAAATAAATCAATTTCATATGGTAATAAGTACTATGAAGACATTAAAATAGGAAAAATAGAATGAGGTGCTTGGGAAAGCTGTTTTAAAGCAGTTGAAGACATGAAGATACAGCTATTGAACTAAGATCTAAATGATGAGAAAGAGAAACTTAAGGGAACATAAGAGGGAAAAGTGTTTGAAAAAGGAAATGCCAAATGAATGACTCTGAGAAGTAGGAAAATATATTTTATGTGCTAAAAATAGGAAGAAGGAAATTGGGGACACTAATAAAGGAAACAGGATAAGACAAGGTCAGAGAAGTAGGCAAGAGTTACATTCAGCCGTCATATAAATCATAGTAAGATTAGGTTTTAATTTAAAAGAAATGGGAGAACATTGAAGGATTTTAAGCAGAGAAGTCATCTTATTTCTTTTAAGAAATTAAAACTGAAAAACAAACAAAAAAGTAACATACTATTCATTCTATCCCTTAAGCAGCTGAAACAACTTAAAAGTTCATTATATTAATTATATTAAGCAATAAACAATAAAAGCAAAACCAATTTCTTTAGTGACATTATCATATATTGGGAGAAAAGATTTTGCGGATCACTTGCTTTTCTGCATGTTCTGTAAGGCAAAGGACTAACTGCCTTTATTCTAGACTATCTTTTCAAAGATGTCTACATAGTACACAGCTCAGGAAGAAAGAGATACTGTCCACCTTTGACAAAGGGCAGGTTTGCTTACTGTGAGCATAATAATGTCTTCCTATACTTGAGAGAACATCAAATTTGAACCTGTAAATCAGTGATATTACAAGAGCTTCAAATGTCCTGAGCCACAGGGAAATACAGCTATTAATATACTCCATGCAAAATGGATGAATGTTTTTAAAGCACAGATATTTTTTTAAAAAAAACCAAAAAACAAGAATTAATTTTATTTTGGTTTCCAATTATTTTCTTTGAGGTTCACATGGTTTATAGAATCAATCTCTTATTTAAGACTGATTCTGAAAAACTAAACTGGTCAACTTTTAGTATTTGGAAAACTTCAAACTTATATATCCTTTACCTTGCTCGAGTTGCATCTACAGCAAGAGCGAGAATATTCCCATCTCCACTGGCAGCACATGCAGTCAGAGCATCCAGACACCGTTCAGCCAAAGCCTGATCCCTAGTGGATTTGACCTTACAGAAACAGGTAAGGAAAGGGACAGTTTGTGTGATTAGAAAATAAAATAGAGATCAGATTATACACACACACACACACACACACATATATATATATACACACACACGTTTCATATGGAAACTGTTCCAAAATCCTAACTTTAAAAGCAAAAGAAAAAAAGCAAAAGCAAAAAAAAAAGAGAGAAAGAGATAACATATATCCTACATTTGGTATTCATTTCATTTATTCACTCCCTCAACGCTTAAGAACTTCCTAAAGTAATGCCAAATTCTATATAACACTGATAATTCACAAACAAGCAGGGCAATAACAGTGCTGACCCTCCCAAGTACTTAAGAGATCAAACTTAGAAATATCTTAGTTATATAATACTTTATTAGCTCTGGACCCAACCACATGCCTAAACAAAGTTACCTAAATTCAACTTTTTAAAAATTTTCATATCTGTATGAGTCTAAAATATGATGCTGCTTAAGTATGCAGGTCAGGAAACAACAGTTAGAACTGGACATGGAACAACAGACTGGTTCCAAATAGGAAAAGGAGTTCGTCAAGGCTGTATATTGTCACCCTGTTTATTTAACTTATATGCAGAGTACATCATGAGAAACGCTGGACTGGAAGAAACACAAGCTGGAATCAAGATTGCCAGGAGAAATATCAATAACCTCAGACATGCAGATGACACCACCCTTATGGCAGAAAGTGACGAGGAACTAAAAAGCCTCTTGATGAAAGTGAAAGTGGAGAGTGAAAAAGTTGGCTTAAAGCTCAACATTCAGAAAATGAAGATCATGGCATCTGGTCCCACCACTTCATGGGAAATAGATGGGGAAACAGTGGAAACAGTGTCAGACTTTATTTTTCTGGGCTCCAAAATCACTACGGATGGTGACTGCAGCCATGAAATTAAAAGACGCTTACTCCTTGGAAGGAAAGTTATGACCAACCTAGATGGCATATTCAAAAGCAAAAACATTACTTTGCCAACAAACGTCCGTCTAGTCAAGGCTATGGTTTTCCCAGTGGTCATGTATGGATGTGAGAGTTGGACTGTGAAGAAGGCTGAGCACCGAAGAATTGATGCTTTTGAACTATGGTGTTGGAGAAGACTCTTGAGAGTCCCTTGGACTGCAAGGAGATCCAACCAGTCCATTCTGAAGGAGATCAGCCCTGGGATTTCTTTGGAAGGAATGATGCTGAAGCTGAAACTCCAGTACTTTGGCCACCTCATGCAAAGAGCTGACTCATTGGAAAAGACTCTGATGCTGGGAGGGATTGGGGGCAGGAGGAGAAGGGGACGACAGAGGATGAGATGGCTGGATGGCATCACTGACTCGATGGACGTGAGTCTCAGTGAACTCCGGGAGTTGGTGATGGACAGGGAGGCCTGGCATGCTGCGATTCATGGGGTCGCAAAGAGTCGGACACGACTGAGCGACTGATCTGATCTGATCTGATCTGAAGATGCCACTAAAATTTTATCATATTTATAAGCAGAGGGGGATTAGGAAATTCATATTAAAGGCAAAGAACAAACCACATCCATTATCATTACTGAATTTCTCTCTTATCTAAAAATAAGTTATATTATCATTTATGGTAACTGTGTGCCCTCAAGCTGTAAGTTTAAGAAAGTTTAAGTAAAAGAGAGGAAACAAGGAGTTTTCCAAATATAAAAAATATTGAGACTTTTGTGGTCACTAGAAATATAATGCTACATCCTAAATAAAACTCTTTTTAAAAAAAGGCAAAAATGTGGGAGAGGAACAATTAACTCCTGAATGAGGGTGTAAAAAGAAATAATATCATTAAACATCTGCCATTAACTCTAATAGAAAAAACAAATGGAAGATGAATGTTGTGCATATAGTCTAACTGGACAAAGTCTATTAGATTCTTAAAAGAATACTTAAACTGAGGGGAGGAAAGTCCTATCTTAATCACAAGGATAGTAAACAGAGAAAATCATTAAGGAACTTCAACTTTCCTGCCTTAGAAATAGCAGTAATTACTAAAGCCAGAGATTATGAGACAAAGTAGCTCCATATAATAGAAATATATAGTTACAACAATAAGAATTAATATGTTTTATCTATTTTAGTACTTTGTATACTTTGGTTCCTCTCAGTAAGAAACTGGAAATAAAAAATTATACCAGTACTCTAGTTTCAATCAAAATAAACATCTTTCATTCTAAATTATATCTTACTGAAACACTATTCAAATATATTTTAATTTTTTTAAAAAAAATGAAAGCAAATAATTATTTCATAGTAGTATCAGGAACACAAAAATAAATTACAGTGAGAAGACCTGGGTTCAAACATGGACTCTGAATTTAATCTTGTTTTTAACTTTGAGCTGTATAACCATCTAAGCCTTACTTCAAATCAATAAATTATTGATTTATTATTATTATGGAGCAGTTTCTAATAAGAACATACAAGTTTCACAGAGGCAGACATTATGATTAAAAAGGTAAATGTTTAATATCAACAGACTTAGATTTGAGTCTTGCTTAATTATTTATCCCAGGCAAGTTTCTCAATCTCCCTTATCTTTAGTTTCTTTATCTCTAAAATGTTGGGAAATAATACATACCTCACATGGTTGTTGTAACAAGAGAGCAGGACACATGAGGGCTTGGACAGTGCCCAGCATACCAAGAAAAACACTCAAAATATGATACCTGTTATTACCTTCTTAAGTTTTTCAATCTGCTTATTACGCACTGAAGTATTATCAATTGCCAAAACATCCACAGATTCTTCTTTTTCCAACTGGTACTTATTTACTCCAACAATTACTTCAGAACCTGTCAATTTCCCAGAGGAAAATAATATGTATATTCTATTCACAAATAATTGTCTAACAGTAATGCTCTGATCACCACATACTTTTCTTATAAGTTTGATATTTTTAAGTAGTATTCTTAACTCTTAATAGACATCAATAAAGATCAGCAAATACCAATATGGAATAGGGGTAGAAGGGGAAAAGACAAGTATATATCAAAATATCTGAAAGGGAGGGCTTTTATTATTCTCTCACTTTCCCAGAGCTTCTGATAAACTCTCTTCTAACACTACAAAATTAAGACTGTAGCAGCAGCTACCATCTAAGATTTATAAGGTAGAAGATAAATGTGCAAGAGCTTTTCTAGTAGTTTAATTCCCTTACAGCCAACCACTTTTAAACAACAACAACAAAAAAGCCTTTAAAATTTATAAATGATAAACTAGAATTACAAACTCTGCTTTATAATGCCTCCAAATATACTTTATACATGTTTTCCCATGTGTATCCAGGCATGCAAAAATACAACACAGAGATAGATACATATAGATTCATGAGAAACATTTTATCCAAGTTTCACTTATCCATAACTTTTGTTCTATTAACTATATGCGCTACCTTCAAATAGAAATTAATATTTCTTTTTAAATACTTCATTTCACATAAAACCTTTTCTACTTTGTCTTACCAGAATCTATTCTAGCTTGTCTTCGGGCAGCACATTCTTCAATTCGAAGCTTAGGTATTCCCTCTGCTACAGCTTTGGCCATTCCACCCATCTCCTCAATTTCATTAATGAGCTAATAAGAAAAATACATTAATAAAACTAGAAGAGAATATGAAAATATTTTAATAAATAGTACAAACATGTTATGCTATGTAAATACTAAAGTTAATAAAATTATAAATTATTTTAGTGGTAAATTTAATGTTTCTTGAGAAAAGAAGTAATAAGAGCATTGATTAGAAATTCTGCAGAGCTAACAATACTGTGTGATAGGTGGCTCAGACGGTAAAGAGTCTGTCTACAATCCGGGAGACCTGGATTTAATCTCTGGGCCGGGAAGATTCCCTGGAAAAGGAAATGGCAACCCACTCTAGTACTCTTGCCTAGAAAATCGCATGGATGGAGTAGCCTGGTGCAGGCTACTCCATCCATGGGGTTGCAAAGAGTCGGACATGACTGAGTGACTTCACTTCAGAACAGCGTAGATCTTAAAAGTTCTCATCACAAGCAAAACTATCTGTAACTATGTGTAGTAATGGATGTTAACCAAACTTATTCAGATAATTTTTTAACAATATATACAAATATTAAAACCTTACACTGTACATTTTAAACTAACACAATGTAAATATGCAAATTACATCAATTAAAAAGGACATTCTGTGTTTAAAATCATTTAAAAAGACAACAGAAGGGAAGAGAGGACCCAAGATGGCAGAGGACGGGGAGGCCACTTGCTCCCCCACAAATTCATCAAAAGATCATTTGAACGCTGAGCAACTTCCACAAAACAACTTCTGAATGCTGGCAGAGGACACCAGGCACCCAGAAAGGCAGCCCGTTCTCTTCGAAAGGAGGTAGGACAAAATATAAAGGACAAAAAGGGAGACAAGAGTTAGGGACGGAGACCCGTCCTGGGGAGGTGGCGTGAAGGAGAAATTTCCAAACAGTAAGAAACTCTCTCACAGGCGGGTCTGTGGGGAGTTTTGGAATCTCAGAGGGCAACATAACAGGGAGAAGAAAAAAAAAAGCCCACAGAATACGCACCTAACCGCAACTGCCAGTGGAGAAGTAGCCCAGACACTTGCATCTGCCACCAGCAAGTGGGGGCTGGACAGGGAGGCATGGGCTGCATAATTGGTGCTTAGGTTAAGGACCGGACATGAATGCCCTGAGGACAATCTGAGGGAGCTAACATGAGATAGCAACCCAAACTGTGGGATAGCCAGAGAGGAAAAAAAAAAAGAGAGCTTTACTGCGAAAGGCTCTAACGTGCAGACTGGCCCGTTCACACAGCAAAGGATTGAGCGAATACCAAAGGCTAGCTAGTCGGCTGCATACAGGCCCCTAGCCCTCGCCAGATGCAGAGAGGCAGGCCTGTGACAGCCTGAACCAGAAGGCAAGGGGCTGCTGCAATCTCGGCCCCAGAGACCGGCATTCTCCACCAAACTGTGAACAGGCTCCCAGCTGCTAACCACATCTTCCTGGGATCCTGGAATGGTTGACATCTGCCAAGAGGGTCACAGCCTGAGATCAGCTCCCCAGGGAGACACACAGCACACCTGAGATAATGCTCTCCTGGTGCACCCAGGAAACCAAGCAGCCAAGACCAGGGAGATGATTAAGACGCACGGCCCACCTGGGACAATGCACTCGTCAAGCACCTGGTCGCCTGATCTGCTCAGACGTGGGAAGGGCACAAAACACATGCCCAACCAAGTCTGGGCACTTGGAGAGTACCCCAGAACCTGAGCGGCTTAGCCCTGGGAAGCACACACTGCCTTGAGCTGGAGCAAACCCAGTGTGGTCCATACACGGCAAGCACTCCCCACACATGCCAGCAATGTTTGCTTGCAGTATCCCTCCCCGCCCCATAACACAACTGAACAAGTGAGCCTAAATAAGTGACCACCTTTGCACCCTTGTGTCAGGATGGAATTTAGACACTGAAGAAACTTGCAAACAGAGGAAGCCAAAATAAACAAAAGGGAACCGCTCTGGAAGTGACAGGTGAAACAGATTAAAACCCTGTAGTTAACATTTACTAAGCATTGCAGGCAGCCTATAGAACTTGAGAACAAGTACAAGCTGGAACAAGGAACTATCTGAAACTGAACTGACCCCACGCTGCTCACAACAGCTCCAAAGAAATTCCTAGATATATTTTTACTATGATCACTTTTTAATTTTTTTAATTATTTATTACTCCTCTAATTTTCATTTTTATAACCTACAATTACCTTGCAAAAAAATAAAAAGACCCTATTTTTAAAGCAAATTTCATACATATATATTTTATAATTTTTATGATTGGTTTTGTTTTGTATTTTTAATACGTATTTTGAGAATCTAACCTCTACTCTAGAGTTTTAATCTTTGCTTTTTGGTATTTGTTATCAGTTTTGTACCTTTAAGAATCTAATCTTCAGTACCCATTTTCACTTAGGGGTGTGATTACTGGCTTGACTGCTCTCTCCCCTTTTAACTCTACCTTTTCTCCCCCAAGTCACATCTATCTCCTCCCTTCCCCTTCTCTTCTCTTCTTAACTCCATGAATCTCTCTGGGTGTTCTGGGCTGTGGAGAACACTTAGGGAACTGCTTACTGGCTAGATTGCTCTCTCCCCTTTGGACTCCCCCTTTCTCCTCCTGGTCACCTCTATCTCCCTCCTCCCTCTTCTCTTCTCTATGTAACTCTGTGAATCTCTCCAGGTGCTCCAGACTGTGGAGAACACTTAGGGAACTGATTACTGGCTAGCTTGCTCTCTCCCCTTTTAACTCCCCCTCTTCTCCTCCTGGTCACCTCTATCTCCCTCCTCCCTCCTCTGTTCTCCATGTAACTCTGTGAACTTCTCTGGGTGTCCCTCACTGTGGAGAATTGTTTCACCATCAACGAAGATGTTTTATCATCTAGGATGTTTTATCATGTGCTGTATGGATAGAGACATCTTGAGGCTACTGTAAGAATAAGACTGAAAGCCAGAGGCAGGAGGCTTAAATCCAAAACTGACAACATCAGAGAACTTCTGACTCCAGGGAATATTAATAGACAAGAACTCACCCAAAAGCCTCCATACCTACACTGAAACCAAACTCCACCCAAGAGCCAACAATTCCAGAGCAAGACATACCACACTAATTCTCCAGCAACACAGGAACATAGCCCTGAGCATTAATATACAGGCTGCCCAAAGTCACACCAAACCCATAGACACTCCAAAACTCACTACTGGACACTTCATTGCACTTCAGAGAGAAGAGATCCAGCTCTACCCACCAGAACACAGACACAAGCTCCCCTAACCAGGAAACCTTGACAAGCCACTAGTCCAACCCCACCCACAGGGAGCAGGCTCCACAATAAAAAGGAACCACACACTTCCAGCCTACAGAAAGGGCACCACAAACACAGCAATCTAAACAAAATGAAAAGGCAGAGAAATATTCAGCAGGTAAAGGAACATGATAAATGCCCACCAAACCAAACCAAAGAAGAGACAAGGAGTCTACCTGAAAAATAATTCAGAATAATGATAGTAAAGATGATGCAAAATCTTAAAAACAAAATGGAGTTACAAATAAATAGACTAGAGACAAGGATTGAGAAGATGCAAGAAATGTTTAACAAGGACCTAGAAGAAATAAAGAAGAGTCGATTGATAAAGAATAATGCAATAACTGAGATCAAAAGCAGTCTGGCAGGAACCAACAGTAGAATAACTGAGGCAGAAGATAGGATAAGTGAGGTGGAAGATACAATGTTGGAAATAAATGAAGGAGAGAGGGAAAAAGAAAAAAAGAATTAAAAGAAGTGAGAACAACCTCAGAGACCTCTGGGACAATGTTAAATGCCCCAATATTTGAATCATAGGAGTCCCAGAAGAAATAGACAAAAAGAAAGGGCATGAGAAAACACTTGAGATAATAGTTGAAAATGTCCCTAAAATGGCGAAGAAAATAGCCTCCTAAGTCCAAGAAACCCAAAGAGTCCCAAACAGGATAAACCCAAGGTGAAACACCCCAAGACACACATTAATCAAACTAACGAAGATCAAACAGAAAGAGCAAATATTAAAAGCAGCAAAGGAAAAGCACAATAACACACAAGGGGATCCCCATAAGGATAACAGCTGATCTCTCAATAGAAACTCTTCAGGCCATAAGGGAATGGCAGGACATATTTAAAGTAATGAGAGAGAAAAATCTACAACCTAGATTACTATACCCAGCAATGATCCCATTCAAATATAAAGGAGAAATCAAAAGCTTTACAGACAAGCAAAAGCTGAGAGAATGCAGCACCACCAAACCAATTCTTCAACAAATGCTAAAAGACCTTCTCTAGACAGAAAACACAGAAAAGGTTTATAAACTTGAACCCAAAACAACAAAGTAAATGGCAATGGGATCTACTTATCAATAATTACCTTGAATGTAAATGGGTTGAATGCCCCAACCAAAAGACAAAGACTGGCTGAATGGATACAAAAACAAGACCCCTATATATGCTGTCTACAAGAGACCCACCTGAAACCAAGGGACACATACAGACTGAAAGGGAAGGGCTGGAAAAAGATATTTAATGCAAATGGAGACCAAAAGAAAGCAGGAGTAGCAATACTCATATCAGATAAAACAGACTTTGAAATAAAGGCCATGAAAAGAAGGACACTACATAATGATCAAAGGATCAATCCAAGAAGATATAACAATTATAAATATATATGCATCCAACATAGGAGCACCTCAATATGTAAGGCAAATGTTAACAAGTATGAAAGGGGAAATTAACAGTAACACAATAATAATGGGAGACTATATCCCACTCCAGAGAAGGCAATGGCACCCCACTCCAGTACTCTTGCCTGGAAAATTCCATGGATGGAGGAGCCTGGTAGGCTGCAGTCCATGGGGTCGCTAGGAGTCGGATACGACTGAGCGACTTCCCTTTCACTTTGCACTTTCATGTATTGGAGAAGGAAATAGCAACCCACTCCAGTGTTCTTGCCTGGAATCCCAGGGACGGGGGAGCCTGGTGGGCTGCCTTCTATGGGGTCGTACAGAGTCAGACACGACTGAAGCGACTTAGCAGCATATCCCACTCACACTGAAGGATAGATCAACCAAACATAAAATCAGCAAGGAAACATAAACTTTAAATGATATAATGGGCCAGTTAGACCTAATTGATATCTATAGGACATTTCACCCCAAAACAATAAATTTCACCTTTTTCTCAAGTACACACGAAACATTCTCCAGTATAGACCACATCCTGGCCTATAAATCTAGCCTTGGTAAATTCAAAAAAATTGAAATCATTTCAAGCATCTTTTCTGATCACAATGTGGTAAGATTAGATGTCAACTACAGGAAAAAAAAAAAAAACTATTAAAAATACAAACATATGGAGGCTAAACAACATGCTTCTGAATAACCAACAAATCACAGAAGAAATAAAAAAGGAAATCAAAATATGCATAGAAACAAACAAAAATGAAAACACGGCAACCCAAAACCTATGGGATTCAGTAAAAGCAATGCTAAGGGGAAGGTTCATAGCAATACAAGCTTACTTCAAGAAACAAAAGAAAAATCAAATAAATAACCTAACTTTACACCTAAAGCAAATAGAAAAAGAAGAAATGAAGAACCCCAGGGTTAGTAGAAGGAAAGGAATCATAAAAATTAGAGCAGAAATAAATGAAAAAGAAACAAAAGAGGCTTTAGCAAAAATCAACAAAACTAAAAGCTGGTTGTTTGAAAAGATAAATAAAATAAACAAACCATTAGCCAGATTCATCAAGAAACAAAGGGAGAAGAATCAAATCACAAAATTAGAAATGAAAATGGAGAAATCACAACAGACAACACAGAAATACAAAGGATCCTAAGAGACTACTATCAGCAACTATACGCCAATAAAATGGACAACTTGGAAGACATGGACGAATTCTTAGAAAAGTAAAACCTTCCAAAACTGAACCAGGAAGAAACAGAAAATCTTAACAGACCCATCACAAATATGGAAATTGAAACTAATCAAAAATCTTCCAACAAACAAAAGCCCAGGACCAGATGGCTTCACAGGTGAATTCTACCAAAAATTTAGAGGAGAGTTAACACCCATCCTACTTAAACTCTTCCAGAAAACTGCAGAAAAAGATAAACTCCCAAACTCATTCGATGAGGCCACCATCACCCTAATACCAAAATCAGAAAAGATGCCACAAAAAAAGAAAACTATAGGCCAACATCACTGATGAAGATAGATGCAAAAATCCTCAACAAAATTCTAGCAAATAGAATCCAACAACATATTAAAAAGATCATTTCATCATGACCAAGTGGGCTTTATCCCAGGGATGCAAGGTTTCTTCAATATTTGCAAATCAATCAATGTGATATACCACATTAACAAATTGAAAGATAAAAACCATATGATTATCTCAATAGATGCAGAGAAAGCCTTTGACAAAATTCAATACCCATTTATGATTAAAAAAAAAACTCTTCAGAAAGCAGGCATAGAAGGAACATACCTCAACATAATAAAAGCCATATATGATAAACCCACAGCAAATATTATCCACAATGGCAAAAAATTGAAAGCATTTCCCCTAAAGTCAGGAACAAGACAAGGGTGCCCACTCTCCCTTCTATTCAACACAGTTTTGCAAGTCCTAGCTATAGCAATCAGAGAAGAAAAAGAAATAAAAGGAATCCATAGGGAAAAAAAAGAAGTAAAATTCTCACTGTTTGCAGATGACATGATCCTCTACATAGAAAACCCTAAAGACACCACCAGAAAATTACTAGAGATAATCAATGAATATAGTAAAGTTGCAGGATATGAAATTAATACACAGAAATCCCTTGCACTCCTATACACTAACAATGAGAAAACAGAAAGAGAAATTAAGGAAACAATCCCATTCACCATTGCAATAAAAAGAATAAAATACTTAGGAATAAACTACCTAAAGAAACAAAAGACCTATATATAAAAAACTACAAAACACTGATGAAAGAAATCAAAGATGACACAAATAGATGGAGAAATATACCATGTTTATGGATCAGAAGAATCAACATAATGAAAACGAGTATACTACCCAAAGCAATCTATCGATTCAGTGCAATCCCTATCAAGCTACCAATGGCATTTTTCACAGAACTAGAACAAATAATTTCACAATTTGTATGGAAATACAAAACAAATCTCAAATAGCCGAAGCAATTTTGCGAAAGAAGAATGGAACTGGAGGAATCAACCTGCCTGACTTTAGGCTCTACTACAAAGCAACAGTCATCAAGATAGTATGGTACTGGCACAAAGACAGAAATATAGACCAATGGAACAAAATAGAAAGCCCATAAATAAATCCACGCACCTATGGACACTTTATCTTTGACAAAGGAGACAAAAACATACAATGGAGAAAAGATAATCTCTTTAACAAGTGGTGCTGGGAAAACTGGTCAACCACCTGTAAAAGAATGAAACTAGAACACTTTCTAACACCATACACAAAAATTAACTCAAAATGTTAAGTTAATTAACACAAAAATTAACTTAAAGACCTAAATGTAAGACCAGAAACTATAAAACTCCTAGAATAAAACATAGGCAAAACACTCTCTGACATAAATCACAGGAAGATCCTCTATGACCCACCTCCCAGAGTAATGGAAATAAAAGCAAAAATAAACAAATGAGACCTAATTAAACTTAAAAGCTTTTGCATAATGAAGGAAACTATAAGCAAGGTGAAAAGACAGCCTTCAGAATGGGAGAAAATAATAGCAAATGAAGCAACTGACAAGAACTAATCACAAAAATACAAAAGCAGCTCATGTAGCTCAATACCAGAAAAATAATGACCCAATCAAAAAATGGGCCAAAGAACTAAACAGATATTTGTCCCAAGAAGACATATAGATGGCTAACAAACACATGAAAAGATGCTCAACATCATTCCTTATCAGAGAAATGCAAATCAAAACCACAATGAGGTACCATCTCATGCCAGTCAGCAATGGCTGCTATCAAAGTCTACAAACAATAAACACTGGAGAGGGTTGGAGAAAAGGGGAACCCTCTTACACTGTTGGTGAGAATGCAAACTAGTACAGCCACTATGGAGAACAGTGTGGAGATTCCTTAAAAAACTGGAAACAGAACTGCCATATGACTCAGCCATCCCACTGCTGGGCATACACACTCAGGAAACCAGAATTGAAAGAGACACGTGTACCCCAATGTTCATTGCAGCAATGTTTACAATAGCTAGGACACAGAAGCCGGACATGACTGAAGCGACTTAGCAGCAGCAGCAGCAGAACATGGAAGCAACCTAGATGTCCATCAGCAGACAAATGGTTAAGAAATCTGTGGTACATATACACAATGGAATATTACTCAGCTATTAAAAAAGCATGCATTTGAATCAGTTCTAATGAGGTGGATGAAACTGGAGCCTATTATACAGAGTGAAGTAAGTCAGAAAGAAAAACATCAATACAGTATTAGCATATATATATATGATATTTAGAAAGATGGTAACGATAACCCTATATGTGAGACAGCAAAAGAGACACAGATATAAAGAACAGACTTTTGGACCTTTTGGGAGAAGGAGAGGGTGGGATGATTTGAGAGAATAACTTTGAAACATGTATATTACCATATGTGAAATAGATGACCAGTCCAAGTTTGATGCGTGAAACAGGGTACTCAAAGCTGGTGCACTGGGACAACCTAGAGGGATGGGATGGGGAAGGAGATGGGAGGGGGTTCAGGATGGGGGACACATGTACACCCGTGGCTGATTCATGTCAGTGTATGGCAAAAACCACCACAATATTGTAGTTAGCCTTCAATTAAAATAATTAATTTAAAAAACCAAAACAAAAACAAAATCAAGAAAAAAACAAAACAAAAAAGACAACAGAAGAACTAACAAGTCCATTTTGGAAAACACAACACCTCTCACTTGTTTTAGAAGCCAACTAAAGATAATACTAATTGTGTAGTCTTTAATTTTAGTTATATAAATAAAATCTCCTTGGTTACATAAATAAAGACTCTAAAAAACAATTTCAAAATGCCATTTTATTTTTGATTTGAGGAATAGAGTAATGATATAATTCTATCTTTACTGACATCAAGAAACATCTAAACCTTCGATCACAGCCTCATATATACATGAGATAGTGGAAGATGGATGGTGGAATGGGATATGACTTTTCAGAAAGGAGCAAGGTCAAACTGGCTTTCCCCTGACGAATTTAAGAAAGAGAAACCTATATTAGATTCAACAGAAGCCGAGAATCTTTTAGGAAGCTAAAAAGATGGAAACTACTTGAGAGTTCGTAACTACCTTTTCCCTTTCTGTCAGGAAAACCAAAACTTACTAGACTAGAGAAGCAATGGACTATGAAACATCAAGTACCGGAAGAGGCAAGGATAAGATGTGTATGAAACATCCCTGCATTCTGAATAAAACTCAAACAAAACGGTGCACTGAAGAAACAGTGACAACACAGGATCTATAAGACTCCAAAAGATATAATTATCCTCAGAAAAGGAAGAAGAGATTCTGTATTAATGAAACAAATAGTATGACATGCAAGCAGAAAAAACAGGATATAAAAGTGACCTCTTAGAAACTAAAAACATATGTGAATTTTAAAGTATTTAAGTAGAAAGATAAAGCTGAGGACTCTTCAAAAAAAAACAGGAAAAAAACCCTCAAAGATGCATTATAAGAATGTCAGAACATGATCTAAAGTTCTAAAAAAGAGAAATCACAGAAAAATGACAGGAAAGCAATTACCAAAGAAATAATACATGACAATTTCCCAGAGCCATGAAAACATGAAAAAGCGGCCAGGTGAAAAAATGTCCACCAAAGGTCAAGGACAATGTAGGGAAAAATACACACACCAAAGATAAATCAATACAAAAATAAAGAAGAGATCCTAAAGCTTTCAGAAGGAAAGAGCCTGGGTGAGAATGACATCAGATTTCTGAGCAGAAATACTGGAAGCTGGAATAAAAAGTAGGTGAAAACTTACATATTTGCTTACAAACTCTCAAATGAAAAATTCCAAACCCAGACTATCAAATATGAAAGTAGAATAAAGACATTTTCAAGCGTCCAAAGTTTCAAATAATTCATTTCCTATGCACCATTTTTAGGAGGTTCTCATAAGATGTGCTTCAGAACAACAAGGGATAATCAACAAAGAGACAGGATTCAGGATACAGATTCAACATAGCAGAGGTGAAAAGAATTCCCAGAGTAACGACAGAGGGAAGTCCAAGGATAGTAACGGTCCAGAGAGAAACCAGTCTAAATCAAACGAGAATTTAGAGGGCTTCAGGAAGGTTTTACACTGAGATATAATTATAATACATGAGTATTATGGTATGATGGGAAAGAAGGGGCAAGATCCAGCTAAAATACCACACCACCATACTAGCAAAGCAATAGATAAGGTCTAAAACGGACTGAGTCAGGACAAACAGTATACACGTGTAATTTTGAAATATGGAGACAAAAACAAACAAAAAATGTAGCTAACTCAAGGAAGCATGAAAACAAGCAAGTGGAGGACAAAGGATTGCTTATTTTATTATAGCCTTTTAACCTTAGTTGTTTTTTTTAACTCTTTGAATAATATAAATAAAAATATTTTTAAAATAAATTTCAGTTCTAAATAAAGTCAAATCTAAAATTCCCCTTTTCTCTCACTTTATAAATTCTGATACAAATCTATAAATGATCTCATTTATAAATCAAAAATCTATAAATCTTCATATATCTGTAAATCTTGAAAGCAAAGTTTCAAGGAGGAGAAACTCACCTTCAAGGCAGCATCATAAATATCATTTGTGAGAGATTCCATCATATATGAACCTCCCCACGGATCAGCCACTTTGGGAATCCCAGATTCTTCTTGAATAATGATTTGTGTGTTCCTGGCAATTCGAGCACTTTTCACAGTTGGCAAACCCAGGGCTTCATCAAAAGAATTTGTGTGCAAAGACTGAGTACCTCCAAACACCGCTGCCATTGCTTCTATTGTGGTACGAATGATGTTATTGTAAGGATCCTAAAACATTTAGTAAAAGGCAAAACAAGCCAATTGATATATACTGCAGCTGTAAATAATGATACGATTAGGAGTGCCTGATGCATACTTTCTTTGCCAAAATCTGCCTTAGTCTTCAGAATATCAAACAAACAAATTAGGAAACAAACTAGACTTAGAATTAAGAGCCCAGGTGCCTAGTCTGTGCTTAAGCAATAAAACACTGCCTCTTATAATCATTTGAAATACTAAATATTTGTTGTGCTTATTTTTTATCGCCTAAATAATCTTCTATACGAGCATCATGAATGCAATACATTGTCTACTTAGATTATTAATACCCATCATCTCATAATTCACTATTTCCTAATTACCTTAAGTATCTACTCTAATGAGGTGGCCAAAACTGGTGATGATTTATTAATAAAACAGATAAAGAATAGACTATGAGACAGGAAATATGACTTCTAGTTTATTCTGTTCCTAACTGTGATCTTGGCAAGTCACTAGACCTTTCTGAACTTTAGTTTGCTGCTACTGCTGCTAAGTCTCTTCAGTCATGTCCGACTCTGTGCGACCACATAGACAGCAGCCCACCAGGCTACCCCGTCCCTGGGATTCTCCAGGCAAGAACACTGGAGTGGGTTGCCATTTCCTTCTCCAAAGCATGAAAGTGAAAAATGAAAGGGAAGTCGCTCAGTCGTGTCCGACTCTTCGCGACCCCATGGACTGCAGCCTACCAGGCTCCTCTGCCCATGGGATTTTCCAGGCAAGAGTACTGGAGTGGGTTGCCATTGCCTTCTCCAGAACTTTAGTTTACTTAGCTGTAAAAATGAGGGGATTAAGCAAAAAAGATTACTGAAATTCCTTCCAAAACTGAAATCTGTATTTTTCCATTTATATGTACCTGAAGTCATATGTAATATGGATACTTCTAGTTTTTATTTGCTTTTAAATGTATAAAAGCAATGTAACTTTAAAGTTATAACTTATTTTTGATATATCAAAATAATTCAATATATTAAGAAAATGCATGTTAAAAAGATCACCACTATATAATTTTTTAATTAAGTGAAATGAAAATAGATTATCCAAGTGACAAAAGTTTTTAAGTGGTTTATTTGCATGGA